>NW_027466833.1:1325000-1622500 GCF_046128005.1 Genypterus blacodes
TTTGTAACCGGCTTACACACCGAGCTGCCAGTCTGGCGGGAGGATTTTTACATCATCTCCATGCAAACTGAATGTGTGACCAATCGCATATTTCCACTGAATCTCACGGTGAGAAATCGGTCAGCTCCACTCCCTTATCTGCCCCCCCCCCCCCCAAGGCAAATTCATTTTCTCCCCTTTCCTTCTCTCCAGTCTGGAACAATGAAATCCATCAGCTTATTCAAAGACAATTCCTCCGTTGGTGAAATACTTTTTGCTTGGTTGTCTGTAATGACTTTGGGACAACAAACAATTAAAATGTATCTCATAAACCTCAGAGAAAAGCAATTTACGCCCTAACAGGTAATTCTTTATTGGCATTCCTGTGCGGGGTGACGATGTCATATTTTCCCGCCGGAGAAAGTGGTTTCTCGAAGCAGCTCTTTCTTTTTTCCCTCCTCATCACGGAGCTCATCAGCACAGCTTATAGCAACGACACTGTGAAATTGAATCTGTGCAGGAGAGAAGAGAGTGGAGAGAAGAGAGAAGAGAGAAGAGAGAAGAGAGAAGAATGCCTTTTAATGAATAATTAGTGAAAGAGAAGATGTCGGCCTGTTATAACTTGACGGTGCCGATTAAAAGGGTTTCAAAGGAATAATGCATGAACAGGATCGTGGCTGTTGCTTCTTTGATGTGTTTCATTTCTTTCCTTTATAGCCGTCTTTTCTCGCCCTGAAACATCTGTCGTCGGGGGCGTCCCCGCGGGTTTGGGTGGAGTGGTTGAGGACGACGTTCCTCTCTGATCGGAGGCGTCACACCGTGTAGCTGTTATCTTTCATCTGTTTCGCTCCTTCGGTCATCTTACGGATTGGAACTCCCGGCATTGATCTGTTCTTTCCTCTTTAATTATGACTGCTGGCCGTGTTTGTGTGTGTGTAGCTTCTCCTCTCCTCCGCCAGCGACGCTCGTCTGTAACCCTCATGTCCATTAGCGGGAGACACGTGCTGCTGTGAAATATGTCAGCGAAGGGTTGCAGGTTGTTTGGTAGCTTCCAGATGTCTCCTCTGCATTTATTCATTTGGCTGCTGTGTGGAAACAAACCGAACTGAGACTGTGTTTGGGGGATGAATGGTGCTTTTGTTGTTGTTGCTGTTGTTGTTGGAGCCCGACAGCTGCGGTTCACACAAAGCATCTGTCGTGTGTGAAGATGTTTCTGTTTTGTGTTTTATTTGAACTTCTATGTTAAATTTAAAGCGAAAAGAGCACATTGTTGGACTTATGTGGTTCCTTGAGCGTTACATCTCCATCTATTGGATTCGATTCGGCCGGTCTGCGTTCCAACAAATGCAGCAAGAAACACTTTTTAATTTCAAGCCGTTGATTGAAAAGCTCTCAGTTTGCAGTTCCCCGCAGCTTTCCGGCGCCTTCGATCATCTTCTGTTCGGTCTGGTGAGCGCCACCCGGTTCCTGCCCCACAGTATGAGCTCATAAACTGGATCAGGACTTGTAGGTTCTGGACCGTGGGGCTCTTTGGTGTGAACTGAATGAAAGTGCACTGTGATACTCTCTCATATGACTGTGATGCTCATCGTGTTGATCATATTAATCTGCTGCTCGATAGGCCTCAAAGAATTTTATGCAGACCCCTAGATTTGATATCAAAACCCAGACTAGATGAAAGAACAGGAATAAACAAATGTAATACTTAGCATTCACTAAACAGACCAACTGGCTCCAAATTGCTCCTCAGGTTGCAATGTTTTCATGGCCTCGCTTATGAATAATATTAGAAACTCTTCCTCTCTCAGACATGGATGGAGCTGACTCCAGATGGAGCCGCGTTCCTTTCAGGGCGACGGAAGGCCTTGTTTTTCTTTCAAACTCAGACTCGCCTCAAGTGTGTGTGAATGTTTACAACCAACCTCCAAACACACTGGGCCCTAATTGACGAATAAAGGTTTTGGAGTGAGGTTTGTCAATGTAAAGGGGATGAGGGAGAAAAAGGCAAAAGCTCTTCACGTATTCCTCTTCAAGGTGGCGCAGAGACAGATCGCTTCCAAGCATCACTGCTCCAACCGCACATTTGAATATTTATATCTTCTTAATGATTGGCATTGTATTCTGGAACAAAAATAATATAACGCCGCCGCTGCTGTGAGAGGAGCAACGTGGTTGTATGCCGTTCCCAGGATGTGGGTGAGCGCTGTGGGTGGGAAGGATGGAAGGATTTCTCGCTCTGTATTCTTTTCCCTGAGCAGCTGCCGCGACACGTCCGCCGACTCGACTCTGTCATCTCCCACACAGGGCGAGTGTCGGCCAACGCGACTGGCTGCTGGAGCTCGCATCTGATTAAGCTAGTCAATCACCACAGTATGAGGAGAAAAGTTGAGGAGTTTCAGCCCAAAGTTCCAGAGTTTCTGGGAAAAACTTTGCATTCCTCAGGAAATCCCAACCAATCCGACTTTCATTCTTCGGTGCAGGATATGCTTTTAATGAAGACATACGAGGCTCCAGCGCTCGTCAGATCATGTCTACCAAAGGTGCTTATATCTTGCCAGAATAAGGCCTTCGACCGCTACATTTAGTATTCAAACCATTGAGAATGTAGGTTATGTCCAGAGCAGAATGGAGGCTTCACTGACTCTGGTTTGGATTATGGTGGCAAAAATGGAATTTCCAGGAATTCACAGTTCTCTGAGTGATGTGTTAGAAGAGATAAGATTGTAATCCCGTGCACAAGATGGAAACTCTTTGGAGCCTGAGTCAGATCTCATCTAAGACCCCACGTTTACTTCAAAAGACAGACAGTATCAAAGAAACATCAGGAACGTCCTTGAACAGGTGGATGTGTTACAGTCCTTGTGCTCTTTTCATGCCAGTAGGGGGCACATCAGTGAAAATGTCTCTTAAGATGCAGAGGGAGTTGGTAGTTGGAGAAGCGGCTTTAATTCATTTAATGATAAAAAGAAGGGAAAGAAGGTGGAACAGGATAGAGGACCATAGTCCGAATTGACGCAGTTTGATCCTTACAAGCGGCTCTTTGCCCTGAATGTCCCTAAACAGCAGACTGGAGTCTTTATGTGTGGAACAAAGTCAACAAACGTCTAAATATTGAGCTTAATTGTGTTGGGCATGATGTTTGAGTTTTATATCATGAAGAAACAGAAGTCTAAAGTGTAAAGAGCATAAACACTACACAGACTCTCAGAGGACCGGCTGATCCCTCATTACCTCACCTCATCACCGCAGTGTCATATTGATTGATTGATTGTGTACTTACAGGTCAGTTGAAGTAGCAATTGTAGCGGCAGACATGATTTCGCATTCAATTCCTTCGATATGGTGGCGTTTGTGGAGCGGCATTAATGACCTGTGATGCTCTCTCGTCCTCGCTCTCTCCGTGTCCCTGAAGAGCTCATCCAGATGTAATCAAACACGGTATTAATGACTGAGGGGGGTGGAGAAGAAGAGATGAAGCTCTCCTCCCCCACCTGTGAGAGGGGACGGCCTGATGTTCTTAGATGTCACAGGAATGAAGGAGGGTTGATAAGGAAACATTTGTAATAGGAACTTTTGAACACAAATGCCCTCCAACCCAAACAGTGAGATTCCAGACGGGGAGGATTCCTTTGGTGCGCTCTCCCACTAATTTGTTTGGAGACGTTGCCTCCTCCTCCTCCTCCTCCTCCTCTTCCTCTTCCTCCTCCTCCTCCTCCTCTCCGCTCTGCCTCGCCCTGGGTTAATCATATACATGCACTAAGATGATCATTCACACTCCAGCAGGTCCTGATAACGTAGCGCGAAATTCTCAGCCGGGGACACGTGTTGATTAATATTCCCCAGGTTTCCCCGCACAATTTCCCCCCGCTACAATGATTTGATTGCTGGGGAGTGGAATGTTTGAAAAATGAGATTCTAGAGTGGAAGACGGAGCAGAATGAGTGGAAATCACACCAAACATTACGCAAACACGTCATCATCATCATCATCATCATCATTTGAAATGAATTTGAAGGAGCGAGATCGTATATTATCGTCAATTCTTCATCCACGTGTTTTCACTCAAACATAGAGACGTACGGGGGTGTGTCACATTCGGCCTACGCTTGATTTCTGGGGAATCAGGTGTTGTCTGTTTTTAGCAGCCGTGCACGTCGCCGAGACTGTGCGGTTTCGTTGGAATCGTCACGGTTGCAGACGCGGACTGTTCTTCAAAGATAACCGAGTCGTTCCAAAGCCACAAACAACACAAATCAATCATTGTTTTGTTTACGTTTTGGCAGCCGTGACCTCTGTGGACGTAAATCCCCAAGGATTAATAGTGCTCATCCTAATTCCTCAAGCAAATTTGGGGCTATAAGGACTAAATTTGCTTGACTTGAGCATAAAGTTGTTCCGGCTGATGAAGGCAGTCACAATCTTGAACAAGCGACTTTTTCCTTCCGTCTCCTTCGTATCACGTTGAGCTACTTCTCCAGTTCTCTCTCTTACTCTCTCTCTCTCTCTCTTGCTCGTATGGTTTGACAGAAGATATGAACAGATGAACAGAGAGCTCGGCACTGTTCACAATCAACACCATTGATCTGTTGACGAGGCGACCGAAAGGTGAGGGATTACAATCACTCCATCAAGAGGGGAGGGAGGTGAGAGAGAGAAGGAGAGAGAGCAGGGTCGAGCGGTGATGATGGAGTGCTCGGGCTACGGGCGGCGTGGCTATGAATAGCCGATGTATACTTTGAGGAGGATCACAATCACTTTAGAAAGAGGAATTTAGGGAGGCGGGGGACTTTGTGTGTAGCAGCTGCCACTAAATCTGCCAATTACAAACCTCCAGGGCCCTGAGGAGATCAGGGACTCTGATGGAACCATCACCATGTGTTGTTAGAAAGAAGTAATTAGAGCTAAAGTGAAGGCGTATTGTAAATCTGTGTACACATGAGGTGACTCAAACCCTGATAACAGTCACAGACGGTAACTCTTCATCACAGTGCTCTCATGATGAACCCTCTGCCTCCTCTGTGCCCTGCTCACCGCCTCAGGATGCTGTTTGTACTCTACAGGGTTACGCCACTGAGAGCAAACAGTTACACCATCGAATCAGAGCTCACACACACACACACACACACACACACACACACACACACACACACACACACACACACACACACCCCCGCAGGGCACAAGCCCACACACACTATTTGTTTAGTTTTTCTCATTTATATTACATATTTTGCCTATTTGAGCGAAGCGGTTACTTCAATTTCAACTAATTGGAAACCTTTCAGGCGTAAATGTCATAAACGCGTGGACTGGATTGCACTGAAATGCGTGTCCTTGTATAGATACATACTGCATACTTGCAGGTGTTTGTCTGAAGCGTGAATCCCCCATTAGCCCCCCGGAGTGACACGGCGTTCCCATCCCGTCCCCCTGGAATCCCGCGCTCCCCTCCGGTGCTGCCTGGGGGAGCGCTCCCAGGTCTCTTGCTTCACCAAAGCTGTGAGACTAATGGCCGACAGCCTGCCAGCATCCAGACATTCATCTTGCACCTCTCGCTACACGATAACTAGCTCCCTCAGCCTCACTGCAATTTAGTCAAGTCTCCCCAATAATGCGTTTACCTGCTGCGGCGAGCTGCAGGCTCCTGCACAGCTTATTTCCCAGCGCCCCACACGCTCACACTTCCTGGCAGGAACACTCTGATGCGTGCAGGGCAATGATGTCTTTGCCGCCCACTATTGTTGCTTCGGGGTCAGAAGAAAGCAGCTCTCGTAATTTCTCTCCGTGTGCAAAAGCTAGTTTGGATCTGCAGTTTAAACTTCACCTTTCTGCTCCGTCGCCTTGATAAGAAACAACTGCAGCCCAGATTTCAGTTTTTGCCCTTTAATCTGTTTTTAATGACGCCACAGGGAAGCTGGAATGAGGAGGCGAGGGCTATGAAAGCCACAGATGCGTGTTTGGATGCTGGTATCTGTTTGTGAACCTGCGTTTGCATGTGTGCGTGTGTGAGCGTCCTCTGCGTCCACTTGTAGGGGCAAAGTGGAAGTGGGCCAAGCTTTCGTCACAGGATTTGGGAATTGATGAAACATACCCAAAGGTTATGGAAAACTTGTGGATTTTCTCTTCCAAGACTGATTCTAATCTTGAGATGTGAAGGAAGAAAGCAAGTTTATATCCTGGATATCATCTTTGTATATACAGCACAGTGTATAAACATCTTTGTCTTATGTAACTCACAGGACGTGACACCAAACGGCTGCTTTCCACGTTTGAACTGTCGAAATTGAGTTTACAATACGCTCAAATAAGTAAATCTAAAGGTTATTAAAGGTGCTTTGAAGGAATCTGTGTGTGTCTGATGTGGGCAAGTATGCAGTGTGTGTGTGTGCGCTCTGTGTCCGAGACATCTGCATGTCATGGTGTGTGTGTGTGTGGGGGATTCGGCAGGCTGTCTAATGAGGGCGTCTCTCTGGAGCTTTGGCCCCGGATATAAATGGATCCCACAACCTGCTGGTGTGTGAGAGAATGTATGCATGTGTGTGTGTGTGTGAGTGTGTGTGTGTGTGTGTTCAGACAGGAGTAATATGTAAAGGTAATGACTCACACCAACATCACCACTGTGGGACCGAGCAGTCATTTGTACCGGAGCTGTAATACGGATCTACAGGTTTAAACTCATGTAATAACTGGAAAATGGGCAAAATGACCTCATTATGCAGAAATATCTTCACTGGTATAATAGGAAACTGTAACAAGTGAGTGTGTGTGTGTGTGTGTGTGTGGTTGATGAAGCTGTAATAGTGTCAGCTATTTGATATTAATAGATCTCATTCTTTCCTGTTGTTATTGAAGTAACGATCTGTCTGTGCTGCTCTGAATCTAAGTGAACAAGTGAGGACCTGATGGGAAACATCAACAACACAAATCTAAATGGAAATCAGACTTTAATAGTTTATGAAAAAAAAGCTTTTGCAGCACAAACATGACGTGGCTGAAGTTATTTTCTTGGAGGAACTCTGGGGCTTAATTAGCTTCTCGCTCAGATTCTTCTCTCAGTTTTTTCTCTTCTCTTCCTAGAAGCCATTAACACGAGCTCATTACCTGTGTAATGTTCTGCACACATCACCAAGATGCTCCACAGTGGCACAACACAAACACAAAAACAACATCTGTGTGTGTATGTGTGTGATACTGAAGCCCAAACATGTGTATTTGTTCGGTTTGGCTCTGGTTGGATCCCTGTGACTTCCAAATTGAATATCTGGGATCAAACGATTCAAATCGCACCAAACATGGACGGAAATGAGCTCCAAGTCAGATTCTTGACCGCAAAACAATTAAATTGTCGGAGAGCAAACTGGCAGTGAGGCGTTCATGCAAAGAATTCCCAAAAAAAACCCAATTTGCAACAGCTACTGATGAAGAGTAATGGTGCAGAATTCATCTTGTTTGTTCTGCAGGTCTGATCAGCAGCTGGAGGAAACATGTCGGGCTGAAGGTTCTGTTGTTCAGGACAGAAGATCCAAGCAAAACTTTCAATTCAGCCTTAAAGATATGCATTTTATTTATGTAATAGTTTGGTATCAACATCCTCCTCAAAGTCGATCATGTGACTCAGGGTTAACATCCTGGAACGCCCCGTTTTCACTCAGCCTGCACGTTTTTTAGACACATTCAATACTCTTGAGTGTTCGTACTTAAAGGCAAAAATGTGATTACGGGCGCATACATGACCGGAATCAATACAGAGTCAGCTGCTCTCTGAGTAACCGTGACGCGACGCACGGCACTAATCACAGTTAGAGGCCATCCAGGGAAATCCACACAGCTTTGATGAATGGATTTACAGTTCCACACTCTGAGTCTCTGCTTTGATTTGGGCCAATTTCCGACGCACATGACATTTGGAAAAAAAGGCGATTTATGGCCTTGATCGCAGTTTAATTGGCGTTTGAAAGGAGGTGTAAACGTAACGACTGCCCACAGGTGCAGCAGCCAGAGAGAGGAGATCAATTTGTTTGTTTTTGTATCACAAGACTTTCAGATTAAAAGCTTGAATTGAAATAGGAAAGTGGAAATCCATACAGCATGATTCCCGTTAGTGGTTAATGCAGTGATCCTGGTTATTTACTGACTATTTACTGAATTTACTGACCATCATGCGCTCTAATTGCATATAAAACGAGCTTCCTGCAGCCACACGGGCGATGTGATGAATGCGTGAGCCGCTTTATTATCCCGGCTGCCTGAGGGTTCAAACTGTCTTTCATGTGGATGCTAATGTCTCCTCATCTTCCTCTGCAGCTCTTACAAATGTGAAGCTGTGGGCCATTGACCGGCAATGTTTCCAGACCATCATGATGAGGACGGGCCTCATCAAGCACACGGAGTATATGGAGTTTCTGAAAAGGTAACGGCAGCCGTCCCCGACACAACCAGACCACACACGGCCCCCAAACCAGAGCTTTGATTTGAAATGAAGGGAAAGAATTAACAGAATGAGACTCTGAGCGTTCTGAGAAGTTGCTTCACTCTTTCATTCTTTTCCCCGAGAAATAACAACATGGGGCTCCATCGCTCCTGTGTCCGCCTCCATATATCATAAACATAACGCTTTGGCAGAGAAGCCAGATGAGCTGAGAGAAGCCCATTATCACTTTAAAGGCCCGAGAACTCATTTTGTTTTGGCTGCATAGTCTTTGTGATAAAAGAGTCATCAAACGAGCGAGAGAGGAGGCGAGAGAGGGGGAGAGAGAGAGAGAGAGAGAGGGAGAGAGGGAGAGAGGGAGAGGAAGAGAAGGGGAGAGAGAGGGGGCGAGGGAGCGAGAGGGAGAGAGAGGGGGCGAGGAAGAGAGGGGTAGAGAGAGAGAGAGAGAGAAGAAGAGCGCTGCCGTTCTGATCAGGATGCATGAGATGCGGTTGTGATGCACTTCTCTCCTCTCCCCTTTCTCCTCTCCTCTCTTCTTTCTCTCCTCTCTCCTCTGTCCTCTCTCCTCTCTCCTCTCTCTCCTCTCTCCTCTCTCCTCTCTCCTCTGTCCTTTCTCTCCTTTCTCTCCTCTCTCCTCCCTCGTCTCCTCTCTGTGGTCTCTCCTGTCCTCTCTCCTCTGTCCCATTCCCCCCCACCCCTGCCAGACCTTGTACGTTACGATAATGAGATAAATTATATCACATTTCCCTGATATTGCCTGAGCAGGAGTATCAACACACACACACGCACACACACACACACACACACACACACACACACACACACACACACACACACACACACACACACACACACATCATCTGTGTAGCTGTACAAACTATCAAAACGTTTTTAAAAAGCTTTATTTGACCACAGTTGTCGTGTTTCCTGCTCACAGTTTCACACTTTCCACACTTTCAACAGATTCTCATTCAAACACACGTCTGTCTCCCCAGATCATCCAGTTTCCCTATTTTAGAATATAGAATAAACACTGAGAATAACCCTGGGTTCTGTCTATGAGCTGAACAGTGCCGACCCGTTTGTGATGCAGATATTTGCCATTGGTTTGCTCTCATTTTCATATGGAAATCAGTGAATCGGCCCTTTAAATGTGCTGATGAAAAGTTGTGATGATTTACTTATTATGTATGGAAATAAATGGACTTAATGGATGAAGGAGGAATAGGATGAACACACAGGTTGTTCCAGATGTGACGTGTTCCCGAGCCGTCACATAAACACGCAGCACGTCACCTGGCCGCCCCGTGGCGTTCACACTCAGTCATCTCTCCGTCTGCTAGGGCTCATTTTTCTGAGGACAAAAGCCTCATGAATCAGCGAGATGGCCATCAGGCTCTTTCACTTTCTGACGGCGGTTATTTTAAGGCAGGTGGAAACAGGAAACCCGTCAGCTTTTCAATGTAATGGGAGAAGTTTCCACCCGGCAGCGGAACAGGCCGTGACTTTGACAGCTCTGGATAGAGCAGCTTCACCTCTTTGTGTTCATATCTCTGCACCGGAAAAAAAATCAAGATACACGCAAACAGAAATACAGATTCAGATAAAAACTCCTTATTAATTCTCACTTCCTGTCTCAGTCTGGAACTATTTTTAGTGATTTATTTTCCGGTTTAAAAAAGACACAACTCTCCTGGCATAGCTGGCATGTGTCTCTGCACACGGCACTAAGAATACACTGAACCTCATCTTATAGGGAGATATAGCAGAGAATATGCGTCAACGGTACAAAACCTGAGGTCCTAAACTGCACTGAAAGATTCATTTTGACACAAAGCATCTAAAATTGCCTGTTTTCACTCCGTGTGAAGAGCGGTGCTGCACGCCAGAGTCAAATTGTGTTGTTTTGCACATTAAAGCTCTGCAAACGTAGATCCTGTGAAGAAAACAAGAAGATGAAAACATGTTGTGATCTCTCTCTCTCTCTCTCTCTCTCTCTCTGTGCGTGTGTGTGTGTGTGTGTGAGTGCTGTATGACAAACTATCCACAGGGAAAATTTGAGATTTATAGCAACATTTGTTAATTCACATTATGAAGACGGATTGTTATCATCCTGTTTTGTTTCCGAGAAGCAGATCTAATAATGGAGTCGTAGCAGCAGAACAAACACGGCGCTCCCTCATTATGTTTACAGCTGTAAAATCTTGCATTAGCTCTGTTTATCGTGGAGCAGAGACTCGTGATGTTTTTTATATGAGAATTTATGCAAAACTCTAAATCCCCAAAAACTCATTTGGCCTCAGCAAAGGAAAAGCTGGAACAGGAAACTTCATCATAAAGGGAAATAAAAGACTACAAACACAGGAGCTGTGTTTCACTCAGTGTGCTTTACAGTGCTGAGGCCCGGTGAGCCATCCGTCCACACGCCGCTCCGAGGAAAGACAAACCGCCATCTGTCTGCTGATTTACCGCCAACGTGACAAAGCACAGGAAATTATGAATCAAAGCCACTTGTGAAAGGAGGAAGTGATGTGTCGTTGTCCTGTCGGCGCTCCTGGGCGTGTCGCATGTTGTGTTGCAATTGCTCCCAGAGGGGTTTCTCCATGTTCCTCTACCTAAAGGTGGCGGGAATTAAACCCCCAGCTTCCTCGAGCGTCACCTGAAGCGGCGTGACTTCCTGCTGACAGGACCGCAGCTGGACCGCCCGCTCTTGTTGTGACGTTTTTATTCCTGCGTGACAATATTAATGTGATATTTCCTCCCGAGGTTCCTTTCTTTGCATCCGTTACCGTGATGCATGTGACAAGCACCCGCCTGTGAACCTCAGTCTGCCTGTGAACGCAAAACACCACAGATGTTTGTCATCTTCATCGTCTCTCCTCTTCCTCTGTTTTAGACTTTACTTAGTTTTGCTGGAACAATCAGATACAAGAGACTTCCTGTTGTTGTTGTCGTTAGTTTGATTCATAATTCAGACGGACGCTGAACACACACATCCAGTCATTCCAGCCAGATGATGAATCAAACAAAGTCAAGTCTAGATAATGGGAATAATTTCACAGCTGAGTTGTTGCTGTAATTTGCTTGTTGGCATGTTTGATCAGACTCGTGTTGTTATGACGATGCCGTGGGTGCAGCCGGCTGTATCGGATCAGAGCGTGCTCAGAGCGTCTCCTTGTTTCCTGCGCACTTGTCCACTCGCGGGAAGCCTCCTCCATCTCTTGGCCGCCGGCGGCTCTGAGGGCTTTAAAGATGGCCGAGCGGATCGATTTCTGGGTTGTGAGAGGATTGAAGAGCGAGGACAAGAACAAATAAGAGCTTTTGGAACAGGAATGCCGAGATGGCGTGGAGCCCTCAAAGGATAAGAGGGTGGAGAAGATGGAGGGTTGGGTGTTTGTGTGGATCAGTCACATGCCTCTACCTCTGTGACGTCATCAGTATGAGAGTGAGTGTTTGGCCTTGTTGCAGCCTGCCAATGGGCCTCAGATGACTCGTTTTTTTCACTCATTGTGCACAGTTGTCACAGGGGATCATTGTCTTTTCTCCGTTTCAAAATCGACCCCCGCACTAAAATAGGAAGTGAAATGTGTCCTTATTGATCAGCTGGAGAGTTTCTAATCAGGCGCTGATGACGCCCTCGTGTTTACGCCTGATTGACAGACACATTTGTACCTTTTTAACCGCAGGATCGTTACGTTCACTAAAAGGTTTTGCGGCTGAAGTGCTGTGTTTGTTGGTTTTTAGCCGGCCTTAGTTAGTGCCTCGTCTTTTTTTTTTTTTTTTTTTTTTTTTGTGAGGAAGTGGAAGGAGGAACAGTAGAGCTCAGGCCCCGGAGAGATGGGCGAGATTACTGTAATAAACATGGAAAGGGAGGGGGGAGAGAGAGAGAGAGGGAGAGAGAGAGTTAATATGGAGAGATAAGCTCTTTGTTCACCAACGTGGCTTATTTTCTCTCCTCCTTGATAAACATTGTTGCCTGTTTTATTTAGTACGCTTTGATAACAGTCAGATAGCATTCAGTCAGGCTGCCGGGAAGCAAACGGAACAAACATTCGCCTCCCGCCGCCTCCCGCCGCCGCCGCGTGATGGGGGACTGTGGCGGGTTTACGATGAAAGCGAGTACACACATGCACACACACACACACACACACACACACACACACACACACACACACACACACACACATACAAACACATACATGTTCAAGGATGCAAATGTATTCTTCTATTCTCCTTTACCTTCTGGTCAAATTGGTCACTGCTGCTCACACTGAGGTCAGACGCGACCAGGTATCTGTGCTGGCAGCCTCACGAGCCACAGAGGACTCACACATACTCACACACACTCACACACACACACACGCCGGTATAAGAAGCCCTATACATGCACACCTTCATTCTCCTGCTGTCTGAATGATGTCACAGCTCCCTTTTCTTCTTCTCCCCTCGCCAGCGTTCCCACATTCCACGGCCTGCAGGAGGATATTCTGAGCAAGCTGGCTGATGTCCTTGAGGAGGTAAGAGCATTATTCACACGCCTGTGGCTTTATGTACATGTACACTCGCTTTCATTTTCCACAGAGAGAAGAAGAGGAGGTAAAGGAGGAAGAGCCCAGAATGTGGCAGATGTATCCCTGGTATTGGAACGGTGCATTAGAGGGCCTGTAATCTGGCAGAAAGGCACCAACTAACAATTTCTCATCCTTAAATTACAAATATCCTGCTCATCTAACTGGTTGCTCCCCTGCCACCTCTCTGATTGGACGTCTTTAGCCAAAGCCAGAAAGGAAACTCCACTTTACTCTTTCTTCTTCTGGTCATTTTATTACAGGCAAATTCCCCGTGCAGAGTCTGAATGGTCACAGGTTTGCATGTTGCTGTTCTGAGTTTAGGCAAATGAAAGTGATCGGCCAACACCATTAGGGAAATGTGCGTGTGTGTGTTGATTTGGATGAAGAGTCCTGCTGAACGGACAAATGCAAAACTCCAACCAGAAAACTGCCAAATGAAGCCCTGGCTCTGGTTCATGCGCCGCCTGCATGCATGCCTGTAATGTTTACGCCAGACAAAGACATGTTTGCCATGGATCAGCTCTGAGATTATTTTCATGTCAGAGCACCGAGATGAATGTGGGGCTGAAGTAAACAATTTAAAACTGGAATACATATCAGAGAGAGAGAGGGGGAGAGAGAGAGGGGCGGGGGAGAGGGGGGGGGGGGGGGGGAGAGAGCGAGAGAGAGAGAGAGAGAGGGGAGAGAAAGAGAGGGAGATAGAGAGATGGGGAGAGAGGGAGAGAGAGAGAGAGAGAGAGAGAGAGGGAGGGAGAGAGAGAGAGAGAGAGAGGGAGAGAGTGAGAGAGAGAGGGGGGATAGGGAGAGTGAGAGAGAGAGAGAGAGAGAGGGGGGGGAGAGAGGGAGAGAGAGAGAGGGGGGGAGAGAGAGAGAGGGGGGGGAAGAGGGAGGGAGAGAGAGAGAGGGAGAGTGAGAGAGAGGGGGGAAGAGGGAGGGAGAGAGAGAGAGGGAGAGTGAGAGAGAGAGGGGGAGAGAGGGCAAGACACAGAGAGGGAGAGAGAGAGGGAGGGAGAGAGAGAGAGAGAGAGAGAGAGAGAGAGAGAGAGGCAAAGACACAGAGAGAGGGAGAGAGAGAGAGACAGAGAGTGGGGGGAGAGTGAGAAGAATTTGATATTTTCCAAATTTGACACTAAAACTCCATCTTGCTCCTGATCATGGTTCAGATCGCTGTCATTGGGTCATTAAAGGAAAACAAAGATGATTGTTGGTCAGAGATGATGATCCTCCCCCTGATGGCCGTATGTGTGGAGGTCAGATGGTTTAGACTCATTCCAAAGTCCCAGAGTGCGTGTGTGTTTACTTCACTTTATATCCATTTCTCCATCATAAGCAGTTATTTTAGAGGGAAGAGAGTTTCAGCCGTGCACTCTTGTCTTTGGCTATCACTCCAAAGCACATTGCTGCTATTTTAATATGAATATGACTCTGAATATCCCATTTTCCACCTGTTTACACACCACTTGGCTTAACATTTTCTCCAGTGTAATGCGGTCACACACACACACAAATTCACCGTCGCAAATTCGACATCTGTTGCCGACTTTGAGGCGTTGGATTGCATTTAAATACGGACTGTGCCTATATGTCTGGGGGCAGTGTGTGTGCTTGTGTGTGTGTGTGTGTGTATCCCCATGTAATTAAGTAAAAGTCCTGATCCCTTTGCCTTGCGGAACAGATAAAGAGGCCATTTAATTATTCAAACCCTCGCCGGGTTTCTGCAGTTTAAAGTTCAGGCTTTTCACTCCTAACAAACAGATTGACCACTAAAACTTCACGCCTCGTGTTTCCAGGCCAGCAGATGGTTTTGTATTAACGCCGTAGCTCTCCTTTTGTTTTTATTTGTCTATATTTCCAATGCGGGCAGACAAAATTCTATGAACATTTACAGCAGTAATGGTGCTTGAGAGCGCCGAGAGGCCGTTACCACCCAGCTATGAACATTTGTTAGGATTAAAGTTAGACTTTAACGCCGCTTTGCTTGAGTGTGTGGAGGAAATGGCTGCAGTCTGGTTGTGAGACAAGAGGCCTCTGGGCACAAACGCTTTCTCCACAAGCGACCCGACCCTTCTGTCTAAAGAAACGAGGAATTAATGACAGCTTGGTCACGCATCAGGCTCCAGCTCCAGCTCCCCTTCAGCATCCTGGCCCCCCTATGTGGCCCCCCTATGTGGCCCCCCTACTGCCCGCTGGCTCATTCCGTAATCCATCCATGGTTGAGCTGCTTTGTTTAGTTGATCGTAAGACCCTCAGTGCTTTAAGTCTAACAGGAGGATCCATCTAGACTCTGGGTTCTTTCTGTAGGCCCAGATGGATCCAGCAGAGGAGAGGTGGAGACACACAGGGCACACTTTATAGAGAAGGACTCCATAAAGTCCATAAAGGAAAATAAAGCACTTGTGGGATCTCACTTTAGCAGGAGGAGGCGGGCGAGGACAGGATTCAGCCGCTGCCTCGGAAAGAAATAGAGAGTAGAAGAAGAGTGCTTCTGTCTAAGCTGTAGCTCCGTGGACGAGTTTAGAGAAGGTGTCTGAAGGCGTCCCACCTGACGTGACCTCAGGCTGCTATCAGGCGACCTTCACCTCCCCCGTGATCAGAGCCTCGCTAACCAGACCCACGTGAACGCTGCGAACCATTACATCGCCAATTAAATTAATGAGAGATAAGAATGTAGGATCGGGCCAGGGACAACGTGTGTGTGTGTGTGTGTGTGTGTGTGTGTGTGTGTGTGTGTGTGTGTGTGTGTGAGAGAGCTGCTAACAGGGTAATGAGGGAGACCTTTAAACACATTTTCTTCCATAGAGTTCTCTGGTATCCATCAGGATAGTAAACAACAAGGAGTACCCGCTGCTAGCTAATAGATCATGTGAGAGTGTATTGATTCCTTTGGGTTTGTTAGAGGCGAAAATAAAACGATTCTGCTTGGCTTTCCTCAGCAGGGGGTCTCTCATTAGCAAACACGCACCAGCACACACAGTATAGTTGTAGCATAGCCTAGTGAGTCAAACTATATCACAACATTCTCTCTCTGGATGTAAGAATACGTTTTTATGGGAATCACGTCTGAACCAGGCCGTTGAAATTGTTACATCTTTGGCGATATCGCCCATAAATCACTCTGTTACCTATTGGGTACACACAGTTTGCTGCCCTCCAACACGTTCCGCCTCTCGCCCTCCAGAGTGCAGCATCGTCGTGCACGTTGATTGATTTTTGATCAGTTAGTTGTAGCCATTTTCTGTTGTCCTTGAAGATACAAAGACATCTTCACCGCAACGTCACTAATAACCGGGAGACTGCTGGGATGTATAGACCATGAGCGACACACACACACACACGTACACACACGTACACACACGTACACACACGTACACACACATACACACCAGCATGCACACCAGCATGCACGTGGCTCGGGGGGAAGTAAGCTGTAAGGTGCCATTCATGGGTGAAATGATGTGAAAGTACAGCGTCCTTCTGGCAAATGTCAGCTGACATGAGGAAACATCAGATAATCTCAGAGGAAATGGCGAGGGAGCGAGCGAGCGCCTTCTGGGCCGCGCCGGTGCGGAGGCGGAGCGCATTGTGTCGGGAAAAGGATATATTTCAAAGGGACCTAAACGCTATCGTTAAAAGCGATGTATTTCAGCGTGTAGGTCTTATCGGGGTTAGGCTGCTCGGTTACATCACCTTGAATTACATCACACCACCAAACGCCTTATTCATCATTTAAAGACATTTTTATCCCAAAGAGGCTAAAGAGAGCTGCCGTGTAGTAAAGTAGTGTAAATTGAGTGCGTAGGTGTGTGTGTGAGAGCGTGATCGTCCTCTCCAAGCTCATCTTGCCCCGGTGCATGCTGGGATAACCCCAAAGGCCCTAACAGGATAAGCAGGTATGAAAAGTGGATGAGTGAATAGATATTGCGCTCGACGTGCCTGTGAGCTGTGTGTTCAAGGTCATAGATCGTATCCCAGCATGCAACTGGGGTGGAAAAACAAAAACGGACACCTTGGACAGATTGCCCTTGTGCCGCATTAAACGGAGTGAAGCAAAGGCGTTTGATAATCACCGCTCACACATTTAGCTGAGATAAATGTGAGAGCGGATACCTTTCAAAGTAAAATCACCGCTTTACAATCACTCTGCTGCTGATTGCTTCCAGATATGTGTGTGTGTGTGTGTGTGTGTGTGAGGGTTGTGGGGACACTAAGTCATGTCTGTCCTTTGTGGAGACGTTTCAGTTTTACTTCTAAGTAAAGGGAAGAAGCACCCTGGGGTTCAGCCTCAGGCGACTTTGCAGCCCTGAAGAAAGCTCAGCAGGCGATCCAGAGGGAAGCCTTTCCTCTGAGGCAGAACGCAGGACAGATCATGATTATGTGCCTGGATAACTCTCTCCTCCTCTTCTCTTCTCCTCTCCTTCTCTCCTCTCCTCTCCTCTACTCTCGTGACAGACACATTATGAAGACGGAGAGTACATCATCAGACAGGGGGCCAGAGGAGACACCTTCTTCATCATCAGCAAGGGAAAGGTGAGGACGGAAACGATCGTCCCGGGCATCTCCATGCCGGGGCAACGTGACCCACATGGTAACACACACACACACACACACACAGAGAGAGGGGCTGCGGGTGATGATTTGGCAGTTGGCAGTCATCAGTCAGGGCCGTATAGGGGAGAGAGGAGCGCGGCGGCTTTCATCAGCGACTGCAGGAGCATCTAAAAGCAGAACGCAGCCACTTTCAGATCTCCTCTCTGTCATTAACGCGGCTCTCACACACACTAACCCCGGATGCCATCCAGCACGGGCACGTCGGAGGGCTTTCATGTCCTCATGTTGTTGACACGTGTGTTCATCCCGCCGCCGCCGCCGCCGCCGCCGCACACACACCTGCCGCCCCCTCCCCGGTGGCTTTGTTCCCGTTCCTCATCCACAGCCTCTCCACGTTTTCTCACATCTCCTTTTTTAACGCCTCTTATTCTCTGTTTCACACTCCTCCTTGTTCTCTTGTTCGTTCCCCCTTTCTTCCCACTCATCCTCAAATTAACTCTTCCCTAACATGATGCACACATTAGAGTAGACGTGTTAATCTGAGGGGGAAAGAGGCTTGACTGATGCTGAATCTTCCTCAGGAATGCATGAGTGATCCTCATCTTGGTCGTATTTGCATGAGAATGACTGGACACAGAATTGATCAATCAACCATGAGAGCTCATCTGGACTGAGATCCTGTAAGACAAGGAAATAAAAACAGGCATTTGAATTCAAAATCAGTTGAGAAACAAACATTTTGATGACATAAGTGAACTTTAACTTAGAACTTTAAGAGTAAAACTTTCTCATTGTGGCTTAATCACAGAGAAAAACTCACATTCTCTCCTTTCAGATGTCCAGGATGTAACTATCATGATAAAGAATGAAGATATAGCATATTAGTATTAGTTTCGAAACACAAACGCACACTCTCAAGTGACCTGAACACTTGACCACCCTGACACATCTCACACACACACCCACACACCCCTAACCTGCCCTCTGCCCCTCCCTGTGATCCAGTAGAGGCTGAGTTATGTGTCGGTCTCCCAGGTGCAGACAGCTTTACTGCACCTGCACAGGACTTGACTAATGGATTGAGACAAGACCCTTAATTAGGCCAAGCGACCTTTTTCGCACGACTCTCCCTCCCAAACTCAAATGGAACCGCCATCGCTCTGGATCTGTAAGGTTTTACAGGCACGAGGGCGTGTCATCGCTCACACGTCACCGGGGTAACGACGCGATCAGTGACGCCTCACCTGTGCAGACACGACCGCAGCTGTGTTCCCCCGGTGACGAGGCGGGAGGATCTCTGAGACGCCGTCTGTATATTTTGTGATGATGGAGACGTGTAAGCAGGTTCATGCAGATGTTCACTCTCTCACTTTAAACCCTCTCCCCTCTTCCTCCCTCCTCTCCAGGTGAACGTGACCAGGGAGGACCTGCCCAACGGAGAGCCCGTCTACCTGCGCAGCCTGGGGAAGGGCGACTGGTTCGGCGAGAAGGCGCTGCAAGGGTACGACTCCCCCCCCCTCCTAATAACACTGCCTCTTCTCATTTGACTCTCCCTTTCTTCTCTGGATCTCCCCCCCTCTTTCCCCCTGTCGCCCTCTCCTCTCTCTCAATCCTTCTCCTTCCTCAGCCTTTAATATCCTTCCCTCCTACAGTTGCGCAGACCTATTGTTTCTAATTCGCCCGCCGCTCTTCCTCCGCACCTCTTATCGTTTGCCTTTTTGTCCTCGCCACCACTCACTCATCCTGACAGGCGTGATAAGGTGATGAATGATAGCGGAAGTGCTTAAAGCCGGGGGCCTGCGTTTACTGTAGCTTTCCCCAGGTGTGTGTTAAAAATCAGATACAAAAGCCCCATCTGATACCCAAGGAAAGCTTATTAATTCCAGAGCTCAGTCTCAGCCGCCGCAGACGTCCAGTGGCGTTGGAAATTGTGGGTTTCCGTCTGCGTGTTTGGCATATTTAGAGCCCGGTTAGTGCAGAATGTGATTAACACATTAATATAAAATCAACCGGTCTTAATTGCTGTTTCACCTCCTGCAAAGTCTACAAATGAGTGCACACACACACACACATACACACACTTGTTGCTCCTCCCTTCTCTTCCTGTCACCGTGTTTGTATTCACGCTCAGGTGAGTGTGGAGTGATTCCGCCGCTAATCCGCTTTGTTTGTTACTATCGCAACTGCCGGAGTGTAAAATGGAACCAAACGTCTATATTTGGTGTGTGTGTGTGTGTGTGAGGAAGCTGTTAAGATGATCTGATGTAAATATGGAGGATCCGCCTCTTGTACTGGAAACTTAGGAGCTATAAAATGTTTAATAGCCCCGTCTTAACGCTGTGTGTCATCTCAGCTGAGGAATAAGCTTTTATGGCTGCAGGCTTTGGGCCCCAGAGTGATATTTTTTCACTGTGCTATTTGTCCCGTCTTGTCTTGTCTCGTCTTGTCTGTCCTCCCCCACAGACTCTGATGTATTATTAAAGCAGAGACGGGGGAGGGCGAGGAGGAAAGATTGTCGAGTCTGAAGTGTGTGTGATCCCTGTTGAAGGGGGTCAGACAGAATCAAAAGATGTGCAAATATGTACACGTGCACACATCCTGTGTGACTGTGTGTGTGAGTGTGTGTGTGTTTGTGTGTGTGAAAAGGGGGAAAAATGGAGATGGTGCCATCTTGTGGTTGTTAAATGTGCAGCCGCCTCAAAGTGAGACAAAACACAGAAGATGACTTTGTTTTCAATGATGATTTCACTCTAAAAGTGTTCATTTTAATTTAAAAAGTGAAACAAGACTAATCAAGGCTAGTGTTCTTCTTCTCCATCTTATACTCACTATGATGAAGAGATGCTCCCCGGCTCCACACAGACAGATGGCCGGGCCCTCGCCTATATGCTTCAGATAATGAATAAAGTATACAGAAGATGACAGAGTATCAAGATGCATGTGAGGCTGATGCTCCTGAGGCAGAGCAGCCAGAGCAGATCAGCCCAGACAGAAATCTGATCCTCTCACGCTAATGAGAAGAAGAAGAAAAAAAGGCAACGTGATGAATGAGTCTGACACAAAGTAATACTTTATAAAGCAAAGAGCGAAGCTTTGCAACGTGATGTCTCTGCCACGGAGCTGGAGATGGAGGGATAGATGGATAGAGAGAGAGAGAGAGAGAGAGGGAGAGAGAGAGAGATTTGGATGAGGGCGTGCAGTGTTAAGCTGGACTGCACCTCGCTCACGTCATTTTGTTTAATCCTGAAAAGAGGCACCTGCCCCCCCCCCCCCCCCCCCCCTCTCAACCCCCCCCTTCCTTCGCCATTCCACTTTTTGTTTTGGTTATCATCAAATGTCACGAGCCCTTTTTGTCTCCAAGCGTCTTGAGGGACAAGCATCCCGATCCGGCGGCTCAACCTTTGATTGTCCGGCTCGTCTCGCTCTCATATATAAGCGGCTCATCTTGGCCTGCCGGGGCTCTTTGATCAGAGGGCCCGTCTTTCATAATTAGAAGTTAACTGTGTGTGTGTGTCCTCGCTCATGAACCTCAATAGACGCCCACTCAAAGGCTCCACTGTCCATCTGAAGACGCCGCCTTTGATCTGCAGCAAGAACATATTTACAAATCAAAGTCTCTCTCTCTTGACAGTCATAATAGCTTGGAACAGAGTGTGTGTCTGTACGTGTGTGTGTCAGGGTGATGTGTGTAATGAGACGCATGATTAAGGCAGCATGAGCTCAGGTTGCATGTCGTCTTTAAAGCAGTGTGTGTGTGTGTGTGTGTGTGTGTATGTATAATGTATACGTGCTTAGGTGACAGATGGACCAGGATGAAGCTCCACGTATCTGATGTCACTTTCTCCCCATCAGAGTCTCAGCTGATCCATCAACAGTGTAGACAATGTGTGCAACGCGGCCCTGACCTCTTCTATGCAGCCTGCCTGTGTGTGTGTGTTTGTGTGTGTGTGTGTGTGTAGAGGTGAGGAGGTGCAGGATGAGAAAGCTTGTTAGAGAAGGAAAAGGTGAATGTCTTCTGACCTCACCACAAACCGTCAAAACAAACATCCATGGCTGTGAATGAAGATTTATCACACATTATGTTCACTTTACTTCAACAATAACCATTTTGTTAAACATATTATTGGGGATCTGGAGGTAAATCTTGATGTGTTGGTCTAAGTTTACGCTGCATGTCCTTACTGCGTCTCAGAAAAGCTACGGTAAAGTCCTGGGAAAGTTTTGGACTTCAACCTGAGTAAGAAGTGTAGAATCTCTGCCACAAGCTCAGGATTTTTTATTTGTGGTTGCGGTGGAAGCCTAGAGGGAGTGGAGGGCTTCAAATATTCTCTAGAATGAGAAGTCGGCGACAAGAAAGAGCCGAACTCACAAGAAAACTGATTTAAAATGAATGTGACATTCTGGCAGACTGCACACTGAGATACCAAGAGGAATATTTTCCAGTTATGTCGTTATAATTCACTTGTGTGAGGTTTCATCTGGTTCCATATGGTGCGTTCGAGTGCCTGCAGGAAGCGGACATAACCAATTCCCGCTCTATCCACGCCATGTTTTGTTGTCCGGATTGGATTTTTTCCAACACCTCAAGTCTTGGAAGTTAGATTTTCTTTCATGCACCCAAACGCACCATAAGGCTGGCAGGTGTTTGTTGGATTTGTGTATCGGCACACCTCAGACTTCTGTAACACAAGTAACCTTCAGTGGTTGGGATCTCCTCCATCTTGGGTCAAGCAGACGTAAAGCTCCTCTCTGCCTCAGCTGTTCCTTTCCTACATCACCACACCTCCTCATGCATTATCACTTATTACATAATCTGGACCATAATGAGCACATGAATATAGCCAACACATGTCTGGGCCTGATGGATTACTCACAGCGAGCCGATTACAGGTCTCTATAGGTTTATTATTAATAAATCACAGACATTAGCAGAAACCGGTGGATGCCTGGAAGGGGAAGGTAGGAAAAGAAACATATTTCATCTGTCTGAATTCCCGTCGTGCTTGAGAACCCTTGACGGGAAGCACGCGTGTAATTCATAGCCGACTGGAAGAAGCTGCCAAACGCAGACCCGGCCTTGTATGTGCAATAAGCAGTTTGGTCCCGATCCCTTATGTTCCATTTCCTCGGCCCGGCGTTCCTTTCTGTCCCCAGCTTAATTACTGAGACGAGGGGGCAGAGCAGCATCATTGTAGAGGAGTCCAGAGACACAAAGCAGAGGTAGTAAATAAGCTACGTCATCACAAAGTGAGCGCGCCGAGAAAAACGCTTTTTTATTGATGTCACATCATCATTAATCTCAGCTATTAGGTGAGGCGCTATTGTACGACAACACGTACCACTCTGGATAAAAGAAACCTCAATTTTCCTTTAAAGCACAAACCATTAGTCCCGTCCCGCGTCTCCTCGCATGGCTCATCTTCGTCGCGCCCCAGTTCTGACCTCAGCTTTGTATTCGTCCCTCCACCCGGAGACCGGCTGCACCTCGGGGTCCTTCTCTCTCAGCCTCCCAGCCCTCACACTGTTTTCATAACCCCCTCACTCCTCTCCACCTCTCCACCTTCCTCCTTCCAGGGACACCAGATCGCTGTCCAATTATCAGTTACATTTCAAGCATCAACTCGGAAATCAAAAACCACCGGGCTCCCTCCTGCGGAACTCCGAAGGGCATTCCAGACGCTCCATGCAGCTGCTTTGCGGTCATGTCTGTGTGTGTCTGTGTGTGTTTGTATGCACATGTTCTTTCCAACGCGTGTCTCGCCGTGCCTTGATTAACAAGTTAGAGCCCAGTTTGGCTTACAGGGGTGGAAGAATCAGCGTGCCGGATATTGTTTTAGAGATAGAGTTTCAAATCAAAAGGCAACTGCACACTGGGTTGTTCAGTTTGAGCTACAGTAGAGCGGCGAGGGAACAGGTGTAACAAGCTGCTCTCTAATATGAAGCCCCTGAGGTCTCTCACTGATGATTCACACTTACGTAATCGATCCACAATTTCAATGCCGCCCAAAGTGTTGTGTTGTTTTGTTGTATCACCATGGCTGGGAAATGACAAACAGCGCACACTTTAACTTTAATTAACTCACGTCACAGATTATGGGTGTAGATTATGACTGTGTGTGTGTGTGTGTGTGTGTGTGTGTGTTTGTGTGTTTGTGTGTGTGTGTGTGTGTGTGTGTGTGTGTGTGTGTGTGTGTGTCTGTGTGTCTAATTTGTAGACACTTGATGAAAATCATTGTCGACTCCTATGCACGTGAAGTGTCTTGAATTAGAAATAAGCGTTCATGTGCGAGTTAGTTGACAGACGTGTTTATTCATAGAGGCACAGTATAGCTGCAGCTTTCAACAGGTGTATGTATACTGCAGGTGGATTAACATTCATGCTAAACATTTTGGAAGTGAATGTACTGGGATGTTCTGTTCAAGGATGGAGGATATTCAACACCAAGTCTTATACGACACTATAAATCCAAATTCTGAGTACATATTCACACACAAAATCAAATGTGTAGCCATTGAAAGTGTAAAGTCAGGATTTCCTTTTTTATTTTATTTTATTTTATTTTATTTTATTCTTCTTTTTATTTTATTTTATTCTAACCATATTTCTTACTATATTTTATTTTATATTTTTTCTTTTTTACATGGAAATAAGAACAAAATTGTGAGCTTTGATAAAAAGATTTCTTTAAGCGAAAACGTTTCTCGAAAACAAGTTTTGTGCTGTGCAGTTTTTCGCTGATTGTAACGATTTCCGATAAAGTTTTCCTACAATTAACAATAATCAAGACTCAGAACAAAGTCTGTACTCACAATCAGGGCACAGCATGCATTCTGGGTAATTTGCCAGCCTTTCTGCTTGTAACCTGGTGGTCATACTGTAAATGGCAGCAGATTGTATTTAAGATTCAGCCTGCGTGTCCCTCAGCCTCTCACGGGAGCGGCTGAGCCTCAGTGATGGATGCAGGTCAGTGAAGCTTCTCTCAGGTGAAGCAGACGTCTTCAGCTTCACTCCTCCTGTATCTGCTGTAGGTCACTGTGGCACCTTCATCTCCTCTCCTGCACCTCCCTCACCTCCCTCACCTCACCCAAATCTGTTGTGCCCACGACCAGCTGTGACCTTTATTCAAAAGGGTCAGGAGAGAGAGAGTGAGAGAGAGAAAGCTCTGTGTGTGTGTGAGTGTGTGTAAGAGGGAAGGCAGAGGGAGTTGACATAACGTGTGGAGGAATTGTCACCTCGGCTCATTGAAATAGATACACACAGCCACACAGCAGGTCGGAGTCCAGATCAGACTCAGACTGTCACTGTCTGTGTGAATGGACTGAGAGGATGTTAGAGTGTCCATCAAATGATCTTTACTGATCCTTTTCAAGAAGTCTGGGCTGGAATTCCTCTTTGTATTCACATGTAGAACGGACAACAACACACTGGGATTGGATCATTACATACAAATTGTTCTGTAGACGGTTTTCTCTTAATCGCTGTGGGATTGTTGGACTTCCACATTAAAACTATGGGATCTTGGGATACGGACACAGAGGACTCATGCGACTGGAACAACTCCTCAGAGGACGATGAAGACGAGTGCGATTTCACCCGTGATAAAGAGTACGCCGAGCACGCTGTGATGTCCAACACCTGCTGAGTCACGTTCCCATGTTTGGCTGAGTGGAGGCGTCTGAGTCACCCTTTGGCGTTTGGTCTGATTTGAGTCCTGTGTGATCTTTGTTTACAGGGAGGACATCAGGACCGCTAATGTCATCTCTGCGGAGGCCGTCACCTGCCTCGTCATCGACAGAGAGTGAGTATCTAAACACAGGGGTAGTTCTAGAACCTCCGTCTGATCTGTGTGTGTCATGATTCTAAGTTAGTGACTCGTTCATGTGGCTAATGATGGTCAAGCATCATTTCAAAACATTTCAATCTATCAACATGTTTGCTTACACACCTGCTTTGAGTACTCTATAGTTTTTTAGAGTCACGTTTGAATCTAAACCGGTGTTCTCCGATTACTAGATTCAAAGCTTTAATCAGCTTCAAGTTGTGCCAAATGAGTTTCTTCAAAACAGGCAGACAAATTTAACATTTTACTATAATTCCAATTGACTTTAATGGGCATAATGGGAGCTAATTTTGCAGACAGATTATTATCAGAGAGCCCATTTTACAAGCCTGCCAAGTTTTTGCTTGTTAGGGAAAAATTTGTCATAATAAAAAAGGAACTAAACAGTAGAAAATAAAAAGAGAGATTAAACAGCCATAAAATCCAACTAAAAAACATTTCAAAGTTCCTGGAAATTTAAAAAACAGAAACATGAACGTTATAAATTCCTCCTCTCTTGGTAAACGTGTGTTCGATTGTTCAGTCTTCGCACTTGTTCACACACTTGTTCTTCTCTCTTGGCTTCCATAGTCTTGGCAGAAATATTAACATTTATGCCAAGCGACATAAAAAGTTGTCATCTGTCTAAAAATGGCTTCTGGGGTGAGAAGTTAAAGCGAAGGTGTTGCAGCGAAGGAGGATTGGAAATGTTATAAAGTCAAAATGTCAAAAACATTATCAGGTTCCTGCCTCTTAAATAGGAGCATACATTTGTAGACTAAACGGTGTCATTTAGAGGAAGAAGATGAAGAAGAACGAAGCTCCTCCTGCTCTGCTACCTTGTCAGTTCTGTTCTTTAACCTATTTTGTAGACTAATAGACTAAATTAGGTTTATTGACAATGAATACTGTGGAGTTGCAAAGCCCTGGAACGGATCATATAGAGAGATTTATCTGAGGTGTCTGTTTAGGTCATCGCTGAGCATCTCCAGCACTGACTGGCCTGTAAGAATAGAGACAGATGGGCCGGGTTGGAGGTCAGGGGAGAAAGGGGAAGAGGAGGAGGAGGAGGAAGAGGTGTCGGCTTACCCGGGGCCTCCCTCTGCCTCAGGGAAGGCATAAATGGATCATCCTCTGAGGAAGCAGAGTGGCTACTGAGTGAGTCATTGTGCACAGGTGATTACAACGAGGAGCCGATGCTGCAACAGTTCCTTCATTCAAAAAGAGCAACGATTTCAGCCTTTTACTCTGAAAACAAACAGATTTACTGGACAAATTTACTTCATTAAACCGTATTTTACTTTAATACACAATTTACTGCAGTTGAGAATGTGATTACACCGGTTAGAGAAAGGAAATGATGGCAAAGAGTCGCTGATTATGCTCACAAACTGCAACCCTACTGAATACGCTCTTAGCAGATTGCTCATCCAATTTTAATGGGATTTTGATATTAAAAATGAATCAATCAGGGGAGCATCTACAAACATTTAATCTGTAGTGTACAGATGTTCCTGGGCTTCATATTTGTCCCTCTTCTGCCTTGTTCCAGATGGATTGTACTTTGCCGATTTGTCGATTCACCAAACCACCAGATGAGATCGTTCATTATTACTGTTGGGGTGGAGATCTTGTATTTGCGAGATCTGAACTTTAGAGAAAAGTATTTCAGATCAATGCCCATTGATTTTTGACTTCAGCTGAAAGAACAGAGATTTGCAGAGGAAGATCTGATCTGGAACCTGTCAGATGTTTGACACAGGGCCTTTTTGTTTCTCATTAAATATCATTAAGCCGATTGTAATGTACGTTTACACACTTTCTGTGCATTTACGTGGTGCCTGGATGTGAATGCACAGTGTGTTGCAACAAAGAGAAAGTTACCAGCTTATAAGCGGTAAGCAGAGGATGACTGGAGGGGCTCTGTGGAGGAATAGATAGAGCAGAAGAAAGAGTCAGCAGGGGAGTCAAAGGCTGAGTTCACAGACTTCTGTAGACCAACAACATAAAGAAAAAAGCTCTGAAAAAGTCCCAACTCTAGACTTTACAGCCTAGACGGGGGCCAAGGAAGCAGCTGTATCGTCTCACCGCCGGCTCCAAGGGCCCCGCAGGAGCTTGATTCTGTTAGTATTATCCCTGCGTGTTTGGAACCTTTCTACACGGACGGCTGCTTCTCACTTTAGTTTGGATTTTACGTTTCCACACGGCTGCAAGAGGATCTGTGCGCGTCGTCTTCCAGCACTTAACATCTGGTTCTTTTGTCTTCACGCTGTCATATTCATGCAACTGTGCTTCCATTGTATCCTTCATGAAAATAACTTGTCATTTGATGTAAATGTACAGCACAGAGTGTGTACTCTGTCATTTACCTAAGTAGCTGCTATCAGCATATTAGATTAAAGGAGCTGGAATGTTGTTACTGCTGCATTTCCCCCTATTGTATAATTCATTACATGGATGCATGCATATTCTCATTTATCTAAAATAATAATTTATCCCACACAGCCTCCATCTGCTGTTTGACACGTCCTCTGGCCGTGTTTCTACAGGCCTGCCTCTGAAAGAAGCCTGATGAATATTTGATAGCATCTGACATGGGCCTTATACATAAAGCACCAGCTTGTGTACTGTAGGTGGATCTCCTGCAGTGCAGAGAGACGTTAAGAGTCTCCAGCGTGTCGTTTGGGCCCGAATTCAAAAGGAAACCAGTTAAAAAGTCCTGTTTTCATGTTCACTTTCTTCTCCTTGTCTTGCAGTTCGTTCAAGCACCTAATTGGAGGTTTGGAGGACGTTTCCAACAAAGGGCACGAGGACGCCGATGCCAAGGCCAAGTAAGTTCAATCCAATGTTCTCTCATTTCCTGTTCACGGCAACAAAATGTACAACCCAAGCAAAATGAACAGAAGTGAATTTAGTAATTATGAGAGTCAGAAGTACTGAGTAGGAAGCGCTCAAGGTTTTCTCTCGCTGCCAGAATCGCTTAGGAATTTATGAAGAAAGGTCGGATTTGCACAAAAGTTTACACGAGAGCTCAAAGTACAGAAAGGAACGTTTTTGTGGTTACGTATCCCTGGTGTCTTTGGTAATTGTGAAGTAATGGGAAGTTTTCAGTCTCAGCTCTTGTCTGCTAGATCAAGACGTAGTGAACCATCTTGAAGGATCTGCCTGAATCAACAAGAACTAGGCAGACAGTGTGTTACAGAAGTGTGTTTCCTTCCCGGGCTGATGTGGTTCAGAGTAGCTGAGGATTCTAGCCACAAAATAACACTTTCTGAGGTTAAAACTGTCCAAAATTAAATCTTAAACAAGCCTGTTTAGCTTCATATAAGCGGTTTAACATAATGATGAAAGTGTGAAGTGTTGTAACATCGAGGGTCATCGTCTTGAAATGATGATTAGGGAAAGTAAGGCGCTTTTGTGGCGTGGAGCAGCTGCGGCACATTAAAGCGCTCAGCATGCTGTTGATTACCGTGTAGGCCAACAATGATTACGTTGCACCTTTAAGTTACGCAACAAAACAACAAGCGGATGGCAGCCCAGGAAGTGAAGGCTGTGACCTCGTCTTCTATTCACAGAGGGAATTAATATGCACTCTATTTATCGTCACTATGGAAACAGGAGAATAGCACTATAGACGACACAGGGCACCTTGGCAGCGAAGCGGGGCGTCTTGGGGTTGGTTGGCATATTGGCATAATGTGATCCCCGGCCTGCTCGGTGTTATATTATGATTCCCGGGCAGGAGAAACCAGAACCCAATAATGACAGATTAGAGAGCAGGAAGAGCTTATCGCCCGCAGCCAGAGAGATACAGCAATGATAAATAAGATAAATATAACAGAGGGAGAGGAACACAGGGACGGAACAAGACGGGGCGATAAACAGGACCAGACTACTGTCCAACGGTTTGGATTTCCCCCACCGGCTGTCACTCATCCATCCTGAGTGTCTGGCATCCGGTCAGCAAACAGCACATAAAGCCAGAGAGGGAGTTAGACAGAGGTACTCCAGGATGACAGGATGGAGGGATGGAGAAGGGGAGGGGGGGTACAGAGTGGCTCGCCTCTGGCACTCGGAGCCGGATGCCCCTCGTGGCTCACTATTCCCAATGATTGCTCAGCCAACAATCCAGCAGATGTGTGTGACAGAGAGGGAGAGGGAGAGCGAGAGAGAGAGAGGGGATTTGCAGTTTGTATCCTTTTTCCGCTGGTTATTCACATCCCAGCATCTTCAGGAGGGGAGGAAGGTCGGATTTAGATGGATTTTATGCAAATAAGCAAATCATGAAGCATCATGCGGCTGTAGGCCTCATTTCTCACACTGCCATGGAAGGAAAACAGTCGGAATTTCTCACTCTGATCTCCACCAAAGTCGCAATAACAGAGCAAACACAATCTGCCTGAAAAAGTAATGACAAAGAAGTAATGGCGCTCATTCCTGCCGGTGCTGGAGACGACTATTAAACGTTCACAGTCGGTGGTTTTAGACGTCAGTGAGGCACTCAGGTAACGACGTCCCCCAAAGCCTAATTGGAGTCAGGTGCTCCGGGCCGTAAAAGGAATGGAATTAGCGATGTGGGTCCCTGTGGTGTCAGCGAGGCTCTGCTCCCTTCATGTGGGCCACGACACAATCAAAACACATTTCAGGGGGGACTCTTTGAGACTCACAATCAATCAGCCTGCAGTGAGACAATGCGGTCGATTGTGAACCAGGACTAGGGATCCTACAGAGACACACAGAAGGAGGACAACATACAACGCTGAGGAAGATGAAACCGGACTGGAGGGCTACAAGACAAATACATTGTGTTGACTCTACGTCCATGCTTCTGTCTCAACACAACCCATGTTCCACCGAGCCTCTGGGAGAGTTGATCTCTTTGGCAGAAGGAGGGAAAAGGCTCCAGCAGGCTCCAATCGCTGTTTTCTTGCCTCGGGGCCTGAAAACCTTTCAGTCATTTAGAACTTCAATGATGCAAGAGAACCGTGAGAGAATGGCTTAAAGTCGATGTTTTGGCTGGGCCAAGTTAAGAATTCAGAAGTTAACCCAACAACTATTGATGAAGTGGATCTACTGGATGCGTTTGGAGGAGATTCTTCCACCTAAAGGAGGTTCTGCCGGGTAATACCTGCAAGAAGTCTACACTTTTACCAGCCTGGACTATAAATTATTGAAGAACATGTGCGAATAAAGAGAATTGAGTGGAGTTTGTTTGTCGTTAGTTCAGGCAGAATGTGTTTCCCTGCTGTTGTGACTTCAGTGCAGAAATCCACAGGTTCCTTCCCTTTGTACCTTCAAACCTGTCCTCCGCAGAACCTTCCAATCAAATCCACCCTCTCCCTCTTACTCTTCCTTAACTCCAAATGTCACATCAAAGCCGCTTCACCCCTGATTAAGGCGGGCTCGGTGCGCCTGTGTGTAAGTCTCTCGCCCGGTGCTCTCTGCACAGCGAGAGCTCATTCGTCTCTCGGTGGAGGAAAGCCTGAGTTAGGATCCTCGCCGTGATGGAAACTCTCTCTAATTGGTCACAGAGGAAAGGCGGCACGCTGCAGGACTGTAGCGATCCTGCTGCTGTGTGCGAAGGATGACAGCTCCGGTCTTTAAATACTACATCGCTCCTTAGCTGCTGCGTGCGCATATCGTCTGTTTTGATGAAGTTGCAGGAGGAGCGGTGCGATTACACAGAAATAGAACTATCAGGAGGATTACTCGGCTGTGATGTCTCACCTACGCTCCTGCCATCATAAATCACCTTCGCACCTTCTATTTATTCAGTGGAAGACGATGTGAGCAACTTCTGCTTGTTTTAGCATCTTTAGTCGCTAAAAATATACATTCAAGGCCTTCGTAAGGGAAAACAGTGCCAAAAGAAAACTGACTTCACAAGCCGGTGCCCTCGCTGTAGCATAACACAAATCTATTTAGGGATCAGCCTGAGTTTCACTTCAATTATGTGTGTGAATCTTGGATCAGTATTAGGTGTGTTCTAATGTGACCTTTGCCCCTAAAAGCCGAACCCTAACCCTCCTCTGACAGTTGATTTGTCCAATGATGTAATCATTTCCCTTTTCTTTTTGTAGTCTTTTCCATTGTAGTCAGTATGATACGTTCCATAGCACGATTCCATGATTTAAAGCGAGGCTCTCTCCCGCTGTGACCTGCGTGGTTTGAGTCGTTCTGTCATGGGAGCAACTTGCAAATGAAAGTCACATCTAACGAGATATTAGATTACACGCCTAGGGTCAGAGGTGATTACAGAATGGAGTCCAGCACCGAGCGAGCGAGCGTGCAGATGTGGGACTCGGGGATGAAGATGATCGCACACACGCAACCCACACACACACACGTGTATTCACACGGGGATTATATCATTTTTCATGATCTCATCCCTGCACACGCTGGGCTGCTACTTGACCCCCTGTGTGGTATTTTCAAGCCAGTTTTCCACATTGAAATCTATCTAACCTCTTATTTTGACCTCATATGAATACTCCTAACATGATACCATCGTGTAGAACACAAAGGCAACGTGACAGCATGTATGTGAAGTCATCTCTGCTTGCCCGTATACAGCTCAGTCTATAGTCCATACCTCCGGCTTTTCCCATATGCTCAGTGTGAGCAGAAGTGTTTGTGCTGTTGCTGCAGAATGAAAGAAATGAATTATTGCAAACCTCTTTAGTATCCATGAGATCCTGTGTGTCCTTGGTTGAGTGAAAGAGAAGTGAATGAAAACATTCAGTTGAATAATTAGCAGTATATTGACCCAGATTCAAGGTTGCCTTATTGAAAAAAGCCGATATATTAGCTCAGTTTATAGCCTTTATATGCCTTTGTGGTAATAGAATATTTATTGTGTGTTTTAGCTTTGAAAGGCTTTAGCTCCTCTGCTGCAGCGGCTCCGTCTCTGATTCATGTAATGGAGTGAAGCTGCCATCTATCGGCCAAACCCCCATATTACAGAAAGACACACCCAACAGATATCTTATTTATGATAGAGTATATGAAACAGAGATGTAAATGTACATTATTAATGATTTAATGCTGTTAAATGACTGATTGCCTTGAGCTGAGTGCTGGGATTTCTCCCTTTATTTGAATTCAGCTGTGAAGGGGAGGAGCTTAGGGCACATAAGGAGTTATCCAGGGCACACACAGCTTTTGCTCTGATAATGTGTGTGTACAATGTGTGCAGAAAAATGTCATAAAGATGTGGAGCTCATGTGGGACAAACCAACATGAGAAACATCAGCTGTGTCTCAATCCCAAAGAAATAAAAAGTTAGTGTATTCATATTTTGGGGGCTGAAACACGTCCAGATATTTAGAAGTAGGAGGGACAAAGAGAGGCAGCAGGTTTCAAATTCAATGAAACATGATCCCCCCTGATAAAGCAGAGCTGTCTCACTGGAGCACCTTTGGGTGAACCTGGGTTTGCTGCCGTGCTGAGCCGTGAGCTCTCACATGATGCCAGCGCATGCCAGCAAGCGCTCGGGGGGCTTTGGGAACAGCACTCACTGACATCTGATAGCCAGTGTGTTGTTTGTTGTTAAGAACCGTTTCACTTCACACATCTTAAATGTCCAAGCTGAGAACAAAGGACGGCCTCATCTCTTATTAAACTCTGAGCAGAGAGAGACGCTGATCTTTATGCTTTATGCTGCATCTTTAAATAAAACATCCAAAGGGGGCACATTTTGATTCAGGGGTCTATTTTTGAACCTGTGCAATGATTTTTATGTAAAGAAAAAAAAAATACATTCATCCACTTGTACTTTTCTTTACTGCAGCACCGCTGTGCACACTGTAGTTTTGATTGGTCAGCAGCAATGCGGGGGAAAAACCACCAATGCTGACCAAATGCCTGCTTGCCTCATAATTTCTGGATGTGTCTAAGTGAGTTTAAATGTAGAGGAAGTGAGAGATGAGTTTCAGGGCCGAACAGCAGCCTGAAGCTTTCTGCAACTCTGACACTTTTCACCACAGACTGCCTGCTAATGCTTCATATCCCCAATGTTCCCTTTTAATCAAATGCCTAAAGCAGATAAAACACTTTTTCTGTTCCTATTTTCTTTGATCATGGCTTCAAACGCGTGGCACAGATCTATGATGTGCATCTCTGCTCACAGGGGGAAACTCAGGGGGCGGGAGAAAGAAATATCTGCTGTCTGCTCATTAAAGCGGCTCTGTAACAGCTGATGGTTTATGTTACAGTATCTGTGTTTTTAGAGCCTCTGCTTATTTTAGCTGGACATTAAAAACACTATTTAGAGCTGCGATTCACTAAAGCGAGGAGGGCGGGGGGGCTACATTTCCCCCTCATCCCCAGAGGATACGCCCTTGACTTTAATTGTCACTAAATATTGTTGCTGCTGCTGCGCTAAAAATAGAAACATTGCTGACTCACGTAAACAAATCGTCATTATCAGCATATGTGATATACAAGTGAAGGACTTGGTTTGTTCCGGGTGACCCAACAAAGGTCCTGCCTCCCCCCCCCCCAGGGCCTGGATCTGTACCTAAACCCCCTCGGATCCACAAAAGGTGACCGGATCAAACGGTAGTCAGAGAGGACACGCGGGGTTGGGGAGAGCAGGGGGCATGCTGGGAAACGGGACGCCGCACGTGGAAACCTGGTCCCCCCCTGCCAATGTGTGCAGGTCAGCGGAGGGGGGGGGGGTGGCTTTGGTGGCAGAGAATCGGAACTACGAGAGCCAGCGGGTGGCGGTGCTGTAATACAACCTGTGTGTGTGATAGACGTCCTGTGTCTGTCTCTGTCTCTGTTCTTTTCTTTGGGACACAGGGACACGGCGGGGGACAGTTAGTTTGTGTTCAAACAGAGGTCGAGAGTGGCTTGGCAGACGGGAGTGAAACGCTGGCTGTTCCACGTGTTCATATATACACACTCCACATCCTCAATAACATCCTTGATAGATTAACTGCGAGTCAGATCCTTTAAGATTTACAAACAAATGAGCTCCAAGAGAGGCGGATATTTTGTCCCAGGTTGTTGAAAGTGGGATTATCTCCTCTTTCATCCTTCATCTCTGCTCTAATCCCACCCCTAATGTCTTTCTCCCCCTCTGGCTACGCAGGTATGAAGCCGAGAACGCGTTTTTCTTCAATCTCAACCTCGCCGACTTCAACATCATCGACACACTGGGTGTCGGCGGCTTTGGACGCGTTGAGCTGGTATGTGGAGACGCAGGGGGACACCAGTGGGTCAAACACAGGACAGGGTCAGGAGTGAGTCAAAGTGGCTTCTTGTTTGACGTCTTCTGGCTTTCCCCGTCTGCTCTCTCACAGGTTCAGCTCAAGAGCGACGAGAACAAAACCTTTGCCATGAAAATCCTGAAGAAGCGGCACATTGTTGACACGAGACAGCAGGAGCACATCCGCTCAGAGAAACTCATCATGCAGGAGGCCCACTCCGACTTCATCGTTAGGTACTTCCCTCAAATAACGGGTTTGAGTGCAGAACGCTGTAAACAAACCTCTGTGTACTGTACACGGAAAAAAGGTCCCATTCCCATGTTCATGTCGCTTCCTGTGTCATTCAGCTGCTGTTGAGTGGAAACAATTTGTGTTGCGTCATCAGAAGGACAGGATGAGTGTGTGTGTGTGTGTGTGTGTGTGTGTGTGTGTGAGAGACTGCTGACACATGCAGTGTTAAAGCTGCTTTCTGTCCAGTGCTCTCTGTATTTGTGGCTCTGGAAAGGATTAAGATTGGGGGGAAAAATGAAAAATTATATCCACATTAACTCTAAATATGTACTTAATCGAAATGTACTAAATAAAAATCACCTGGAGTTTAATACACAAACTGCTGGGTGATGCTGTGGCTGGTGGATCAACTTGTTGTCATGGATGAAATGATTAAGTGGGATCACCAGTTCAGAGTAGTTTCACCAGTGAAACATCGAGTCAAGCAGTCTAGTTTCTCTAATATTCCACCCAAAGACCAAATCCATGTTCTGCTCCGTTCAGACTTTGTAGCAGTGTGAGTTGAGGGTCTTCTAAAGGTCTTTTCTTGTTTGTTTTCAGACTGTATAGAACCTTCAAGGACAGCAAGTACCTGTACATGCTGATGGAGGCTTGTTTAGGAGGAGAGCTGTGGACCATCCTCAGAGACCGGTGAGCCTCCTTTCACCTGCTCCGGTCAACTGGACCTGTTTGAGCTGGGTCACACAGTTCTGTTAACAGCTCGGACATAAGGGCTGCTGCTGATTCTCATGTCTCGACCTCCTGTGTCTCTCAGGGGCTCGTTTGAAGACTCGACCACCAGGTTCTACACGGCCTGTGTGGTGGAGGCCTTCGCCTATCTGCATTCCAAAGGAATCATCTACAGAGACCTCAAACCAGAGAACCTTATATTGGACCACAGAGGCTATGCCAAGTTGGTCAGTCTGGACACGTTTCAGTTAACAAAAGTAAACACTTTTATTGACTGGGTTGATTTTACTAACAAAGCTTTGGTAACTTGTGGGTTCCTCTGTTCCTCAGGTGGATTTTGGCTTTGCTAAGAAAATTGGGTTTGGGAAGAAGACTTGGACCTTCTGTGGGACACCCGAGTATGTAGCACCAGAGATCATTCTTAACAAGGGCCACGACATCTCAGCTGACTACTGGTCCCTGGGGATCCTTATGTTTGAACTCTTAACTGGCAGGTACACACACACACACACAGACACACATTAATACACACACATCTCAGCACTGTCAAAGCTCCTCTGAGACTCTAAATCAAAGCTCTGGTAAAAGCAGCAGGTGTGTTTGCTTGCTCCTGCAGCCCTCCATTCTCTGGCCCCGACCCAATGAAAACCTACAACATCATCCTGAGGGGCATCGACATGATCGAATTTCCAAAGAAAATTACCAAAAATGCTGCCAACTTAATCAAAAAACTATGCAGGTGAGCGAAGAAGAAGAAGCTCAGCAGCCTCAGTGTGATCCTCAGCACTGTGCAGATCAATCAATCAACCAATCAATCAATCAATCAATCAATCAATCAATCACTATCTGTTGTTTATCATGCAGGGATAATCCTTCTGAAAGACTGGGAAACTTGAAAAATGGTGTCAAAGACATCCAAAAGCACAAGTGAGTCCATCTTTGATTTGTCAGTAATGAAGATCTGATTGAAATCTTGTGATTGTTTATGAAACAGATGATGTCATGTTGTTTTCTCTGTAGATGGTTTGAGGGCTTTAACTGGGAGGGCTTAAAGAAGGGAACACTGACGCCTCCCATCATCCCTAATGTAAGTGCCTGTGGCTTTACGCTTCACGCAAGGGTCGATTGAAGTTTAGAGTCTGAAATGCGAGGATGTGATACATTTGTCTCTAAACGTCTTCCCGTCTCCTGTCTCTGTCCTCCAGGTCACATCAGCAATCGACACGAGCAACTTCGACAACTTCCCAGAGGACAACGAGGATCCGCCGCCCGACGACAACTCCGGCTGGGACGTGGATTTCTGAAGTCCCTTTCCTCGCCGGCCCGCCCGCCCGCTCCCCCCAACATCCTGAACCCGAAACCAAAACAAACTCTTTTCTGTTGGCTTGGAGGCCATCTGGAGGACATGGCTGCGTTGTTTAAAAAAAAACTGCATTAAAAAGGAAAGGAGAGGACGTGGAAAAGGAAGACAAAAAAAAGGGATGGATGGCAAACCCTCTGGGTCACCGTTATGCCTTTATTTCACTGTGGCTCTGGATCAAGCATTTATAAATGGGACTTGCTGTAGCACATCTCCGGCGCCGTCTCTCGGCTCAAAAAGGCAAAAGAGAGTGCAGGGATACACACACACACACACATGGTAATGGAGCCAGGCTTCCCATATGGACGGGGGAAGACGGTCAGTAGGTGGATGAAGGTGTGATAGTCTCTGCTAAAGTGTCGATCTAGGATGTGTAAAAGTGGCGGCGGACAGTTTAGAAAGAAGCGGAGGCCGAACTCGCTTGTTTCTCGCTTAAATAATTGGGAGACTTTGGGAGAATCTGTGACGTGGCTCTTCATGGAGTCGACCAGACACAGTTAGGGGGGGTTCGCAAGCAAAACTGCTATCAAGTGCTCAAGACTAACCTGAATGTCACCGTTTTTTCTTCTCCTTCCTTCTTCTTCTTCTTCTTCTTCTTCTTCCTTTTACGACATCCATTACTGCGTATTGTACGCTTCATTATAGTTGAATTTACAAAGTTCCTCACATAATCTCTACACACTTAACATTGACAAGCACAGACGCCGTTTAAAGTGCATCAGTGAAAAGAAAATGTGACTCAAGTGCCCTGCTTAGGATTTAACCCACACACACACACACACACACACACACACACACACACACACACACACACACACACCGACACACCGACACAGGCGAAATGTCAAGTTTCTAATTTCCATGAAGCAATGGGTCATTATGCACTTACGACCATAAACTGAGAGGAAATCGGCGAAGACTCTGGTTTCTTTGCCGCCGGTGCTTCAACCTGCACACTGATGGACTTAAACACGCTTCAAAGCACATGTATGTATGTATGTATGTATGTATGCTTCTGTACTTACTCACCACTTAATTTAACCCTCAAATCACCCGAATGCCTCGTCCCAAACCTTAAATTCCTCTCTTTCATTTAGCCTCTCTCTCTCTTCTTTTCTCTGTCTCTCTCTCTCTCTCTCTTTCTCTCTTTCTCTCTTTCTCTCTTTCTCTCTTTCTCTCTTTCTCTCTCTCTCTCTTAAGTTGGACTTAACTGTGAACATGGTTTTTATGTCTTCGGTGCTGTTGTGAATAATGCGGAACAGTGAGATGACACTTAGTGGTTGTTGTTTCTTTTGTGTAGTAACGTTTTCGTGCTTGGTTCCTTTGTGACTCACTTCGCGCCCCCCCTCTTTAGAAAAAATTGGAGAATTGTGTCGATTTGTAAACTTGAGTGACATTTTTGTTTCATATCACTTGACACCGTGTTGGATTGTGCAAAGTGGTATCTTTATTTTCAGGATCTCAAGGAGATTTCTTGGGTAAAACTGAACCGTAAAAGAAAAAGAGATCGACTGCATCAGAGGCAAACATCCCGTCATCTCCATTACCTGAACACTTGACTCTCTTCGTCACTTCCATCGCCCTATTGAAAAGAGATGAGTGACGAATCAGACAATTAGATTCTTTTCACCCACGAGCACCACGAAAAACCCGATCATCGCCTCTCTCATGTTCAACAATCAGAGCATAAAAGTAGAAGAATAAGTGCCTTAAATCAATGGCATACAAAACAAACATCACACGAGACCTTTTCAATGCTGCATGAACACATATACACCTCAGAAACAGTATGTGTCCTCTTGGATGGCTGCTTCTCTTCCTTTGTTATACCTAATAATAAATACATTAACCGCTCTTCAAAGAGAATTTCTAGTCATTTCATGGCTGGCGACGTTTCCTACTGCTTTGATTTTCGTTTGTCTCTCACGGGAGAAACAGGACGTATTTAAAGCCTAACACAGCATATGCTAGATAAACCTATTCGGCTGCATTGACCAGCTTTTCTCTAGAGACACGGCCGGCGGATGGAATACTTCACATAAGCGTCCATCCAAACCTTTCAGTCATGTATTCAAAGCATTTAGAGATGGCAAGAATGATATGCAGTTCTGAACTTAGATATTCCACCGGTAAGACCACGATATATCGACAATCTTTGAGGGTATGACAGCATCGATCATTAATAATGTGATTTACAAATTCTCATTTTAGACTCATGGTCCATCCCAGGAAACCGAGCAGAGCGACACGTGTACATGACATCACTGACTGAATAAGTTTCAGCCATGATGGAGAACTTAAAACGAGAAGAAACCTTAGTTGTAGACATACCATGATAAGTATTTTGCTGCATCACCGAGCCTTATGTATGTCTTCACTCTTGATCGCCTTCTGCAATGTTACCTGATATTTGCCTTGTGTTGTTTTCCTGCTGTAAGTTCATTTTGCAGAGTGCCACGTGTAAAATTTTTAAAATTATAGAGTAAAACCAATACTTTTGAGTGGTGTCTGTCTCTTAGTTATTTTCCAAAAGCTTTCATTCCTAACTTTGTGGCGGTGATGTTGTTGTAGTTTACAGGTTTGGCCGCTGGAGGGAGCTAAACGCAAGCTTTTACATCTCCGGGGCCCAAACTCTTACAATCTTGATGTGAGGCGCTTATTGTCGTCCGTTTTAGTGGTTAAGTGCAGATGATTCAGCTCGCTTGACTTGTGTGTTTGGGGACAGCGGGGAAATGGCTCATGGGTCATAACAACAGGGTGACACTTAAGCGAGATCAAAGGGGATCAAAGTGCATCAAAGGAGCTCACCTTACCCGCGCTGACGTTTAGTAAAGTGGAGATAAAAGCTTCACTTCAAACGAGATGCAGCAATTCAGACGCGCAAAGTGCTACACGCTGTTTGTCAGGTGTCTACCGGCACACACACTCACTCACACAAACACACACACACACTCTCTCACGCACCCGCACGACAGCAGATGACTTCCAAGCGTTAAGATATCTTCATAAACTGAGCCAAAGCTGCGCTGAGCTATTGGCGGAGTTATTCTGAGGCCAATCGAGCCAATATGAAAGGGAAACAACAGAAAATCCCGTAAATCAATGTGGGACTCTTGAGATCCTCCTGTTCAGGTGGACGCGTGTGGTGAAGAATAAAAGGCAGATCACTGTGTTATTCCAAGAACAACAGGGCCTCTATGAAGAAATATGAAAGAAAATAAATAGATATAAGTAGATTGTGCAGGTTTGGGCTCTAGATCAGTCAAATCCAGACTTTGGAGACGTGAAGCGACTATATGGGATTAAATTTCTCCATTTCTCGTCGCGCAGGAGCCCAAAGGGGTCAGAGAGCAAAGATCAGAGTTCCCTTTAATCTCCAAGTGCCAGTCAGCCCTGAAAGGCCTCTCCGCGGAAGTCCATTAATTCGGTAAACTTCTCACACCCCTTAATGGTCTGCATATCCTACACATTGATGTCCGCCCCTGGTGTAATCAAGCGCACTTTGGAGGATAATTGCCCCCCTTTGCCATCGCAGGGATCAAATGAAGTGGTTAATCGACGCGAGTGACTTCAATCGCCGCGTTCACACAAGGAGAGCAAAGGGCGGCGGGACGCCTGAATGTCAAAGAGACTCGAATCATCATCATCATCATCATCGTCAGGGAAGCAGTGGTGATGAAGAAAGGGAGGCAGGAATCACACACGGTGGCGGAGAAAGAGAGAGAGAGAGAGAGAGAGAGAGAGAGAGAGAGAGAGAGACGGTGGTGTGAATACAGGAGAGAAACACACAGGAGCCAAATCGATCTGTTTACAAGAAATGAATGAATTAAAAATTAAAGGATAGCTAAGTTATCACGAAATGCAACTTTAATTGTGGCTCATTTTCAGTGTTGTGGCTTTTATTCAAAGTTAATAAAAAGTCGTAATCAAACTACAACCACATGACGTCACCGCCTTAATGATGAGTCATGTTAGTGAGTTGTTATGATAATAAATAGTTCTAATAGATTTCAGTGTCAGCGCTCTGTTATCTTAACTCACTGCAACAAAGCAGAACAAACTAACAAACTCACTCTCCTAAGTCAATGAATGACTGAAGGTGAGCTTGATTCAGCCTGAGATTGAAGCAGCAGCGCGGCGTTCAGTGAGCAGATGGCAGATGGAGTGATGGACGGTCTCAGACTCTGCGGGTCATTAGTTTAGTACACAAACATTGTGAGACGCGGAGGCTCGATGGTTTCCGTGTAGTGGGACTCGCTTTGAAATTCCACCCTCCGCCTTTGTTGTTCGCAGCGAGGGGCGGGAAGACAAACAGGTCCCCGTGTATAAAGAGCCGATCTGCAGGCTGTGTGTCAGGACAACTCCAAGCTCCGCGCCCACACGCCCCTCTGGGACTCTGGATTCAGGACGCAGGACTTGAGGCCGCTCTGGACTTTGTCGCTCCGTCACTTCGCTCTGAAACAAACGGGATTTGTTTTTGATCTTTTTGCTCGCTGCAGAGTTTCCCGGGGAGAATCATGCAGCTTCCATCAGCGCATCGCTTCGTGGCTCTGTATCTGGCGCTCTTTGGATACTTTGGGGACGTTTACGCGGGGACGCTTCTGATGAATCCCAACGCCATCAAAACCCTGCCCGGCGGCGGTGTGGGTGGCAAAGGCACCGACACCGTCAGCCCGAGTCCCCGGACCTCACCGGCCGGCAGCGCGGGGCCCAGATCCCCCGCAGACACCCTGCAGGTAACCAGCGCCTCTGCGCGTAAAACCCAGACGGCCAACAAGGCAGCGTCTCACTTTCATATCCTGGGTAACGTTTACAGCTGTATGACATACTGATGGTGTCTCTCTCTCTCCGTGTGTGTGTGCTCAGCAGTCAGGTGTTTGCACAGATGATGAGGAATGCGGGGGTGATGAGTTCTGCAACGATGCCCGGGGCGTCTGCCTGCCCTGCCGCAAGGTCCGCAAACGCTGCGCACGGGACTCCATGTGCTGCACAGGAAGCCGCTGCATCAACGGTGAGCAACAGCATCCGGGGACAAACTTTACCAAAGCTCATGTATTTATATGTTTGAAAAGTTTGTCTGGTAGTCATGGTAACAGTATATTAGGTATTCCTTTAAAGCCATTTATGCAGGAGGAGGGAGTTGTGATCTCTCCTGAGGTGAAGTCAGAGCCTGAATGCATCTTTTTTCTGTCTTTTTTTATTTCCAGGCGTCTGCCAAGTAAATGACATAGAAGGTGCAGATGCAGCCATCACGTCTGGCTCTCACAAACACAACAACACGGTGGAGCATCACACCAAGAGGCCCTCTACTCCCCACAGCCACCAGCCTCATTCTGTCAAAGGTGAGCACAGCCCCGCTAAGGAGACGCTGGAGAACCCGACGTGTCTTTATTGCACTCTTTAACATCTTAACAGCTGCTGTAACATCTTGTGGTCTCTGGTGTGTGTGTGCAGGTCAGGAGGGGGATACGTGTCTGAGGTCTGCAGACTGCTCCGAGGGTCTGTGCTGCGCCAGACACTTCTGGTCTCGCATCTGTAAGCCGGTGCTGACGGAGGGCCAGGTGTGTACTCGCCACCGCAGGAAAGGCGCCCACGGCCTGGAGCTGTTCCAGCGCTGCGACTGTGGCGACGGCCTGGCCTGCAGACCGGAGAAAGGAGAGCGCGACCACACTGTCAGCAGGACTGCAGCCCGGAATCTACACACCTGTCAGAGACGCTGACACACACACGAACACACACGCACACACCCTGCAATCCTACAAACCAGTCACAGACACTGACAAACACTTCCAGTCTCGCACACACCAGAGATGCTGACACTCGCATGCACCCAACACCTAAGACGTTCTTTCCTGCCAAAGTCGCTGACGCAAACACAGCACAGCACCCGGAAAGGATAGACATGATTCCTGGGGAAAGTGATCCACCCCAGAGGGTTCCACCAGTGTAAAGTGGACTGATCCAATTCCCCCGCAGATAGGAAGTGACATTTCAGAGAGAGGGGGGTTCTTGGAAAAGATCGATTCATGTCATCAGAAAAATGGCAGAGCTGTTTTTGTTTCTCTTTTGATGGAACTTGAAAACCTCCGTTATTGCAGTAAATTACTGTATTGTACATACGAGCCTGGAGGTGGCACTTAACTGAAATATTGAATTCTGTCAACACCCAGTATTATACCGACGCGGTGCTGCATGGTTTTGTTTCCAGCATTGTAAATGTGTACACAACATATTGTTATATACGATGTAAATGGCTATATTTTTAAGTTTACCTGTAAAGAAAATGTGAATATATTTGTTTTATTAAAGGTCAGCCTGAAAACATGACATCACCTCTCTGCTCCTCTTCTTCTTTGTCCTGCTCTTGTTGGTTGGATGATTGATGTTTGATTGAGGGTGAGCGGTGTTCTAATTTCTCCCGGCTCACCTGTTTAGACTCAGATATTGGCTCAATTGGAGGCTCAGGTGGGGAAACGTTTCTGGCAGAACAAACAACAACAACAACAAATCCCCCGTTTTTAACTGAAAGCATCAGTTACTCTATCACTCACTCAGTGGTGTTTAAACTCTCGGCCCAGTCTGAGGGAATGTTTGAAATATTTGGCACAGATATGTTGCGCATACCTAACGGTGAGGTATCCATACACACACACGCACACACATACACACTCGTAAAACCACCTTGAATCATCGGCCTCCCACACTGCATCCTGCTGCGGCCTTGGTTGGTCCATCAGGGTCCATGACATCAGAGGACAGGATGCTACCATATGAAATGATAACTGCAAAGGGGTTAATAACAAAGCGCGAGTGTGTGTGTGTGTCCTGGAGAGAGCGTTTTGCCACCTAACCCTTTGGTGTTACTGGCTAGTTTCTAATTATACCCTCCTCCCTGCCTTCATGTGCAGCAGAGCAGAGAGCAAACTATCCAAGCTAAAGCCTCTAATTACTTCATCTTGCTCAATCTGCACAAGGTCTCATGAAACGAGCAGTCGCCGGCAACACGTAGGGTTTTTGTGATGCAACGTGAAGAGGATCACCGCCTGCCAACCTCTCTCTCTCTCTCTCCACAATTGCACAGCTCGTCGCGTTTCCTGCCTGTTGTGCAACGCGATGTGCTCGAACGCGAAGGCCGCCAATCCTCCCAGATACACCTCGCTGCCTGTAATTACACCCGTTTTAGATTAAACGATGGCGAGGAAATTACTGTACTTTCTGAGCGATTCTCGTGTCAGATCAAAGACGCTCTTGATATCTGACCGAGCCAGATCACCTCACGTGTTTGGATCCACAGACAGGTACTTTGAAGTTCACCCACAGGCAGAAGGTAATCAGGTACTGCATGGAAGTCTAGATTGGAGGTACTTCTACTCCAGTAGGGCAGTTACTACTTACCTACAGGAGCAGGTTGCTGTTTTATCAAGAGGAACACATACAATTGATACATTTGTCAGGTAAAAACCTTGTATCTCAGTCACGCAAATACATTTAGAAGTTATCTGGAGAATTTCAGAGAGAGAAAACAAAGATTTTTGTGAAATTGAAAGTGAAAATATACAAAAAACACAGAATTTTACAACTTCACAAATCAGAATGTACTTTATTATAACAGATTGTTCACTATTTAACTCCAAAAGTGGAAATACAAGGTTATTTCCACGTTCGAAAAGAAAACCTGGTTTGTATCCATATTCGGGGATCTTCATGATTGAAACATTGATAGATTATTGATCTCACACGTCACTCTGACAAGCAGCATGAAGTTTCCTCAGGTCAGTTCTTCAGTTCTTCTGAGTAAAGGGTTCCAGTACGACTGTGAGTGAGATTCATGGAGGTTCAGAGTGACAGATATGTCGACAAGCTGGCGGAGGGAAAGAGACGTAAAAAAAAAAGCTCTTTACTATTGTCCATTCCTCAGTGTAATTAAGAGTAATGGCAGCATTGTCAGCAGCACAATGAACCACGCGGCCTCAGCCAACTCCTGTTTATGGGGGTCCTGGAATCTGTGTGTATGTGTGTGTGTGTGTGTGAGCCTGTCATCATTACACCAACCACAGACTAACACAGGCCACAGGCATGTGCCCTGACTCAAGGAGGCCAAGTGTGTGTGTGTGTGTGTGTGTTTAGTGGACTCCAGAGTAACAGCAGCAACAACAGTGAAATTGAGGACAACAACTCCAACACACAAACACACACAGCGTCACACCCCCACACATAGCTAATACACACATACACGCATGTCGCCACACGCACACATACATACGCACACAGACACGCGCATGCACACACCCTTAAACCGATGAATCTTTTCAGGATATGGGGTGTGAGAGGTTTAGAATAATAGTGCGCTCACTCACACAGTGGCATCCTAACCAACAACATTTGCTGTTGTCATGCCAGGGGAGTGAATCAGCGTTTCCACTGACGTGCATTTTCATGCTACTGTGCTGTGCAGCCTGTGTTGTATGGAGGCTGGAGCCGGAGACGTCTAACCTGACGAAATATTGTTTATCTGGAAACAACACGTGTGTGTGTGTGTGTGTGGGCTGTGATTCATGTAAATATTAATTTGTTCTTGTAATGGCACCTTGATCAACTTTAATTCTTCCCTCCATGCATATTCAGGCTGTTTGATTTGCGTGGAGCATTATTAGAAAGAACAAACAAGCAGCTCAGTCTGAATTAATAAGCCAGTTCTGCATAATATGATCGCCTTTAATAGGCAATAAAACAGAGCAGGCTGGTTGTTAGTGCCGCATTAAAATCTGCTATCTACTTTCAAGATCTGGGCCTCACAATGGAGCTTTTCTGTGCCGGAGTACCTGCTGGATCTGCCATTGTTACTATAACGACGTCACTGCCAAGCCGCCCTTTGACAGACGGCGCTGAGTAAACAAAGCTGCTCAGACAAAAGGAAAGAAATGCGGCGTACAGGAGGCGATGCGTGTTAATTTGTCACCTGAGAGAGATTGCGTACTCCTGGAATGAGGATTCAGATCAAAACCAACCTCTTATGTAAACACAATTTCACAGGGAGGCGTCAAACCATCGGGATCTGGCAGCCAGCGCGATACAGAAATGGAGGACAAAGCACACTATTCATCTTTGTGTAATGGCAATCCGCCTGATTGAGCAATAATGGGAAATCTTCCAGCTCCTGGGAAATACTAATTAAACAAAGGACAACTCATTCAGCACAATGCTCCGAGTGTGTGAGCGCAAGTATAGAACAGGTTAGCTCCACGGGCTGATGTCAACACAACAAGGATGTGATGACGTGTGGCGCTCTCCACAGGTATCAGCTTACATTCCATAAGTACTTCAGTGCTGACAGCCGTTCTCCTTCAGCCATTATGTGATGAATCTCAAACGGCACTTTAAAACGTTACACAGTGTGTGACAGCAGCAGTGGTATATAAGCTAAGTATGCAGTATGGACCGGGCCGTTACAGGTCAGGTACATCTGTGGAATCTTAACGTTTGAACATGCAGCGACAAATCCCGTCTTTAGGGAAATTAAAGTGTCGATCAAGCGTCCTTCAGTTCTCGCCGAAAAGCAGACTGTTACAAAGAGAAACCAAGACCCGTTATGTCTTACAGAGACTCTGGTGGACACAGTTCCTTCTCCTATTCCCAACAGACCTGAGCCAGCTTCATCCCAGCAGTGTTAGTGGGTCTTGAGCAGTGATGACCCCCGTGCTGGAACCAAACCCTGGGGCTTTAAAGTATCTGTCTGTCTCCAGCCTCAGTTGATGCCTCACGTTTTGCCCAACTTTAAACCGGATTCAATTAAAAACATGGACGTGGCAGCGGTGAAACGTTTCCACTTCATCAGCGAGTGCGGGTCTCCTCGCCATGTGGCAACCACAAGGCCCAGCCTGTCCCGCGCCTCGCTGCCATCCCCGGGGACGGAGCGCCGGCGACGGGGCTCCGCTCTCCAGGGGAGCCCCCCCTAACCCCCCCAAACCCCTCGGAGGGCTGGTTTGATCCATGCTGGTGTTCCTTCCATCTGCCGCTGACACTGTGGTCTCAGGTCCCGCGCTGATGATGTCATACTATATTTGAGTCCTCTCTTACCACATGAAGGAAACGTTGGCTTTGCTGCGACATTAGCTGTGAGCGCCCCGTGTTTGCCTGTTGATTGGTTACATGAAAGCCTGAGTAAAGAGATAGACGACCACAATGTGCCGTCTCTCACCGCGCTCTGTTGACTCCTACACCCGTGTACATATATCCTTTCACTCTTGCTCTTTGATTTTGCGCGGCGTCTGTAGACAAAATGAGCGTGTGCAGCCATGCAGAGCCGCCTCGGCACTTTAACTTCGCCCTCCACCTGTACCCTTCAGGTGGATTCCCTCCCCTCTCGCTCTCTCTGACGTGCCGCTGTGCTTTCACAGCTGGGACCAATTCGGAGCAAACAAACAATCCGCCCTTTGTTTATTCAAATAATATCCCAATATGCGACGTCTGCCTGCGCTGCCAGACAACTGAGCGAGCAGGGAGAGGAGGGGGGGAACAGATGCACCGGGGAAGAGGGGGGTGCGGAATTACAGCTGGGGATAAAAATGCCTCCTCTTCATTATGGTTGGTCAGAGGCTCGCTGCTTGCTGCTGGCGGCCTGGGGCTGGGCCGAGGACCAGAGCCAGGGCCAGAGCTGGCTGGGCTCCTGGCTGCTATGTAAAGTCTGCCTCGGCCGCAACCGCACGGCGCAAAGCTGCTTCACACATATAATTTACTCATTATTCGCAAAGTTTTTCGACAAAGTTTGAAAAAAAAAAGTAAGGAGAGAGAGAGAGAGAGAGAGAGAGGGAGAGAGAGGGAGAGAGAGAGAACATGGCAGAGTGAGAAGCTTAATGGAAAACTAACACGGGGGTATAAGAAGGAGTTACTATTCTGTAAAAAGAGAAATTGCTGGGTTATATAAGGCAGAGAGATGACGGGCGTATGAAGTCATGGTCAATTACTACAGCTGATTGAATAGAAGCGACCGCAGCCATCGAACGCTTCACAAATACGGCTCCTAGTATCGGACATTGATTGGCAAACTCCAGTATGAAGCCGAGGCAGGAGCAGAGTCCAATATGCTCCATGGCAGACGGGCAAACTTTCTGTTCTTTGTTGTCTTGTCTTTCTGACAAAAGAGACAGGAAATGTGTGTCTCAGAAAAGCCTTTTGTGTTGAGACGTCCTCGGCAGGAGAGGAGTCTGTCTGGACAATATCTCCACCTGGCAGCTCTTCAGCAAAGGCATCAATTCTGCTCTAAAGTGCTTTTCTGGGTTCTTGAAGACGGCACATTTTTAACTTTACGCTAGTTTGGTGATAGACTTTGAGGTGGAGGTCCAAACTTTACTTCCTGCTTTCCCTCTGAGTCCTACCAGTGCTACCACCACTGGAATTAACTTGTTTATCTGAAATGTTGCTCTGTCTTTAGCCAAACCTGACAGACTGACACAACAAGCAGGTTCCAGATTACGCTCGAGCATGTATGAGCAGGATTATAGATTGTTTGTCGGAGGCAACGCCATCTATTGTCTCCTAGGGGACAAACGTTACTCAGCTTTGAAGTCTCCTCTCCTTTCAGACAATGGCTCAGTAAAGGCCTCTGTAGTTTATCTTTCGTCCCATTAAACAGTCATCAGGCCTTAATCACCCCCCGTCCCCCCTCCCCTCCCTGTCCAAACACCCCTCTCCTGCCACTCCATCATCTTCTCCATCACTCAAACCCCCTTTAAGGTCTCAGCTTGTATGTTTCCTTCAAACAAGACTTTGTCTCCCGGCCCAACAAAGGAGAAAGAAAGGGCCGATGCACAATCTCATTTGTTTTAAGGGACTTTGCAAAGGTGGAGTCTGGGTAATAGAATGAAAAAAGAGGCGGCTTTGATCTCTCCGGGGTGCAAATGGGTTGGATTGTCTTTCCCCCTGCTGGTGGGACTAAGCTGGGAGGGGGACAGGGGGACAGTGTGAGTCGCCGGGGGGTCATATCAAAGGTGGTTATCTTCAGAGGCTCCTCTCTCTGTGAGCACATTAGTCCGCTATCTAAATGTTGATTTGTTCACACCAACATCTGAGGAGGCCTAAATGAGCTGACAAGAGGAGACGCCCAGTGAATGCAAACGAGCCTAAGCGGTCAAGTTCACTTCTGGGGCGCAGACGTGTTTGTGTGTGTGTGGGCGGGTGGAGGAATAAACACAGACTTGATTGGACAAACACTATTGAAAGGTATTGATGGATAAGGACAACAAGCAGGAGTGTGTGTGGTAGACTTCTGACAGACATTAATTCAGCACAGCGCTCATTGTCGTGGTCGCTGTGGGCGATGTGACGAGAGAGGAACACACCCCGCACTCACAGCTGACAGCCCTGTTGAGGTCGCTGTGTGTTCCTCCGTTTGTGGGTGGGAAACATCGTATTACTGTCGCTCTCACAGATGACATGAGGCAAAAAAGTATAAATCACACACACACACACACACACACACTCACACGCATGCTAATTTCATCATCTGCGAACAGCAAAGGAATCCGTTGGCCCTGCTGGTGTTTCTGCGACTCTGACCTGCAGCATTCATCAGCGTCCTTCAGCCTCGTGTGTTAAACTAAGATTCATTAACAAGTGAAGGGAAGAGAAAAGACTCCTCCAAAAACAAAGGAAGCATTCAGAAGTTGCTTTGGAATCCAGCTGAAGTGGAGATGAATCCAAATTGAATTAAATCTGAATACAGAATGCTCCCGAGTGTTCCATACCAGAGCAGGTGACGAAGACGACGTGTTTAGATTTGTTATATTTAGGGCTTCTGGGTTTGTTGAGGCAAAGACGGAGGTTAAAATGAGCCTGGTGGCCTCGTGGCCTGGTGTCGCAGTGTGTCTGCTCTGTGTGCATGGCCCAGCATGTGGGAGCGCAAATAAGCATCTTCTATTTTTAGGGACTTTTAAGAGCAGTAGCACCCGTCTGGGTCATTCCATATCATTAGAAACAGCTCCCAAAGATGAACAAATCCTCCTGGCGCTCCGAAAAGCAAGCTTTTAAGCCTATATAGCACCACCGAATCAAAGCCAAGCCCCGAAAAAAAACAACCTCCCTCCCTGCTGTTATTTTAGAATCTCGACAGAAATTTGGGCTGACACGTTGATGGAGAGAATGCCTACTGCTTTGGTTCTTCTCCTGCATCCAACCTTCATGCTCAGCACATTCCCAAGGGGCTTGAATCAAAGTCAGAACCCTCAGCGCCTCACGCCGTTTAGCTGAAATGTACATTCAGCCATTCTCTACACTCAGCCATTAACCAGGCCAGCTGCATTCACGCTACACCCCCCCGCTACTCCCCCCAGCTACTCCCCCCCCCTCCTCTCGTCTTTGGCTGTTGGTAAATATTTGCTCGGCAAGAAATCGCATTCCAAATTGGCACTCTTGACTTCTCCTCCTCCGTTTTGCATAATAGCTGTTGCGAGGGCACCCATTGTCTCATTTAAGACTGACCACAGAGTGTATTTCGGTGATGTCGACGACGGGCTGGCCACTCTGAAACGCCAATTAGCATTCCTTCCAGATAGAACAATGATCACCCCAATGAGGCCGAGCTAAGCTTGCAGGAAGTGATCTCCAAAGAGCTGATAGGAACCCGTGATTAGCCAGTGGCCAACTCCATTCCTCCTCCTCTACCTCCTCCTCCTTCTCAGTGCATCATGTTTTAATTCAGCATCCGCCCCCTGCACCCCAGTCCGTCCCATCACTAATCTTGTCTTAAAGTTATCTTCAAACTACCGCGTTTGTCCCGCGGCTACAGGCCTTATCATTTATTGATTATGTCTCTTCTTAGATTAAAGGACCTGCTTTCATTTCCAGAAGAATGCGCCCCTCTCCTCTCCTTTGTGTCCATATGGAAGCGTTTGCCGGACAGATGGCTTATTTTCCCCTCTAGACAAAGTCCCACCGGTCAGAGAGGGATTCGCACACAGGGGTCTCAAGGAGTAATGGTCCCGCTGATGTCCCACCGTAGCCCACTTTGAAGTCGACCTGTCGCCTGAATTGCGACAGAACGTGAGGGAAATAACAACGAAATGCTGGGAAATAAAGTTTTGACAGTGACGTTTACAAAAAAAAAACGAATCCCAGCATTAATCACACACACAAGGGTTTTACAACAAGTCATTTTAATTCCTCTCGACAATCCAGCGCTGTCAAATGTCTGCATAATGCTCTCCAAACCCCCTCCAGCCTCCCAGACTTAATTCCATGTGCCGAGAAGCCGAATTGCCTGAATGTGGGTTACACACAAATGACGGACATTTTGTCTTGGGGTAATTACTAATATGCCACTGTTGTTGCCCAGGCTGCCTGTCTCTGGGTTTTGGTTTAAATGTTGGGTTTACTCTCCCTGGGCTGTGTGGTTTGCAACAGCTTAATCACAAAGCCACAAGAATCTCAGCCATTTTGATAGGAGCCAAACTGGGAAAGGCTTCATATGCAATACTGTTTTTGCTGGGCCTACATATAGACGGCGTTTCTGCAGAGTCAGCGAGCGAGACGACAACCCCAAAGTGAAATAGATCACCTCTGCAAAATGGAAACGTGCAAAAAAACAAAACTAATACTAACTACAACTAACGGGTGATCAGTATGTGGATTGGAAAATGTTGTTTGTTGTGCTTTAAGATGAACAACAACTGGTGGAACTAGTGCAGAAATGGAATAAAATATTGAAATTCACATGTAAGTTAACTCTTTTTATCTAATTAAGACAACAAATCAACTTCTTCATGTTGCTCAATCAGTGAATCAGTCTAATAAGAGGTAAACATGGAGGGAATAGAGTGATAAATGAATCAAATATGAAACTAAAAGGCCAGACAGCATCTTTTATAGAAATACATTCATTTGTCTATTGTTCCTATTCACTACGGGCCTCAAACGCCTCATTATTTTCCTCTCCTCTCTACATGTCAGACTCAGGCCTTCACTCTGATTATTAAACCTACATGTCTCAGTAATACTCTGAGTAAGTTTCTGCTGATTTCCAGTCTAACTCTGTTAAACTGGAATGGAGTGTAATTGAAGTTTAAAGGCGTGTGTAACCTCAGTGAGGACATTCATTTCCATGTATATGTCTACATTGGGTCTCTAATAGCGGCACAGAAGGATAATGTGCACGTAAACGCGACTGACTGACTTTTAATAGACAAAGAATGAGCATCTCAGATATTGCAGCCTTATTATTTTCCAGCGACTCCAGCACTCATGTAAGTGGAATAATGAGGCTGATGATGATGATGTGGCCCCTTAACGTTTCCTCCTGTTTTCGACAAGCGAAAACTTGTTGACCATCTGGAGACATTTTCCAGATTAGTTTCACCCGAGGAGCGACGATGGCGGAGGGGTGGAAGACGAGTAAGGAAAGCTACTCGCGCTTTCCAAAGATCCAAGAGAATAAAAAAAGCGATAAAGGATCTTTTGAATGGACAAAACGCAACCACACGCCGCTGTGAGATAACGCAGACGCACGCACCTTATCAGCCTGGGACCCATTCTCCGGCATCCCACTGACCCCAGTCACCATATTTCCCAGCACACAGGTGTTTACGATCCTTTCCAAACAACCCCGTGTACAAAAACAACAGTATTATAAAAGAATTCCCCCCCGAAAAAGTTACAGGCAGGCGGGCAATTAACGCCTGTGTAGCACGGCGAGCGGCTCAGTTGACTGCTAATGGTCTGAGGCTGAGCACCCAGACTGCGTTTTATGGAGCCTTCGTCTTGTGAAACGTCCAAATGTTTGCCACAAGGGAGGTTTGTTGCTTTTCTGTTGCTCTCTGTGTGTAATTTACAATGAAGCTGATGGACTTAAAGACTCTGCTACTGTTCCCTCCCGTGGTGCAGAAGGAGCTGCATTTACAATGGTGTGGTGCAGGAGGAGGCAGCCAGCGGGATGCCAGATCTGGAAGCAGGAGGGAGCTGCACTGCTTGACGCTTTTAGCAGCTTCTCTTGTATGAAACGCAGCAGTGGGAGAAAACGTTCGACTCTCAAAATGTGCTGTTACAAGCTGGGCTGCTTTCAAAGTCTGTTATTGACCCAAATGTAGGAACACGGATAAGTTTGAGCAGTAAAATGTTCACAAATGTTCAGATTCAGGTTCATTCTCTCGTTTACCACCAGGGGGCCAATTCACGTACCACCACTGTTACACGCACCACAGTTTGAGAACCCATGGTCTCTTACCTCCAGTTCAGATTACAATAAAGTAATAAATTCTGCAAACAAGTAAAGGATTCCTGAAAAATAAATATTGATTGAATTATGACGTAATCCTTAACATCCTTAACTACATTAAAGTACATTGTCTCAAAGACCGTAGTTCATCTCAGTACAGGTGGAGAGAAACTAGAAAATAGCCCAAAATTGAAAATACTATAGTATAAGTGTGTGTAAATGGTGGTACTTGAGTAAACACACTTAGTGACAGTTCTTCTCACCTCTGGCCAAAGATGCCACTGTGTTTATTATTGTTATTGCTGCAGTGATCCAGTCCAGTTATTACGTTTCTCCTGTTTTTCCTTTGCGTTTGAAGTTGGCCTCTCTTCTTTTTGTTGTTTTATCTTCTGTGATTCTTCCCCCCGCTCGCCCCCCAACTCCCCCATTTCTCTCTGATCTGTCACACACACACACACACACACACACATTGCGAGGAAGCCAGCTAAACCCGGCTCCTCCGAGATCTGTGAGTACATCTTAAGGAATGTGTGTCCTTCCTGACATTACAACGCTCTTTATCAACTAACAAGAGGAGGAGGAGGAGGGGAGCGGGGAGGAAGAGAGGAGGATGTTGAGATGTTAAGAACGGTTTGAGAGCCGGAAAAAAAAGAGGGCTCTTTGTGGCCTCTTATCTGACAGGATATGAAGCAACTCAATGGCTTTGGCATTTGGCTAAATAGTTTCCTTCAATGGGCATTCACTACAAGAGGCATCCCCACATATGTCTGAGAGAGAGAGCGAGAGAGAGAGAGAGAGAGAGAGAGAGGGAGAGAGAGGGAGGGAAGACAGCCGCAGGGTGTTTTAGAAGTTCCGTATTTTGTTAATTGCCCTCGATAAGATGCAGCAATTTGCCGTTAGTTGTGATTATTATCAGTGGCAGCAATTTAACAGATGTTGCTGCTCTGCCGGAGCTTTTAAACACATCAGTCCCTCCTGGCCGCTGGCTTAAGGACAATACTGACCAAGCCCCGGATCCTGCAGACAAACTCCTACGACACAACTTAGATGTTACAGGTGGAAAAGTAAAAAGTGTATCTGTTGAAGTTGAAGAGGATCTGATCTGGTTTAGTTATTAGTTTACTTTGCAGAGAGAACTGAGGAAATTTTTGAGGTTTAACAAGATTTAGAATCTGATACATTGGGGCAATTTTTTGTATTTAGTTCTTTGATTTTCAGTATTTAATTTCAAATGCTAGGAGATGAAAGGTTATTCCCATAGTAACCACCAGAGACCGCAGACCCTTCTTCAGAATTTTGAACAGTTCAGTTTGTTATCCTGCTAAATCTTTATTATCTTGACTTTCGCACAAAAATACTTGATTCCAGCTACAGAATCATCCATCCTCTCTTACTGACACACACACATCTGTCCACAGGCGCACACACACACGGGGCAGAGTTTCTGAGTATTATTTTTGTTAATGGGATCTAAGGGGACATCGTTTTCCTGATGTGGTGTAATTGAAGCTGCTGTATTAAAGGGTTGAGTTCCTCTCCTGCTGCTGAGACACAAAGTCATGCAAACCCCATCCTGGTTATTAACCCAGGAAGTCCCCATGGTGCTCTGCACTTTAATGAGAGAGGCCAGTACTTATTTTAATTTTTCATTCGGATGCTGCCCTTTTGACCCTTTGAAGCTGCTCCGACACACACTAATGTACTGAGACGGCGGCTCAGCGCTTCAGAATGCAGCTCGTAAGATTTGACACTTTTCCCTCCTGTTCTCTGATGAAAATGGGAACGTTTAACAAATATATGTACGGACTGATCACGTCCTGAATCCGTCACGTTCCTGCTTTGTGTTTTTTTCTGCTCAATTGACTTCAGTTGACACAGAACTTGTAGGTGTCGAATAATATTCCAGAATCAATATTCAATGCAAATTGTTTTGTCGGGTTAAAATTTCCTGCTGTTAAAAAAAAAATTTTTTTTTGGAGAACATTATTTTATTTGTCAATTCTTTTTAATTAAGAATTTCTACAAAAAACCTTATGAAATGAAGAATATTAATACTCTCCATTTACATATTTAGATATAAAACATTTAAACCATGAAAAACATCCAAAATCAACTTCCATTTTAATTTATTTCACTTTTTGTCCTTTACTTTCACTTTTTAATTATCAACATTTTGAACTTTTTTTTAACAGTGAATCTTAATCGTCATTTTCAATAAAATTATCTAATTGACTTTATATATTATATATATATTTATACTAGAAAATACTTTCACCCACTTGAAGAATATTTGACTAAATCCTGGCTGGAGTTTTTTTTATTTTTTTACAGTGTTGGAGCTTGAAAGGAAGTAATAGTTTCCCGTGTGCTGAGGCCCCCCTTGTGGCCCCCCTGATGTCACCTGATGGGGAGTTTTACCTTTTGAACTTCATGAGAAAGATACACAGCAGCCGTGTTGTGTTAGGGATTAGCGATGTCATCTGAGCGACACAGCCTCGTACCGTCTCATTATGTGGTTAGAACATGATTTGTATCTCAGACCATCTCATTCTGTCATTTAGCCGGCGTTCTTATCCAAATGTTTACATGTTTTTGGCTTTCTTCTGCCGAGCCACAAGAGACACAAACATTTTTCTGCAGAGTATCTGTGGTTTGTTCTGAGTTTTTCCTCCGTAAATCACACACAAATGTTTCCCAATTATAGAGAATTGACGTTTTCATTTGATATCTGCTGAATCAAACGGTTGCCGGACACACCCGCCTCCCTGCACAATGGGCCTTCTTCTGACAGGCGAATCAAACGTTTGCCGTCCACACACCCACTCACGCCTCAATAGGTCTCCTCCTCGCAGCACAACAGCTCCTTGTTTTTAGATAAATTAACACTAATGATTCATAATGGGCTTGAAATTACAACCCTTGTGTTGCTGGAGGGCTTTTTCTTTTTGACAGGGATCCTTCTTGTTGTTCTTCACATCTACAAACATCCAGTTTCCAATAATGCACCTTTTATTCTTCACTTTATCTCCATTTTCTGGACACCCGATTGGCTCCCGTGTGTCGTACACCAGCCGAATTCCATCACTGTTGTGTATCCAAAAGAGAGATTAACTGCCGCAGCACACAAAACACTCCCGACTTTCTCACACGGCGTTAAAAAGCAGCCAGCGTCGTATTCTCGCCGCCGCTTTGATGTCCTTCTTTTGAGTGCAACGGGCGTATAATATCATTTACAGTCAGAAGTCAGGGGTGGTCTCTCCTGGTGTTAACAGCTCACCCTGCTTTGTGTCCCACTGATTCCTAAAGACCTGATTCTTCTCAGGCTGTTGAACGTTCACTCAGAGGCTTAATTGCAAGCAGACTCAAGAGGGGAGAGATGGATATTTGAATCATACTGGGTAAAATATGGCTCCATCTGGATTTGATAAGTCATAAATTGGTGCCATCTGATGCTGATTTTACACTTTGCACTTCAAACATGGCTCCCAGGGCACCTACTCCATGACTAAGGAGTGAAAACGCAGTAATTATAGCGTGGCTGCGTGTGCGTCGTGGAGAAGGTGCCGCTTCATGTTGGGAATGCTTCACAGGCCGGGATAAACACCAACCCTCCATCTTAAACGAGACAGACAAAGAAGAAGAGGTTGAGGAAGAAGAGAGCGAGGCGGCAGGTACGGATCATCACGTCATCAAGGTGCCGCCGTTGAATCGCTTCCAACCTTCTAATGCCAGATCAAGGCAATAAAAACGTTTTAGAAAAACAACATCTTTTGCCAAAAGCTCCACCGCCATCCGCAATCCGCATACCGACGCTAAACCCTCCCAATAACGGTTACACTCCAATAGCTCTGATCGCAAAGGTTCAAGAAATATGTGTCACAACAGGTTGCAGAGGAAGCATGAATCTATAATTATACAGATGGTATAATTACGAATCAAGCATGTATACAATTCACGGTATAATTATGAACCTCTGCAGCTATAAGCCACTAATGGGAACTGGGAGTGAGGAGTTATTCAACATGGCAGACAGCTAATTACTGTGTAGGCCTGGTTAATTGGTTATGCCCCCTGTGTAGAGCGGCAGCACCACCAGGTTGGCAGATTTATGGAGGCAGCAGACGTGTACACATAAAGTGCATGGACTCAAGTACCCTACTTAAATACAATTAAGTAAGTACTTGTACGTTACTCAAGTGTTTACTTTCTACGTCTGCTTCTCTACTGAGTTTCTGAGGGAAATATGTTTATTGTGTTCACATTTGACTTTCTGTCTCCTAATTTTATTCCAAACTTCTGAACAATAAGTACTTTGATTGCTGTATTATGTTTTTAAAGAGACACCATTATTACATTTTCAACTTTTCCTACTTCCATTAAGTGTTCAGAGGAGGATGACATCATACTGTACTGTCTTAATACAAGGACAAAGACTTTAATTCCAATTTTAGACCTTGTAATCCGATTAAGGCAATAAATCGTGCTTTTCCTCTTTAGTTGTCATGTCAACGCCATAATAAGATACAAATCTGCATAAATAATGTTGCCTATTCCAGCTAACAGACCTGGATTATGCGATTGGAAGCGACCAAAGCGTGTAAACACTCCCTGCATTCCCCCACCTGCTCTACTTCCTCTCATAAACCCCATTAAGCGTCTACATGTGTATTCAGCCAGCGACATAATCCCATAAACTCCATCCATGTATACATCTCCCTTCACTCAGTATACAGAGAGGAGATGTGAAGGTGTGAGACGCGTCATATCGAGACGTTCTCACGTGACGGCATGAAAAGAAGCAGCCCTGCAGAAAACAGCCAAACGATTAGCTTTGTGGTCTGAGAGCAGAGAGAAGCAGCGCGACAGCCGGATCACCAGAGCGGCTCGGTTTGTATGGAAACAACTGTGGCTGGATGTTTGGTTCTCATGGAAGCCACATGACAGGGAGGTCATGAGAGAGACAGCAGGCCCGGCGCTGTGTGCGATCCCACCACACTCCCCCCTCCTCCCCTCCTGCACTTTTGATGTTTCCCTCCCCACTTTTATCACTGATCAGACTGAGAGACCCCTAATATGCTCACAGTCAGTAAAGCAGGGAGGCATCAAACCCCTGGATTGGCGTCTTCACCCCCCCCTCCTCCTCCTCCTCCTCCTCCTCCTCTCCCCTTCACTTCCCTTCCCAGCGCCTGCCACCACCTCCCAGTTAGCGCGGAACCTTGGCTCCAGCTTCATTTGTTTCTAACGAGCAGAGAAATCACAGCGCGGTCGACACTTTCCTGGATCGCCAAGACAACTAAAAAAACTAGGCTTTGGGATCCTCGCCGCTTTTATTGATCTGCTCTTCTTCGATCAGATACAAGCTTCCTGTAGCCAAGGCCTGGTCAGCTTGGAAGGGGAGAGGAAATGGAGTTGGGGGGGGTGGGTAATGGAGGAAGGATAGTGGGGCGACTCGCGTACAGGCTTGAAATGTGATCTGGTGCCTGTGTCGCATTAGCCTTAACGGGGCCGTGTGGCAGACGTGCTGGCACCGCCGGAGAGACTGAGAAGCAAGGAGGAGGAGGAGAGGGAGGAAGAGGAGGAATGGAGCTGGACACCATGTGGACCAGCGGGAGCAGGAAGCCCGACACCGCCCCAAAGTAGAGAGAGAGAGAGGAGAAGAAAAAGGAGTAGAATAAGAGAGACAGAGAGAGAACGATGCTTATCCGTCTATCTGCTTCACCTTTGTACCCGCAGCACACACATCATCACACATCCCCTGTCAGCCTGTCATCCCACAGGGTCACGGTCAAGCCGGCGCTCCCTCTCTCTCTCTCTCTCTCTCTCTCTCTCTCTCTCTCTCTCTCTGTGTCATGTTGTCTCTCTCCTGCTCTGTAATTTCCGTTTTTTCCCTCTCCTCTTTCCCGGAAAGAATGCGTCTCCTGTCGTTCCACCAGTCAGTGTCAGGGGGCTAAACAGCCCATTTCAGCGTCTGACTCAGTCACGGAGTCCCAGAGGTGCCTGAAGGATTCCAAGAATTCCAGTTCATTTTTGCACCCACAACAGTGACGCCACCTGAGGGAATGTCGGAGATCATAGCCAACACTTCCTGTACATACTTGCAGTGCAGAGCTCGCAGCTGGTGGATGAAGATCGTGATGTAATTCAGTTTCGTTGGAGTTGACAAACAACAAAGACTGGAGGGAAAAAGTAGAATTACTGCAGACGGTTAAAGCAATGTTAATTTTAACATAAGTGTTGACTGTAGTAAGAAGTCAAAGTAGTCATTGTACACGAGTTCAACATAACGTGTGGTGGTTTTACATCAACAATTGGAGATACAAGGTTGTTTCACGCAACCTTGTATCTGTAATTTGCAGACTTTAAATTTAATTCCAAAGTAACACGAGACTTGAGCTGTCAGTAGTAAACAAAGTACAGAATTTCCATAAGAAATAGAGTAAAATTGCAGTGTAAAGTTGGGAAAACGCTAAAAGTACTTGAACAAATGTTACTTTAATGCAGTGGTTGAGTAAACGTACTGGGTTACTTTCCACCTTTTGAACAACAAAGATGGCAAAGTCTGAGTGTGGAGGAATGAGTGATGAGAGAGAGAGAGAGACAGAGGGGATGAGGGTAAAGCAGAGAGAGAGAGAGAGGGAGAGAGAGGAAAAGAGAGACAGAGCCAGAGCTTGAGGAGTGGAGGGGGTAATGACTAGGTCTGCTCAGGACAGAGGAGGCGACAGAGGGGGGAAGCGTCTCCGATCGTCTCCTCGTGGCTCCTCTTTGGCGTCTGTGATCCTCGGACCCTTCACGCAATCTCCCTTATTACAAGGCTTCCCCTCTCCACACGGGCACCACTACAAAATGGGGCAATTACATTTAATTAGGCTGCAGAGGGTAGCTCGCCTGCCCCATCCCAAAACCTCAGAGAAGCGCAGTCTTCAGGTAACACAACGGTCGGGGACGACTTCAAAGCCCGTGCAAAATTACAGCGCCATTAGTGGAGCCACCACAGAACTGCTGTGAAGCCGGGGGAATTATTTGACCCAGAGAGAGAGAGAGGGAGAGAGAGAGAGAGGTAGACTCAAAGGAGCTGAAACTGAAAAGCAGAGACAAAAACATCTCAAGAGTCAAAGATTAAGGGGCAGACTGACTGTGCTCGTCTTTAAACATTGTTTGTGTCGCGCGGGGAGACTTGGAAAAATTAAGGGAGTCTTTACAGCGTCCATTAGTTCTCCCGTTTCCCCCCGCGGCCGGGCCTCTGTCCGACCACGCGCTCCTGCAAATCAAAACCTATTCTCCCTCCCCAAACAAACAGGGATTAAGTGTCCTAACTCGGCTGTACCGCACCGTCCCGGAAAGATGATATGAGAGGCAATCCCACTTTATCTGCCTCAAGTTTGTAGCTCTGGAGTCTTGGAGCCTTTTTATTGATGCTGACTCAGAGCACAAATCTGGCCTGGTCCCTGTTAGATCTGCCTGGAAAACCAAGGGGCCCTTGTATCGATGCACAGGTGAGCTGCAAGAGATACGATAGATTGACTACTACGCAACAATCGCCGATCGTTCTTTATCAGCCTTTCCTGTTGCCCCAGCTCTTCTTCTTCTCTGGTTTTCGTGTTAATGCGTCCGTTTGTAGTGAAATAAAGTGCGAGCCAGGTTGTCTTTCTTTTCTTTTTCTTTTTTTTATTTTACGCTCACCACAAATTGGTTTCTTGCTGCGTCATGATTTACTGTCTCCGTTAAAGTAATCACAACCAGATCTCTCTCGCGCTCAACGTGCAGACGCGAGTGCCGCCGACGCACGCTGGAAACTTTGGCAGACAGTGGGGCAGTCTGCCGTTGTCGCCTGTGTCACCAGCGTTGTGGGGGGGTGAGCTCGCTCGCCGTGCTCCGGCGGTCGGGCCGACCCTTACCGCAATGTTAAAACGTATCCACCCACTGGATTTAATATTTTTCTTTTCTTCATGTGGTCCACGAGAATTAGTGACTCTAGTAGGATTCCTTATAATATACGGCGCGGGTGTCGCCATAAAATAAGTAAATGATAGCTCAACCAAAGAACACAACTGAGTGAAAACAGGACTTTTTGGAAAACATGGAGGTGTGTCAGGAGCAGATGCTGGAACTCTCAAACTAATGGAATAAGGAAGCACTGAAGAGACGTTTGTGCGACTAATCCGTCCCCTTACAAGCCCGATAAGATATGATGACAGGGAAAAACGCTGCCACCCTTTGAGTAAAGGCTGTAATTGCAACACGGCGACAGAGTGAAACCTCTCGAAGCGCCGTTTGTCACGACGCAGCACGCGAGGGCCCGTGACATCTCTTTCCTCGTAGAAGGCGAAAACAAAAAAGCTCCCCGTCACAGTGATTTAAGAGGCGACTCCCGACGTAGCGACGACAGCGGCGACGAGACCAAAAGCATTCCTTCCTGTTCCATCCGCTCGCTCTCTGAACGCCTCCGTCTGCCTCCACTTTAGACGTAGCGTGCGTCTCTCTCTTGTCTCTAAAATAGAGACGCGATAGTGATAAATATCTTTGGCGGGGAGGAACAGAGACGGAGAGGAGACACGAGACAGAGATGTCAGTGAAGGCATCAGGGCCGTGAAGCATGTGGTGCCCAGCTGTACTATCCTCTACAATGGTCAAGCTCTTCCTGTAAAGTATACGGCTGCAATAACCGGGTTCACAGGGTTCATGGCATCTATCCTAATATAATTCAGCTTTATGAATTATTGGGGGAGATAATGTGCAGCATGCCGGTTTAGTAGGTGTGACTCGACGCTCCGGTGCCGTACGATACAGGCGCCTGTCAATAAATCCTCCGGCGTTGTCGTCGTTATAACCAGAGGTCAGAGCCTGGCGAGCGCCGGCTGGAGTCGTGTTACTGGCGGAACAATGAGTTGCGGTAATGTAAGTTGGATGGAAGCAGCAGAAATGAAGGCTCGACTTTAAAAACATGAAGAGAGGTTTTGCTTCAAGATAGGCCGGACACCCGGACGCTGCTTCACGTCAGAACCCCACAGCCAAATATCTCAACAATGTCTGGCACGTCCTCTTTAACCACTTAGGCGGCGGCGGTGGCGGCGGTGCTCGGCCCCCCGATCTACGCAAACATGTCATCGGTCACATGTGCGCGGCATTACCAGAGACACAAACAAGGCAGGGGTGCACCGCAAACCCTGTGATTAGGCTGATTTATGAAGATGTCAGGATTTCAAACCCCTGTCTGAAAACTGGACCAAAAAGTGAATTTAAAAAGTACATGCTCATAAATAACAATCAGGGTCACACAGATCGTAAATCCACAGGAATCTTCATCAGCTGCTTCAGTGCCCCAACAATGACATCACCCCTTTGACAAATTGTGCTGTAGCCTCTTCATCACCTTGCAGATCGATGAAACCCACGCAGACACGGAATGCATTGTGGGCAATGTTGCCACAAGGACCCCTGCTGTGTTATAAATCAGGGCTCAGGCCACCGCTCTGAAGCTGAGATGAAGGGAGGAACCTACAGGTAATCATCTCTCTTCTGCTCGCAGCCCCGTGAACGATGAAGAGCCCAGATCACGAGTGACATCTTTACATGCTGGCAATCAATCCTAAACCTGGAGATTGACTGGAGAAGTGTCGCTTAGCTTTCTCTCTTTTCCTTTGAGGCTTCAGTTAACAATTTCGTGACAATTTCATGCAAAGGCAGGATAGCGACACAAACGCAGCCCCGACCACTTACAGCCCAACGATAATGGAGTTGTGTGTTTTGGGCTCCACCAACTCCTGGCAACATTTCATGGCCTTCAGCTCGCCCAACCTAACAACTTTCCTTAAACAACCACTGTTACTTTTGGCTCTTGGTGTTTAGTAGCAGAAAGGTGGATTGTACATTCATCTTACCAGAGCTTGTAAGCTGGAAACAGCTGCTTAGAGTTTGTCAGGGGTTGGTGAGGAGGGAAGGACGTAAATATAATACTCCAATACTCCACCTTTACTGTGATCAAAGACTTAACCTGCCTGAAGAAATCTATTTATGATTGCATAATCTTTGTCTGTCACTCTTGCTGGCCGAATTGTGCTAAGGTTCCTTCTTCTAGGCTTCTTCTTCTACTTCTTATAATCGCAGTTTGATCACAGTGCATTAAAATTTAAAATACTTTGGTTTGTGTTGAACTTGATTGGCAGATTAAGTTAAAGGAAATGGTACAATACACAGAATGACGTGTTGAGATGAAGCTATTCATTCCCTCTGATTCCAGTTTAGCCACACAGAGAGATCTCACTCAGTCCTCCAGATCAACACCTCTGCTGCTTTTGCTCCAAAGCTACAAACTCGGTCTTGATTGGGTGAAGTTTGGGTCTTAAATTTAGCCGTTCTGCAGGCTGACCTCCTCTCTGGGAACCGTCCCTGGACCATACAGGTTGCATAACTCTCCCTCTCAAGGTCTCTCTCGCTCTGTCTCTGTCTCTCTCTCTCTCTCTCTCCCTTGTCCTCCTTTCAGTAAACACCTCTACTTTGACAGGAGTGGCAATTTTCATCTGGCTGATTGAAGAGTAAAGCTGCTGCTGGTCCGCCACACAGACTCCTGCCCTGCCCTCCCTCGCTCCCTCTCTCTCACTTTGTACTATCAGTCATTTGAAGGGAACCTCCCCCGTAATCTTAATCCTTCAAGTCTCGAGGCCTCTCTGGGAGAAGAGTCGGAGCCCTCTGCCTCTCCCCGCCGCCGCCGCCGCCGCCGCCGCCTCGGAGATGCCAAAGCAGCAAATCTCTCGAAATAAAAACAAATCTATTTTTCCTTTCTGCTCCTAATTAAACGCGCCGCACATAGAGACGCGGACGACAAACAAAACTGCACCGGCTCGACCTTAAATGAGTTAACGGCTTGCAATAACAAAGAGCTACTTCATTTCTCCTCCCTTAATCTGCCAGTGGCCTGTCCCTTTAATAGCACCGCTTAATTGTAATGACTGCGTGTGTTTGTCTTGGGATGAATGAGGCTCTTGGATGGAAGGGAGGCGGCAGGCCCAGACCACAGCAGCTAGGCTGGGCAGTGGTGACGACTAACAGCTCATCAGCGCTGGAGACGGAGGGCACCTCATCAAAGACCGAATCAACTAAACTGTCCCCCCGCAGATTAGAGCCGCGAGTGGCCGAAGCCTCGAAAGCAATGAGTCGGGTTAATCTTAACCTCACCAAAGCCTTAACTAATACCAAGAGAAAACACAAACCTGGCCACAGATTGTGTCTAGACAGAGCCTTAATCTGCTCTGATGACTTATTCTAAGAAGTAGCAGATGAGGATATTGACATCATTGGTCCAGTTTAAGAGGATTACATGTGCGGACGAACACACACATACACACAGAGCTCTGACAGGAAACAATGCAAAGGTGATAACGAAGCCAATCAGAGGAATAAACACGGCGACAACGGGAAGAGAAAGCGATGAAACCACGACCAGACAGAGGTGGATTAAAAGCATAAACACACACAAAATGACTCAAAATAGCAGATTTCACAGCGGTGAAGCCGATGAAGCCAGTTTGAAACGTTCCTTGTTCCTAATCCAGATTTTGGAGTGTCGATTATACGGGATATTGCTGTGACAGTTTGGTTCCAGACTCACTCACGCCTTTAATAGCGATCAGTAAAAATCTCCCAATCAATTTTTTTAAGTGAGGGGATGGCAATAAAAGTCAAGTGGCCTCAAATTACCAACATTTACTGTTGGAACATGAATTTAATGGATTTTCTTTTTTCTTGTTCACTCGTTAATTCTGCTTGACGGCTGTTGCTGTGGACGGTTGTGTGCACTTCCCTCTGCTGTCACTAGTGGCCGCTGTACCTTCAGAGCCCACATGAGCGGATTTGTTTGTTTGCTTTCAGGCTCATTTCTGCCGAATAAATCAAGAATACTCACACACAAAACACTTCAATACGACAAAGATTACAAGTTACAAAGATGTAATCACTAATGGGAGAAAAGGAAGCTTAGATTACTGCAGTATTAGTCAATGACACAGGTTCTATTCATCATATCGGGCCTGTGAACATCTTGGCCAGCTGAGCATTAGAGGTGGAACCTGTCTATCTGTCTGGATGATAGATGGGTGACATGTGACCCTGCATGTATACTGTATATATGGAACATGCAGCTGAAGCTTTTGCAAACACTGATTGAACTAAACAAACCCATATTCCCTTCATATCCACTGCAGCATGGTCAGGAAAGTGTTCCTCCTTCAGGCTGCAGTGCTGCGCTCATTACAGCGTGGGACAGTGGCGGCATGTGTGTGTGTGTGTGTGTGACACAGGGAGCAAAACAACAACGACTCCTTTCGCGTTTCTGCCTCAAATTGCTGCCCTTTCATGATGAAAGCGTCCCCGTAATCCTGCTGGAATGACAGTGGACAAAACACGGATAAGAGCGGGGAGGAAATTGCAGTACAAACAGGCCGATGAGTGCGAGAGACATGGCACAATGAATATGGACTGATCTGTGTTTGCACAGGACCCAAGCATGCAGACTGAAGCTCAAAGCACTTGCCTGTGTGCTTGCTTGCGTGTGTGTGTGTGTGTGTGTGTGTGTGTTTGTGTGTGTGTGTGTGTGTGTGTGTGTGTCGCGTTGAGCAAGCAGTTTGAGCTCCATTTATCAACAGTGAGCCCAGGCCAACAGGTAATTCAGGAGAAGACGGCTCGACAAAGCCGGATTCCCTCGGGATTAGTGGCCAATTTTGTTCCCTCCCCCGGTTTCCTCTCATAGATCCAGGAGGTGTGATCAGAACGACATGAACGCAGGTCTGATGTGGCTTATCGACCAGGAGAATCTGACTCACGTTACCAGCTTCCTTTCATTCTTTCATTGTTTCTCATGAAGCGAGCAAAGGCACCAGGTTTTGGGATGATAATCTTCTCTTCCTCTCAGAAAAGCGTCTAATTGCGTCGGCTGGCAAGCCCACACAGAACGCTGTGCACTTAGGACCAACGGTGTGTTTACGCAGGTCGCTCGTTCCTTTACGCCAAGTGCATGTTTGCGCTCATATTGCATATAATTTGCCCGATAACGCTCACATCTGCTATTAAGTTACCACAGGGTGACTTCAGGGATTAACCCTTTGCGCTCCAGTCTGGACAGCAATGAAAAACAAACAAGAAAAAGGGAGAGAATTCAATTGTAGGCTAGTGTGTGTGTGTGTGTGTAATGTGATGTTTGGGACAGGCACACACACACACACACACACACACACACACACACATGCACACACATACAGAAAGTGCTGATCTGTGGACTGGGCTACTCAGTCGTCCCGCCGGTTGGTTCAGAAAGTCTTAGACACCACAAACGTAGATATTAAAAAGTCATCCCCGTCCAGCCATCATTGTTGCAGCAGCTGTAATCGGCGGACAGCGCTGTCATCCCGCGGACGCATTGTCCCCCCGTCGCAGAGCCACGGCTCAATCAGTGGCGCCACGGCCGCAGGAGCAGGTAGTAATAAGGCTCTGGACGGTGGCCCGTAGATGTGTGAGCTGATGTGTTACTCAGAGGGCCCCATATGAAAAGACCCCAGGCGCCTCTCCCACTGCCTGTCTCCACAGCACTAAGCGGCCATTAGGCTGGATTTAAAGGGCAAGACATTTAGGCTGCTGTCATCTTGTGTCAGTCCACCACAGGCACCGCGCCGTGGTTAAATAGGCTCGTAAATAAACGCCACACGCATGCAGGCAGAGCGAGAGAGAGCGAGAGAGGGAGGGAGAGAGCGAGAGGGCTGTGGTGGTGGTGGAGTGGGGGGTGGGGGGTGGGGGAGGGGGGGCCCGACCACAAGCTTTGGACCAAACTCCACGGAGCGCCGGCCCTGCCAGAACCCAACCTACGGCTTTTTATAAGTCATCAGCTGCACTGCAAAAACAGGAAGTCGAGGGAAAAATCACGTCTCAAAATATCAAAAAAGGATTCAGTTGAAATTTTTTGGAATCCCTGTAAACAAAATGGAGCGACATGTGGATCAGATTATAAAGTTCTGTTCAAATAACGTCTTTATTTGGTCTGTGGAAGGTATTCAGTCGGTTTGTGCTGCCTGATGATTGAGACGTTAACAATTACATTTACAACTGATTCTTTTACAACAATTACAAAGTAAAAGAATGATGTTCCGAGTACACTTTAATTCGTTATCAGTTTAAGCTCATACAGTGATTCCTTCTGATTTGAGTTTAAATACTTTTTGTAGTGCAGATTTAAGTCGATCCGTCCCTTTACACTTTCTGTCGTCTTTTCTCCATCATCCCCAACTCTCCCACACACACACACACGCACACACACACACACACACACACACACAGACACACACTGTGTATCTGCTTCACACCGCGACGAAGGCGACGGCAGTGATGGAAAAACTGAGGGCTCAGGGTCTCACCACCCCCTCCTTTACTCCTCTCCTCCCTCTGCCTCTTTCTCTCTCTCTCTCTCCCTCCCTCTCTCCCTCTCCCCCTCTCTCTCCCTCTCCCTGTCTGTCTTCTTCTGCAGTCAGGACCACACAGATGTTCCAAACCACATCCAAGCAGTCTGGCTGTGATGAGCACATTTGCACACAGAATGTAAGCTAACAATCTGCCAACAGCCTGAATGTGTCTGACTCCGGCCTCCTGCTAATCTGAGTCTAAGACAACGGCCGCTGGATCTCCGAGCGCTGAAGCCGCTTACATAATAACTCAGCCAGACGCATAGAAAGGCAAATGATCACGTGGAACATGGGATGAGCCGTTGCTTTGGAAACGGGGACAACAACTTTAGTAGCTGTGTGTTTGCCGTGTGTGTAGCCTGTGGACTGTCAGGCAGCGACGCTACCGATCATCCAGAATAAGACGCCAGCATCCCAGTGTTTGCAGAAAGGCTTGAGCATGAAATCACAGAGAGCAGCGAGAAAAAAAAGAGAAAAGAAAGAAGCAGGGAATATGGCGAAGTTATAAAGCGGCGGATTAGGGACGCATTAGAGTCAGGAACAGCTTAGAACGCCGAGATTCAGTCAAACGTCTCCGTATTAAGAGGAGCGGAGCGAGACGCGCCGAGTGCCACGTCCTCTTTTTACTTATCAGCCATCTTTACCAGCCGCACAGACATCAATGCAAGTATGTCTCAGCCCCTGTCATTTAAAACAGCTACTGTTTTAATGCACCAAAAACGAGTCCAACCCCTCAATTACTCCTCATGTGAATACTGTGTGTGTGTGTGTGTGTGACTCTCTGTGTGTGTGTGTGTGTGTGTACTCATCTGAAGTCTGTGGCTCGGTATGGTTTGGCGGGTGTGGGAAAGTGTGGTTTCGAACTACACTCACACAAATAGCGGTTTCAGTGTGAGCAGACAGTGAAATTCTCGTTTTAAGACAACAACACCGTGTGTGTGTGTGTATGTGTGTGTGTACGTGTGTGTGTGTGTGTGTGTGTGTGTGTGTACCTCCAGACCCGCCAATAGCCAAAACCACACAATGTTTAAATCATTTTGGGCTTAATTGCTTTTTAACAAGGCTCCCTACTGCGTTGACATTCTGCATTAACACTGTGGGTGCTGAAAGCTCGCGGGCTGACAAGTCTGGGCCTGGGCTGAGTCTGACTGTGAAACACAACACAAGAGGAGAGAGAGAGAAGAAGAAGAAGCCTTTTATTCCAACAGAAACAGGCCCATTAAGTGCACTTCATAAAATCAACAACAATGTGAGAGAGAGAGAGAGAGAGAGAGAGAAAGAGAGAGAGAGAGAGAGAGAGAACATGTGCCGGTGTTTATTCCCCCTCTCTTACGCTTACATGCTCACAGAAAAGAGGCTTTTATAGCGGCGGCGTGGAGTCCTGGACCCGAGTCAGCGCCCTGTCTCTAATAGAGAGCCACCGCTGGCAGATTTAGGATGTAGGGTGAGATACGATCTGACCTCGCAAACCTGGCGATAGAGCGCGGCATGATACATGGTATACACACACAGGACGGCGACTCATAAACCCCTTCATTAGGAGAGCCAGACAGTGTGGAGCATGTATTTTACTACACACCCAACATTTCGGATAGAATATAACCTTTGGGCGGGATGTCGCAGGAATGGCTGCGCGTTCTGCTCTGCTGTGTGTGTGTGTGTGTGTGTGTGTGTGTGTGTGTGTGTGTGTGACCTGTCTGTCAGTTAAACCTTACTTTGGGTTTGAGTACATTTCCAAAATAACAATGTGCAGCATAGAAATTATAAAGCACTCAGAACGTACAATATATAGTTATGGAAACCTAAAAACATCTGAAATGACTTCTGAAATACCATTAAATCAGATGGCACACTCACACACACACACACATACACACACGCACACACAAGGCCTTAGGAAGAAGGTAGAGAAATGTCAAAACAAAACCTTCAGAACCTTCAGGGCCGTCCTAATATCCTGGATTTAGCAGCGCTCCGGTCCCCAGATAGCTCCGGCTCCGGCTGCGGTAGCCGGGCGCCTATTTTGGAGAAGGCAGAAGTCTTAAATAGCAGCAGGAAATGAGGAGATGATGATGGACTTGGATCTACACACTCGCCTCAGCACCGCTCGGCTAAAATAGGACTGATCTGTTGTCCTCTGCATGCCAGGAAGACGGAGCAAAATATCCTGATGTAAACTAATGAGTTGGCATCAGAGGGTAAAGAAGCAACCTCCAACAAACGAGGGACAGGATAGATGGAGTTTATACGGCACAGACAAGCAGCAGACACATGAATGCCGATTATTGTGACCTAATGCACCACTGGAGGTTCTATCATGCTCATATTTGGGTCAAACTGAGATCAGATTCATCAATTTGCTGATTTATTTCCACATTTAGTGAAGAAAAGATCATTAATTTGGTAAAACAGCACGAATGTGAGGGAGGATGATGTCACCGCAAGTGGAATTAAACATGTAATTAGGTACTAAAGTCAGTGTCATGTGACTGATCAATCGAGGAGGGAAGAGGAAAGAGGAAGCAAGGAAAGGACTGATGGAAGGGAAACAAGGAACAAGGAAAGAAATGAGGGAAGAAGGGAAGAAGGAACTGGACACATGAAAGCATAAAAGGAAGGAGAGGCGGAAGGCTGAAAGGAACGGAGGAAATGTGGAGGGATGGATAGGAGGAAGCTAGGAAGGAAACAAAGAATGTAGGAAAGAAAGGAAGGAAGGAAGCAAAGTGTCCTTGTGTTGAATGTAAGAAGTGAAACGTAACTTCAGTTGTCAGATGAATGACGACTTCAATAAACTACATTTCCTTCTGAAATACGGCGATGTCACTACAGAAGCCTCGAAAACAAAAACACAAAAACATCACTTTGTGTCCTGCAGGTGCAAAACAGAAGTAAAAACAAAAGTCAAACATTTTCTGATGCTTTCTTCTTTTAACGCTGCAGCCCGGAGCGACTCTGCTCACCTCGTTTGGCTCCTCAGCTCGCAGCGGTGAGTTTCTGGCGCCATCTTGTGGTTGAAAGCGCACAACATCAACATTGACGTCAGATCCAAAAACACACAATGAATGAATCCGAAATGTTTCCAAGCAACAGAGATGTTTCTCTTGGACGTGTTTTCACTCACAAATACATAGGAATGTAAATGTCGATTTTCCTGCTTGATTAGCCGGGCCTGAATGCATCACGAGCTCACTAAAGCGCAGCGTGTGTCTGAGTGATGATGATGAATGTGTGTGTCGCTGCTGTTTGCTGGTTTTATGAGGCAGAATGTGTAAACTTGTGTAAATCTATTCCACTGAAAGAAGCAGCGACTGAGAGGAGATCCATATTTTATAAGTATGACATTTAATAATTCATCTCCAAACTTCTAAGAGGGGGCAGAGGTGGGAGAAGCTGTAGTGAGCGCTGAAGCATTCCTGCCCACTTCATGATGTTCCTGTTTGAAGTTTTCCTCCTCTAAAACGTCTCTGTTGGGATTAAAGCCTAGAAAAGTCAACAATAAATGAATTCATCTCCATTGTTCTCCTGCTGTCTCTCCACTCTACAAGTAAACTCTATAAGCAGACCCGACATGCTGAGGTCTGAAGTAGATGAAGGTGACGTCGTGTAATCTGGAGCCCAGGGACCAACCGGAGGAGGTGAAACAGGAACTGGGTCACCAGGGCAACAAGGGAATTCAGAAGATCTCAGAGTCGTCAATCACGTTATGCAGTGATGGATTTAGCTTTGATCAGATGAAGTGAATGCTCATAATGTTGTAGTACCGCCACTTGGCCTGCAGGATGAATAATCAGAGCTTCGAAAGAGGAACAATGAGTGTGTTCAGCTATCATCGACACTGACGAAGATGAAGGTGACGACACAGCAGAATGGATGATGGTTACATACGGGACATGCTATACCCTCCTTTGCTGTGGCATTTCCGTGCACAGTGAGTTCAAACAGGCCCCTTTAAGGACCTTAAAAGGGTCCTTGGGTGTCAAATGCAGATCATAAAGGACCTTTGAGCCGCTGCCCTGTCAGCTGTCAGTCACTGATTCAAAACAAGTGGGACGTGAAGTCGTAGAAAGCAAACTGAACAAACTACTGTACAAAACAAATAAGTTAATAAATCTTTCAGATGGAAGTTGTAGTTTCTCCACCCACACACTCGCCCTCTCTCTCTAATTGCCTCAAGTTCATAAAAAGTTTGACTCCGGCTGCACCTCCATTCACAACACCACAAATAAATATGCAAGTCGACCTCTAACTCTCCGGCTGGAGCGGTGGAGCGGATCATTCTATTTTGGAGTTTTAAGGAAAGGAAGAGTCGTGCCCTCCAGGTCTGAGCCTGCAATGAGCAATGGTGACAGACAGGTATTATGAGGAGTTTCCTCCTGCCTCCGCTCTGGATTTGTGTTAATCTCCTTTAGAATGAGTCATGGGTAGATTAGCATATCGCCCGCTGTAGGCCAGGATATCCTATATAGGCTATGCTAATATGGTGAAACTCAGGCGGGATCCCCAGTGGAGTTGGAGTGAGAAACGGCGCTTACCTGAGCCTGGGAAGCAAATTCCTGAGGAAGCCTGAGCCGCATTAATGTATTAGCCGCTCCTCCTGCCAGTCAGTCCATTACATTTACTGTGGTTATAATATCAAAACATTGCTTAACACTCTTCTAACACAATTACATGTGCTGAGAGCGAGAGCCGTGTGTTTTGCTCCCTCGCTCCCTCCCTCCCTTGCTCCCTCACTCCCTCCCTCGCTCGCCCAGCTCAGATGTGGTTGTGGCGTTGATATTTGTTGCTGCACACCACAATGAAAATGTTTCTTTTTCATTTAAAATCAATGTCATAATGATGGATATTTTCAAAAGAGAAACAAGAAATCAAGCGGTGAAAATACTAAATAAATAAATAAATATAAAGTCAGGGCACTTCCACTTGTCAACGTGCCAATAACCATGGTAACCGTCATGCTGTGGATGTGTTTGTACCTGTGTTAAGATCATGACTGACAGTTAACATAATAAAGCTTCAAACTGTCACCGACTGTTGATCTGATTTACATCTGGAGTGAGGAGGAGGAGGAGAAGCTTCCTCTCTGCAGCTTCAGACGTCTTTAAGTGCTCTGGAGTTCCTCTTCCTGCTTCCTTTAGTGCTTTTGGACCTCAGCTTGGAAGGGAATCTGCTTACTTCTACATCCAGAGAGCAGGAGATACTTCAAGGACCGTGAAGATTATGTAAATCGGAGCGTCGTGTCTACAAGGCAACAGTTGCTTCCTTTCTGCCAAATCCATCACATACAGTAGAACAATAACAGAGGCAACGGAGGGATTTGATGTCGTTTGCTTTGTTCTGTTCGTGTGGCTGTTGGAGAAATCTAGACGAGAGACTTCAGAAGGGAAATTTGATTATGGCAGAATTATGTCGCTGTTGTTGATTTACTCAGAGCGTTTGTGTGCACTCGTTCACTGGAGTATTTGTGATTAGGCTGCATAAATAATTGGAATCAATAGAACTCCACAGGATGAGGTCACATCTCTCACATCGACGTGCCTAAATAAGCACATTTACAATCACAGGACCGACGTGGGTTTGTTCCTGGGCGATTGTTCCATTTCAATCACATTTACTGCCATAATCAAATATTGATGAGTGTGTGTAAATGTAGCGACTAAGCAGATGTCCAGTCAGGCACATACAGCCTGATGGCTTTGGAGAGAACCTGAAGTATTCTGAAGTAGGAGGTCAAATGGGGCGTTCAGGGACGATAGTTCAGGTGCCTAAGATGTTGAAATATCTGAAAGTTCCTGAGTTCTCCGCCCGGCCTTCATCAGTGGGGAAACTCTTCAATCTAAGTCGACAAGGTGATAGTTTAGTATTCCAACATGATGTGTTTCTTTTGGTGTTTTGCCGCTCAGATCAAAAGCTGGAATGTGAAATGTGCCCAGCAGGGAATCATTAGTCCACAGAGCTGTTACATATCAATACTGACACTTGGATATTTGAAAAGAATCAAACCTAAACCCCATCCCTGCTGAGGCTATTATCTTGTTCTACACCCATCCTGCATATTTAATCACAAAAACGATGTTAATATTGATGTATTTCTGTGAAGTTGCTCCAGATTGCTCTCCCCGTCAAATCAAATGTTAACATATCCAGAGTCGTGTGGCTCCGTGTGCTGCAGAGCTGCAAACATCCTCTGCAAGCCAATGAATGAGCTCACTTGTTACGAGGTGGACGGGCACATCTGAATGCATGCATGAGCTCATTGCACCTATTAAACCCAGGGCGAGCAAGGAGGCCTCAAAAGGCCAATTAGAAAAAGCAAGCTGTCACAAGCCAGCAGCCTCACCTTGCGTTCGCTGCACACACACACACACACCGTCCACTACAAAACTTCGCCGACCCTCCAGTGTGTGAGTAATAACTCCTCCATAAAGCCTGTACAGATTTATGAATCTCTATAAAGCCGAGGAGCGTTCGCCTGTCGTGATTTACATCAACGGGATGTTTGGAAAAGTACATCCCAAGTGCAAGCGGGCGCGTTTGTCCTTTTTATTGTAGTGAAGACCGGCGGGGATGCGGCCACAGACGTCATCCACACTTAATTTGTTATTTGTCCTGCTTAAGAAGGACAGTGTGAGTTTAAATCTCAGCTCTCACCCGTAGTGGAACTGCAAACGCAACACGCATGTCAATGCAATTCTGCACAGTTGATTTGATTTTGAGGCAATCTGTTGCTGTATTGAGACGTCGGGGAGCCGGTGACATTTTTGACCGTAACTAAATAACAAAAACAAAAACAAAAACATAGAGACGATGCCGATTCAGCACTTTTTCAACAGGATAAAGACCAAAAGGAGAACATCCAACATCTATTGTTATACAGACCCAGGAGTGTCCAGCCTGGATGTAACTCCACAGTACAGGAAACAACAACAAGCTGTTCCTGTGAGCTCCATCTGCAAAGGACACCACACAAACTCTTCCTTTATATTTACGTATTTAAGTCTCAAATACTCTGATGCAGATAAATGTTTGACATTTCGTCTTAACTCAACAACGGAGAAGGAACCATTGCGATTGAAAGCGTCTGATCTTTGTGTTCTTCTTGCTCCTCTCCCATCAGTGCAGAGCAGATTTGTGCCTGAGCCTTTAGGACCCCCGGGTCGAGAGCTGGGAAAAACAAGCTTCCCCTCTTCCTGACCTATTTTTTTTTCCGTGCAGGTTTTTTTTCCAACCTACTTCACACCGGCGAGTTTCTGAGCCCTACAAAGGAACCGTGTGAGCGTTGATTGGCAGCCTCGCCGTTTGATTGACTGCAGGACACTTTTGGTAAATGTCATCCTGAGTGTGTTAGATGTGTCAATCTCCCATACAGCGGGAAAGACATAAGGAGAATTTTAAGCGCTTGTCTGACTTTTTGATGCTAATCACACACGTCAGACAGGCTTGGTTCGGGTTTGACAGGTGAGAAGTTGGCCTCGCACTTCCTCTCCGTGTCTCAGAGATACAGTAACTATCCATATCATCACATTTGCTGACCTGTCATCGATCTTCAAAGTAGAAAACCCAGTGAACAGAGACGGTCTCATCCTGACAGCCTCTCACACACTCGTCCTATTCATGAGCTCACTGCGGTCTTCTGCTATGTGCTTTCTTCTCTTTCCCCTTCTTTATCATGCAGTTAACATCATCCTTATACATTTACATTACACTGGAATGACCTGAGGCTCCATTTTGGAAACGTAGCATTGATCCGCTTCTATGCGCCGTTTATTTCACGTACTGTCTCTTTAAGGATGCCGTAGGGTCCTTTTACGAACGGCCACACCACAGGTTGGAGTGAAAAGTGTGCTGCTGTAGAGAGGGAAGGGTTGTGTGGTTGTGTGTGTGCGTGTGTGTGCGTATTTGTAATCTCAGCATTATTAATCATATAAACAGGGGCACGCACTCTTACTGTAGGAGAGGTCAGGGGTGTCTGACAGTAATTAGTCTTGTGTGTGTTTTTGTGCTCTCCACACAATTACAAACTGGGTAGAAGGGAAATTCTTCAACTATGATCCTTTGTTTGTCCCTGGATTATGCATTGGAAACAAAACAATAATATTTTCAAACATGCGACCCTAATACGGGACTGAAATGAACTTCAATCCATTAAATGTAAAAGCTAAGTCATTATTTTTATTCACAATTTCCCCACACTGCACAAAAGGTGAATTCAGGGTTCTAAGTTCTTTCCAAGAATTTATACCTGGTTACCATGGAAACTGATGGGTCATGGTACAGCAGAAGCATGTGGAAAATAAAGGTAATTAAGCACCTAGCCGTATATTTATTAGGCATCATTTGCAGCATCTGCTCTGTTCTGGACCAAGATGGAGTTTGGCTTCAGTGTATTTGTCAAAATATTTGTTTCAATTTTCTGAAATGTTTGTGCCATAGCTGAAGAATTTCCTGTAAACTGGTGTAACAGCGCACAGTTTGACTTTGGAGAGTCGGAGAGAAAGGACCTTGAAAAAGAAATGTGGCCTTTTCATGAGAGCGGAGCAGAGCGAAGGTCATTCAGTCAATGCTGTCAGGCACACAGCCACAGATTTGACTGCTGGAGAGCGAGTTTCCACCTCCTCCCACCTCCCAGACCGCTGTGCCGGTCGAAGCAGCCTGAAGGTCCCTGCTCTGATTGGCCTGAGCTGGAAAAACAAAAACTAAGAAAGCCGGATGATGGACACTTTACACGTCGTGTGTGTTGAACCAAATGTGAGACGTTGACGTGAACACGCTACAGAAGTGAAGGACGAAGGACAGAGGAAGTGGTTGTTGACTTGATGGGTTTGTCTTACTGGATGCATCTCTACACCACAGGGATGAGTCATCAATATTACAGCTTGTATCCCAACATACTGTAGAAAAATAAGCAAAAACACCAAAAAATCACACCAATCTATTCCAGGCCTGTAAGCATGATTCTTCACAGCACACAGCCAAAGATGTCACAACTTTATTGTTGAGTCTGATACATTATTTGGTTGTCTTGTCCCAAAGTATGAGGTCCTCATGTGTCAGATAATAAAATACCATGAACAGAGTGAACCTGCGTCATGTGAAGGGGCTGAAAATACCACATTCTGTCTTTACAAATGTCTCTGTCTTATAAAACACTGTGAAAATCATGTCATCATGTCCCGTCACCAACACGTCCGTAGGTTTAGATCTTTAATGTCATAGGTTAGAATTTCAATCTGTTAGGTACAAAATAGACAAAAATAATTTCATATATTTTATCCAGATAAATTTCTAAAATCATCCAGTGATCACAACTAAATATAAAGGACAATCACTTTCAAACTAAACGCTATTAGCAAAATAATTTTCTTCCCCCTTGGCTCATAGAATCTGTCTCCCCTCCTCACGTGTTCCATTAAGAGTTCTGTGTAAATACCTTTATTATCTCTACAAACATCTTGATTCCATAGTAAAAATGTAGACAATCTTTACGTGATATGTGTCAGGATCGAGAATTTAAAAAAAAAACAAGAAAGGGAATGAAAACGAAAGGTGATGAGGGAATGATGAAGAAGAGTCCTGTGATGCGTGGAGGGTAAAGTGATAAATGACACTGTCGAGCACACAGTTGGAACTAGACTTCATATTTCTGTGAGGCACTGGTTGCCGTGGCGCTGCGTGGCCCCTCTGCCGTAGCCCTGATCCACGATGACGCTCTGAAACAAACACGCCCCGGCTCTGAAAGTCCTACAAAATAGCAAAATCTCAAGTGCAGTTGTTCCGGACGGCGGGTTTGGTGCTCGTCCAGTTAGAGGCACACGATCATTTTTGACAAAAAAAACCCGAAAGAAAATGAACACGAGAAACATCGCAAACTCACGTAAAAACGGAAAACAAACGTCCTGCCGGTCCAGTCAGAGTTTAGTCATTGGTATGTGCAGACTGTTCCAGGGTCCCATCCACAGCTCCTCCTCGTCTGACAGCGTGTGCTCGCTGTGAGACTCCAGCGTCTCCTTGCTGTCCCTGTGGTTGTCCACAGAAGTCTCTTGCTCCTCGCCCACGCATGTCCCGCTCCCGCTGCTGCTGTTCCTGTCCATCAGCGCCTTGGCAATATTGGTTTTGGACCCAAAACGTTTAAAAGTTGTAAAGGTGGCCGTCAGCGAGCCGTAGGATCGGGAGTTGAGGTTGACGTCCACGTTGGAAACGAGCGTACCCGTTCCGTTCTCTGTCTCGCTCCCTGTGCCGTTAACGGGCAGCGGCTCTTCGTAAGTCACGCCGAGCTTGTCCAGTTTTTTAAAATGCTTCCCCAGCCGGCACGGCGAGCCCACCTTCAGGTTGTTGGGGTGGGGCTGCCTGCGCGTTCGGACGATGGTGCCGTTCTGGGCCAGATAGATGTTCCCGTTGATGTTGCTGTGGCTGTTGACATTGGCCAGCCTGTTCCTCTGGGTCTCGCTGGCGCTCTCGTCCCCTGTGGAGCTGGTGTCGTTCTCTCGATCTGTCAGCAGCTGAATCCTCTTCTTCCTGCCGGCCTGATGGGAGCAGAGAAGCAGTTAGTGGGATGGTACTTTTCAAGAATCGACACGCACGGCAAACTACACTGCAGATCAGGCGGCCACATGCACACACACACATCTGAGACACATCAGCAGAGCAAAACCTATGCTGAGATGAGAAACACATAACAGAGCAGAATAAGTCAGAGTTGTGGGAGAGGGTGAAAGTCTGAAATACAGCAGAAGACCAAAGTTCTTTGTTGCTTGAAGGGAAGAGAAGAAAAAGTGGATGTTTGAAACACTCCAGGCGAGCAATGTTCCCTTCACACCCATGCGAGGGTAACTGATTATTCACTCTTACTTCACAGTTGACAGTGTATCACTTTAGAGGGCAGTTGAGTCGGATGTTTCTCCCGCTCTGCTGGACGATCTCCCAGAGGAGACAGCATCCTCGTCTTCCTCAGCGATGGGGGACAGTCCTCCGTACATCTCCTCGGAGGTGGCGCTCCTGACGTCCGAGCTGGACGCGTAGCGAGACGACGGCCCGGGGCTGTCGGAGGCTGCGTCGTCGCTGAGCTCACTGCCCGACTCTTTGCTCTCATCTGCAGTGCATGACTCTTCCTCCTCAGATGCCTCTACCTCGCTCTCCTCTGACCCCCGGCTCTGAGCGGAGGCCTCCTCGCTGCCTTGGGACCCTTGATCTGAAGACCCTTTTTCCTCGGAGCCGCCTTCACTTCCTGACCCTGACTCAGCCTCACTGCCTGCCGGCGTCCCGGACTCTTCCTCGCTGGCTGCCGGTGTCCCGGACTCTTCCTCGCTGCCCGCCCCCGTCCCTGACTCTTCCTCACTGCCCGTTCCTGTCCCTGACTCGGCCTCACTGATTTCTTCACTTCCTGATCTGGCCGATGACTTGACACTTGAGGCAGCATCGCTCCCACCCCCACTTCCACTCCCACTTCCACCCCCACTTCCACTCCCACTTCCACCCCCACTTCCACTCCCACTCCCACTCCCACTTCCACTTCCACTTCCACTTCCACCCCCACTTCTACTTCCACTTCCACTTCCACTTCCGCTTCCACTTCCACTCCCACTTCTGCTCCCGCTCATCTCTGAAGCCTCGGTCCCCTTGCTGGCCTCAGTAGCAGATGATTTCATGGAGGAGCGAGCAGAGGAGCCGCTCTCTCTGGTTCCCTCTGATCCCTCCTCTTCGTCCTCCTCCTCTTCATCCGACTCTTTTTCTGTACTCTCCTTCTCCGTTGCCGTGCCCGTTCCCGACTCGCTATCCTTTTCAGATCCGGACTCTTTCTCAGATCCGGACTCCTTCTCAGATCCGGACTCCTTCTCAGATCCGGACTCCTTCTCAGATCCAGACTCTTTCTCAGATTCGGACTCTTTTTCTGTGCCTGATTCCTTTTCAGAACCAGATTCTTTCTCAGAGGCCGATTCCTTCTCGCTCTCGTCTTCCTCCTCCTCCGAATCCCCCGGTTCTTCATCGCGCTCTTCATCTGAGTCCACGTTGCTTTCACTTGCATCGTCCCGGTCTAAATCTACTTTCAGACGATCTCTGTCATCGCTGTCTCTCTCCGAGGATTCCTCATCCGATCCCTTCTCCTTGCTGTCTCCACTTCCGCTTGCTTCTGGCTCACTCTCAGTCACAGTAATGGACACTTTAGATTTCTTCTCATCCTCGCTGGCTGCTTGTGAGGCCTCCTCGTCTCGCTCGCTGCCCGTTGCTGAACCGCTCTGCGAGAGTCTCCGCGGCTGCAACCGATTGCCTATTTTGATTTTCCTAAAAACTTTGCCAAGCTTGCTGCGGGCACCAGACTTGCCGTCGATTGATCCTGTAAGCCCCCGTCCGTCAGTCAGACTCTCCTGGCTGTCAATACGGCGAGCTGACATCAGTTTGGCGTAATCTTTGTCCTTCTTCCCGGCGCCAAACATCTTGAACATCTTGGCCTTCTTCCATGGAGATAGTCCAGCTTTGGATGACTTTGCTCCCTTGCCGGCTGCCAGTAGCTTGGTGAGTTTCATGACAGATTTCAATTTCTTGGCAGCCTTGGACTGCTCCTCCTCCTGCTCTGGCTCTGGCTCAGCCGCTTCGATCTCCTCCTCTTGTGGGTCGTCTCTAAAGCCGACCCTCCTGGGGGGACCTCTACCTCCGCCGCGCCCTCTGCCTCTGCCACCCTGCGACATAAGTCATATTCACTTCAAGATTCCTTTTGGGGTCTAGCCGCAGCGTCGGGATTTCACACTCTGTCAGTAACTCTGCTTCAATAATGCATTAGACATAGCGTGCTGGCTTTCACATTATAACCATTATGATTGGGCAGAAAATTCAAGAATAAGCTCAAATTGTACCTCGTCGTAGTAATCTCTTTCATCTTCCATAATCACCTCTCCGTATTCATCATACGTGGGCTGAATCAGCCGCCGCCGACTGCCGTACCTACGAGACAGGAGCGCACAGAATAGACGGCGTAAAATAATATGTCTGGAGTCGCGAATGGAAATCCAGGAACCTGTCACCTTGTAGGAGAAATGGAATGAAATTATTTTAATGTGCACCAATGTCTGTGCCCTGAGCAGAGCTTTCACTGGGTTAAAGTCGATCTCCAGACTCTGTTCATGTCAGTCGCCTGTTATCACTCAACACGATGAAGTGAGCGGGCGCGGTGCGGCAGAACGACTCGGTCACGGGGTTATCTACCCACAAATGTACTCTATTGTTCTAAAATATTTCACCGTATTGATCTTTGGGCATGCCATACAGTGGGACTTTTCCATTACGCTGATGCATTGACGTCACCGGCAAACGGAGAGCATTTCTCCTCCTTCTTCCCCTCTCGCTGAACTCATCTGACATCTTTCTTTCTTTCACATTCCCCTCCCCCCCTCCCCCACAGATCTTCATCCTCGTCTCGCACGGCAGCTTTTAATTTAACAATATCTACCGGGTAAATAAAGTTGTAATTGTTTTGTCGCTTTTGCAACACAAACGCAGAAAGGAAGCGCGGCGAACAGCGGACAGGACGCGGGAGAGCGGCGTGCGTATTAACCCCGTCCGTCAAACTAAATTGCAATTAGAACGGATGTGAACACAGGGAAATGAAAATCGTGTCGCAAAGCACCTTTCCCATACGCTGTGTGTATCCCAGCGAGTATTGCCTCACCAGGGGGAAATGGAACCCGTCTATCTCTCCTAACACACTATTCCTACGCCACAATAATGAATTACAAAAGGAGCCTGGAGGAAAGAAACCAGACTCGCATCACTGAAACTTTCCAAATATCTGAGGGTCATGTTGAGGATTGCAAGCACAGGAGATTGCTGGATTAAACGCTTATAAAGTGCTTTAAAGTTGTGCCCCTAAGTGTAAATAGAGGTGGATCAAAGTCAGGTCAGGTCATACTGAAGCTGCACTCACTGGCAACACCAGAGCTGAGCCCCCCAAAGTTATGACAGAACCTCAAAATATAATTACAACTTTGCTGCAGATGAAGGGCGCTGTGACACACACACACACACACACACACACACACACACACACACACACACACACAGGCGGCCGCAACTGAAGTAATTAGAATTAGCAAACATGACAAGAAGTTAAGACGATGAGTAACTGCGGAGGCAATTAAAACGCCTCAATGTGACGGAGGGAGGGGCAGTTTAATGTTTGTCAAATTTCCTGTCAGAAAACGTAAGCCTGTAAGGTTCAGAAAGCTGCTCTCCATTCTGATGAACCTGCAGCGTAATTCCCCCGAGTGGTGCAAGTCACCTGCCACCGCCCGAGCAGCGGCGCTTAATGAATCACAATTTGTAAAGCAGCTGCTGGAAAAGCTTTGGAGTTGTGTGTTTTTTCTGCGTTGGAGCATATGGGCCGTGTTAACACACAATCCAAATGCACACTCTGCTCATTAAACCGCGGGAAAACACTGGCGTACGCTCAGGTGTCTGGCTCAGGGCGGCATTACTGATCGAGTTTGGTGGGAGCAGACAGGGTAAACATCGGGGACGCCGCGTTCTGCTGCGGGGGCGGAACAAGTTAGGCTCGCCGGTTCTCGCTCGACTCTCGCTCGACTCTCTTTCTCGCTCTCTCGCTCGCTCTTCATCCTCCAGGGCCTCAACACTGGGAAGGAGGACTCCACTAGGAGGGGAAGTTCATGATAAATAAGCGTTAATGGCACCATTTGTAACTTTAAATGAACCGATGTTGATCAGCTGTATAGATTAGAGGGCGACAGATGAGGGATGAGAGGGGTTAGCGGGCTGCAAACACTCACCCTTGGTCATAATTATAGTAGTCGTAATCCTGGCCTGGGTCGATGCCCGACTCCATGGAGAGATCCTGCATTTCAAGAGAGGCAGAGAGAGTAATGAGTGGGCGCATGGCGAAGGGAAGACGGCAGCAGAAGAAGAAGAAGAAGAAGAAGTAGATCGGCGGCAACTAAAATGAAAAAGTAGAGTTTCTACCTCAGGTCTTAGGAGTGACGGCCTCAGCAGCTGCTGTGGCTGAGGAGGATTAGTGCAGAAGAAGGGAAAGGTAATGGAAGAGGAGAAGACATTTAAAGACAGAAGAAGAAGAAGAAAAGCCCTAAGTGTTTACTGTCAGATAATCAAGGTTTCATGCATCCAGGAGAAGACGGACTTAAGTATTGATGGCAGGTAATGAAGAATAGAGGAGAGAGTGACAGAAATAAACTTCCTACAAGATGAGAGCGCACCAAAAGTGTCAAACATTGTCAAACTTCACTTTAGACGCAAACTGCAACAGAAGGTTTAATCTGTTTATTATCGGCGGCAGCAAAACACAATAACAACATCGTCGCCCACTTTCAAATCAAATCCAAACTGTAAAGGCGGCAAAAAAAAAAAAGAAAAGCCATCGCCGAGATCTCATCTTAACCTGACGTTTCCATCACGTCAGGTGCAGATAAGGATAATGGGATATAAAGTGACATCGCAGAGATAAAACATGTCACGGCACAGAACGCGATAGAGAAATCTATAAAAGAAAAAAAGGCCAGAATAAGAATCAGAACGCTTACCTGTCTGCCGTAGCCTCGCCTCCTGTGCCGCATGGAGAGAGGGAATAAGACAGATAATGAATACAGATGGACAGCAGCGCTTCAAGTGCTTTCAGATAAATGAAATGTTGAGTCTACAGTCTGAACTATATTCTTATATTCTGCTGACCGGCGAGGAGATTCCACTTTTACTTACGGTGCAATTTCATCTGTTAAATGACTTGAGTTGCAGATATTGTTCATTTTGGAAAAAGGGGCCGCCTAAGGCCACAGTGTTATCATTTTGGCGCCGGCTGCTTCTTTTTTTGTTATCGCATCCCCTCCTCCCCCCCCCAAAAAAGACTTAATAAATGCAAATATCAAAGTGGGACTGGGGGAAGATTGGAATACGGAAAAGAAAGTGTGTGTTTGTACTGACGTATCTGCCGCCATCTCCCATCTGATAGCAAAGGGACGGAGCGGTTCAGGGGGAAATTACCGACTCAAAGAATTGTAATAAAATAGTTTCTCATTATCGTAACATAATACAGCGTTTCCTATTAAGAGATAGGAAAGTTTTTAAACTGCTAGTAAAGTGCGCTCAGCAGATAGTAAGAATTTTGCCCCATAAAAAAAGGCGCGACAAAAGGAAACGGAGTTGAAAGTCCCAAGGACGGTCGGCCCAGTCTGCATTCATTCAGCACAGATCAATGAGGAGCGGCGGGTAAATGGAGCAGCGGCGCCGAGAAACCCCCAGGATCACCAGCGTACAACTGTAACCTGTCTGAGGCTGTAAATAATGACGACTTTCACACTCAGATATACGACCCGGCAATAATGCGAGCGTCCCCCGGGGGAGCTGTAATCTGTTATTATGGGCAGGGGGGACGAGAGGACGCGAGGACAGGGGGCAGAGCGGTGTGGCCACGCCTCCCAGGCACGAGGGGGCGTGCTGATGGATGAGCGGTCGGTTGTGGCCGGCAGCTGCTCCACGCCACATAAAGAGAAATGAGTCGTTGGACGGTGTGACGGGTCGTAACCCGATATCAGAGGGGCGCCGCTCGGGATGAGGTCGGTACGACTCAGGGTTTACTGGCTGTGTGAGGGATCAATGCAGGAGTGGACAGATTTATGCCTTAGTGATGAATGTAAGGAATCATTAATCAGTAATCGGTTAACAAATATATGAAATGGTGCGCAAAGGTGCAGAGATCAGCACTTAAGAGTACATGGATACAGATGAGTGCATTCGACTGAATACTTTGCAGCCTTTAATGCTACACTGGCATGTAAACATGCACAGAGATCTGCTGAGTTGGAAAGCCTTATTTTGAATATTTATAATCTATATATTGATGTTCACTCAGCTGTATTTGAGTTATGTCAAAGTAATTCATCTGCTCTATCGTTTCTTGACCATTTTCTACTATCATTGTTGCTTTCTATTTAAATTCGTCACAACCTTAAGCACTTCTGTCACTAAATACAAGCACATATACAAACTGCAACTACTACAACTCTAACTAGCAGTACTACTATTAGAACCAACACACCGCTAATACTACTGACCACTATTATTACTACTACAACAACAAGAACACCAAGAACAACGACCCCTTCTATTCAAACTCCCTCTCTGACTATGAGACTGCTGCTGCTACAACCAGAAACAAACCAACTTACAGATCCAGAAGCAAACCTTTGGTCTAACGTGCAGAGAAATAGAAGGTAATGAATAAACAGCGGCAGAGAAACGGTTTGCATCTAAGCGTTGTGGTCTGTGGGCATGTGAGCTGCTAGCATCTCCAGATTACCCCAGGTAGCCAACAGCGGAATACAGAATTAGAAAGCCTTCGATCTGCCCGTCAGGGGGAACGCACTGTGAATCAAAAATGACATCGCTGCGGAAAGGGAGGTGTGTTGAGGCCATTTGCCTAAGGACAAAGAAGAGGGAGAGAGAGAGAGAGACGAGAGAGGAGGAGGAGAGAAAGTGAAAAACCTGAGCAACAGAAAAGGAGGACTGGCAGTGAGAGAGAGAGAGAGAGAGAGAGAGAAAGGAGGGAATGAAATCTCCAGAGAGCCGCGAGGGAGAGAGAGATTAACAAGACGAGACGGTGGACTGGAAAATATTAGAACTAACCAAAGAGAGAAGGACAAAGAGAGAGAACGAGAGAGAGAGAGAGAGAGAGAGGGAGAGACACAGATAAATGTTGGACAGAAGGTCGAGCGGATGGAGAAGCAGAGCAGAGGAGAGGATAACAGTGGCTGACAGTCCCACAGGCGGCGGCCCTGGTTAAGGATTGATTGGTTCTCTAATTAGCCTCTTCCAGCGGCGCGGCTGAACTTCACAGTGACTTCTTTATCACGCTGAGAGGATCTTAGCCGACATGTGAGGAGACGAGTCGCCCCCAGAGCCCGGTCTCTCTCTCCATTCACACCACGCCAGCCTGCTGAGGAGACCCAGTCGATGCGGTTTTACAGGCTGAGGCTTCTGCCAATAATAAACGTTATTTTCACCTGCCAGCGTCGGTGATATACTGCCTGCAGTTAATCACGCCTCAGGTCAAATGAAGCTCAGTCGCTGCAGGAAATCTATTACTATTATTATTTATATACATGTGGATTTTGCCTAAGATGTATTTAATTAATGGCACAAGAGGCAGAGTCGTCTCAAGGTCTTATTTTGGTGAGAGAGGACGAGAATTCAAATGTAAAAAAGCTAACATAACATTTTGTAAACCCTTAATGAACCAATATGCACTTTTGAGGTTAGGATACCCCGACTGAACGATCAATCAATCTCAAACTGTAAGAGCATGAAAGATGGCACTTCAGGCGGTTTGAGATAGTTCAATAAAAGCCATAAAACAGAGCAAAGCTGATAAATTCAAGCCTTTTTTCTTTATGTGAAACAAGCTGGAGAGCCAAATGACACAGAGCTGAGAGTTTCCTGACTGAGCTCACATTAGAAAAGAGCAACAACAACAACAACAACAACAACAACAACAACAACAACAACAGCCCCACACTTGAGGATGATCAGTCTCTCTACACAAACACCAAACTAAGAAACAGTACAAAAACATGGACAGTGTTAAGAAAGGGGGCCTTGAGAGGATAAAGACGAAGACGAAGACGAAGAGCAGAGGAGTCAGAACACTGTGGACTCTGAGAACTCTGCAGTACTTTGGCTGTCTGAGTCGGACTCAGTCGTCTGTTTAACCTCCGAGGTGGAGTCTGGCGGGCACGGTCCGTTCTCAGTCAAGTTGGCGCCGGAGGTGGAGCCGATGTGGGCGGCGGCGGGGTCGGCGTGCGTGGGTTCTGTTGCGCTCTGGCCATGCTGCGGATCAGAACCTCGCAGGCTGTTTGCTCCCTCTGTTGGCGGCCTCTTGTTAAACTTGGGCACCTTCCCGTTTCTGTCTACTTGGCTGTACATGTTGGCAACAGACCGCTCTATGTCAGCGAGATTCTGGATGTTTCTCAGGATTCCTTTAAGCTCCTTTTTCTTCCCGCTATCTGCTTGCAGAGGGCTAGGGGGATGAGGATGATGAGGATGATGAGGAGGAGGAGCGGGAGCAGGATGTTTCCGCTGTGAAACGGGCCGAAGGGAGGAAACGGGCGGCAGGGCGTTTGGGACAAAATGGATGCCTGGGCGAGGCCGGTCACAGGAAGGAGAAGGAGAGGGAGGAAGAGGAGGTGCGGGAGGAGGCGGAAGTGAGGGTGAAGGAGAAGGAGGCGGGAGTGGTGGAGGAGGAGCAAGCTGTTTGGTGATGGGAGGAGGAGAGGGAGGTTTGAAGTCAGGGGGTGCAGGAGGAGGGAAGGATGGAGTAGAGGGAGGGGATGGTGAAGGGGAGCGAGGAGGAGGAGGAGGAGGTGAAGGAGCATGAGGAGAAGGAGCAGGAGGAGGAGGAGGAGGAGGAGGAGGAGTTTCTGGCGGGTCTGGTATGATCTCCACTGTGATCTCACACGGCTGCACCGTCATGTAGCTGGAGATGCTGGAGGTGAACTTCCTGAGCACGGGCGGCGTTTCCCTCTGGCAGGCGCGAGGCTCCTCTTCATCTCCCTGAGTGATGATGATCCTAGGGGCCACGGCTCGGCCCACTGGGAAATCCAACATGGACAGCAGAGCCTCTGAGGTCAACTCCAGAGCCTCGGTGCCGTCTCTGCCCCTGAGCAGGACGGGAGAGAGGGCGCTCTGGTCGATCTGGTCGCTCTCGGCGTCTCTGCCCTGCCTGGTTTGCTCCTGAGAGGCCTGTTGCTCAAACTGCTTGGCCTGCTCACGGACTGACAGCTTGCTCTCTCCGCCGATGCCGCTCAGCTGGAGCGCGTCAGAACTCCGTGACCCCTCTGTGCCTCTCATGGACGCCACGAGGAGCTGCTCCTCCCACTCGCTCGGATCCATGAGCGCACGTCTCCTCGTCGCCTTGCACCCTTGCGCTCCCTCTGGGATACGGGCGGGCATCGACCAGACGCGACGCGACCGCCCCGAGCGTGTTGGAGAGAAGAAGAACTGTTTCTGAAACAGGCTGCGGCGTCCTGTGAGAGCAGACGGGCTGCTGGGGGGGCTGCTCTCCTCGTAGACGGGGTTTGGGGTGGTGAGCGGACGGCGGTCGGACAGGAAGGTCACGTTGCTCTCCGATCTGGGGAGGTTGGCGTGCAATGTGCCGTTGCCGTGGGCTCCGAGGGAGCGACAGCCAAAGGTGCTAAGAATCCTCTGGTGGTTGGTCTCCTCAATGACAGACTTTTTAGCCCTGAGGCCGGTAGAAGGTGGAGGTGAAGAGAGAGAGAGAGAAAAGACTTGAAAGAGATGAAGATTGATTGTTTAAGGGTGAGCCAAGCAACATAAAAGGAGGTGAGGCGAGACGAGATGAGGGGGAGACGAGAGGAGAAGAGGGGAGACGAGGGAGAGCTAGGGAGGGAGAGCTACAACAGGAACCTTTACATGCACCTTTAGTACTTCAATCATACCCTGATTTTAAAATTGATGAACTGGGCGTGTACGATCTGTTTCCTCACCCGGGAAACTTCCTCTACTAACAATGTGAAATCAATGAATCCTCTCGGTTCCATCAGTGCATGTAAACGTTCTGGATGAGGTGAGGAACGCTTTGCCTGCTTGACAATGAAACCAACACTAAATCTGGGTTCTGCAAGTTCAACACCACAAAGAGCTCAACTCTACATGATTTCTACAGGTTTGTCAAGTTCATATGAAAACCTTCTTCCCCCTATATAAATACTTTCACACACATTATGTCTCCTATCTTACTTACTGCAGTCTGAATCCAGAGAGACGAGGGAATAGAAATCATGCAGGAGACAGAAACACAGACGGATGTAAGAGGACTGAAGCAGACATGTCAGAGGTGGAAAACAAAGCCTTGGCTCCAGACACTGCATCCACATTCAGCATTCTGAGAGCGCCGCACGGCCAATCTCTGTGTGTGTGTGTGTATCCAAGAATATATATTACTGTGGGGCAAACACACAGGCAGGGTCCCTAATCTGCATATACACACACGCACACGCACACGCACACGCACACGCACACGCACACACACACGCACGCGCACACGCACACGCACACACACGCACACGCACACGCACACACACACACACACACACACACACACGCTCAGTCATAGACTCAGACATTGTTTTAATGGTGTTGTGTTTATAGAAACGCCTCCTCTTGTTCTTGGCTCTTGGTAATAAACCCAAAAATAAGCAACGACACCAGACTAGAATAGAAACACCGGAGCAATTCTGCCGCCAGAGCCGCCGCCGCCGCAAAATCGCAAAGCTTCTGCTCGTGGCTCGAGGGTTGGTCACCAGCTGTTAACACGGCAAATTATTTTTCCACAACAACTTAAACGTCCCTTTTACACCATAAAGTCGCTGCTTTACAATGATTTACATTAAAATAACAACGCCTACTGGGGCTACAGTGTCCATTCAGCGCTCCTTCATCTGAAACCACTAAACACTTTGTTGCTTGTTCAACATGAACGCTGAAAACTCACAAAGCCAATAACCCAGCCCAAACCTGATTCGGTGCGGGTCCACACACACACACACACACTGTAATAGAGTCCTGTAGGGAAACGTGAAGGTGAGGGATGAACCTGGTGGCTTAGAGGGAGCAGCAGATGGAGAGGATGAGCTGCAGTGTGTCTACAACAGCTAGAACTCATTTTAGGACTTTGAAAAATTGATAATGATTTGTGAAGAATGCACAAAAATAGATTTACATGAGCTGCAGAAGTATCAGTATGACTCTGAGGCGACCCAGCGGCCTGTGTGTGTGTGTGGAGACAGAATGAACGGTCAGAAAGGACTCACATGCTGCTGTCGCCCAGCTCGGCGTACAGGTTGGTGGTCGCTGCGGGCGCGGCAGCCGGCGCCGCCTTGGGTCCGGGCGGAGGCAGCGCCTGCTGGATCCTGGCGGTCTTGGCACACTCGGCCTGGAGACTGAGGAGTGCGTTCACCAGTTAAAGGCTTAAACTAAATCAGATACGCTCACATACACACACACACACGAGGAGAAGGAACCCAAAGAGTCAAAGCCAACTGGGATAACTAACTTCCCATAGGCGTGTAAACAGATCTGATCACATGTTGGAGAAGCTGACATTGGGTTCATGCTCCTTCATTAGAGAACACATAACATGCGGGTGAGAAGTCATAGCAGATGAGCAGACGTCAGTCGGCTATAAGAGGAATCAGCGTGCCATTGTGACATCAGTTGTTCTCGTCCTCTTCACACTCTCGTCTCGTCTCACAATGATTAACCAACAATGAAGATGATGCGGGGGAAGAACACAGAGTACCGAGCCACGAGAGCGCTAACACCAATCAACCCATGCATCACAACAATTACTTACTCTTTGAACCTGGTGGAGGGAGAGAGAGAGAGGGAGAGAGAGAGAAAGAGAGAGGGAGAGAGAGAGTAACATCATTAGTTGAAGCTCCTCGTCTATATGTTTGGTTAATGTTGAGAGGTCCTAGAGCTTTACGGGGGAAAAACATGTTTTATTCATGCAACAAAAGACCTTTAGATAACACAGCCTGTCAGATGTTTGCAGAACGAAACAGCAGAATCTCCTCGCCAATTTCTATGCAAAGTAGGAGGGACCAGGAAGACGCCTCATTCACAAACAGAATGCAATCATTTTTCAATAATGAATGGACTGCAGATTTTAGATTTCCGCTCATATTTAGGCGACGCTGAGTTGTGTTGATGCGTCTTCAGCGTGCGATTGATTTCTTTAAGTCGTCTAATTGCACGGCGGCCAGGTTGAGTCAAACAAAGCGAGCCGCCATCTGTAGCAGCAGCCTGTGTGTCGGGTCTCATGTCTCAGCCAACAGCCGTCTGTTGTGTGTTGGGTCTTTGCGTTTGCGTAGGACAACGCTTCGCCCATCTGCTGTGAAGAACCACTCGGCAAACATGGCAGCGTTTACATCGCGCCCGGCTCTCCCAGATTTTCCCCCGCCGCCGCTTTATGATCCTCGCCTGCTGCCTGAGAGTTTGACTGACTGGCCGCCCACAAGGGCGCGGCGACCGTAAACGCACGGGAATCAGAGAGGGACACACACACACAGGCAGAAAGCAGTATTCTTGTCTTTTTGTGTGTGTTTGTGTGTGTGTGTGTAAGAGAAGAATGATTAAATGGCGCGAATGCAATGTGACGGTGACAATCGGCTGTGGAGATTTGTCACAAATAAGTGTTAATTCATCTGCTTTCACAGAGTGTGAGCAGGGAGATTAGTCCAGAGAGGACAGTCAGCCTGTGTGTGTGAGTGTGTGTGTGTGTGTGTGTGTGTGTGAGAGAGAGAGCAAGACAGCGAGGCAAAATGAGTGTGTTTGGGATCCTAGCAGGTTAGGCGAAATATGAAAAATGCAATTTAGCCAACAGAGACGTTTGCTTTGGGTGAAATAGGAGAACAACACGAGGCAGCAGCTAAACATCTCCTGAGACAAATGTCTGCTTCATTAAAATGCATTTTCCCTTTTAACACCCTGACAACCAATTAAGGATGATAAATTGAGGACAGAAAACCTCTGATTGCGACGTACGCAGGGCAGCACTCACTGTTTGTACGACACCATGACGATGAGGATGGCGGGGATGCAGCAGAGGATGATGATGATGGCCAGGGCCAGGAGGGCTCCCTCCGTGTAGCCCACCGCTTGGGCCGCCTTCTTCAAACTGGCCACGATGTCCGGCGAGCGGATCTCCAGCACGCGGCCCTCCTGACCCAGGATGGGCTGGAACTCCTTGTTGATCTCCAGCACGTTCCCGTCCAGGAACCTGGGGTTAAGGAGAGGAAGAAGAAGACCTGGAGCATAACGTGCATCAATACAGTGATGGAAGAACCCAATTTAGGATGAGAACGGTCCAGTCCATTCTGTTCCTTGGCCACAAAACGTCTCTGAGGGTTTGTTTCCCACTGCCACATGCAATTATCATCTCATTTCTCTTTCACACGCTGAATAATGGAGATGAAGGTTATCAAGTCGTCTCTTTTGGCAGCCTGTCCTCCAGCCTCTCCTGCCACCTTGTAGCCTCACTGATACAAAGGGACACCGCAACACAGGGATCCCTCCTCCTTCCCCTCTGTCTGCCATCTGACACAGGTACACAACATGCAATTACCCCACAACACTGTCACACACACACACACACACACACACAGCTTTTCTCCGGCGCTGCTTTATTATTTTCCCTGAGAGCGAAGGACACATTGTAGCAGACGGAGCCCCTCAAAGCAGAGAAGCTGGAGCTGGAGTCTCTTATACCAGCAGAGATGGACACCCTGAGAAGAGGCCATTTGCAATCACGACCCCCGATCAGGTCCATAGGCACCCTGAGGACCACTAGGGGGCACTACAAGTACCACTGCTGGTCCACGTGCCACAGTTTGAGACTTAACATACGCCGTACCCATATCTCACTGCAGTATATAAGGATGAAGTAATGATGTGAGGAGGAGAGAGGAGGAATATAACTGCTGCCTGCTGGACCGGACACACTTCACTGAGCCTTCTCAACCGTATAGAAGGAGAAGAAGAGTTGCAGGAGTCTGGTTTCATAATGAGGCAAGCTGACGACCCGCATACGCCGAGGACCCCGCATCGTCTTGATGGCAGCTTGAACGCTGACAATTCAAAGAGCGGGTTCTGATTTTTAAAGGCTTAAAGTCTTTTCATTCCTGCATGCGAATCACACCAGCTGCCATTTCAAACTCATGACCGCTGCACTGAAATCACCGGCACAGAAGATGAGGAGGGGAAATGGAAAGCCGACGCATGGACGAGACAGAGGGGAGCTGCTGAGAGGAGGGGGGAAGGGGGAGAGGGGGGCTGGTATTCCCACTGATCAGCAGCTTTGTAGTTCCCAGACATCCTGAAGTAGCACCTGCCATCCCAGAGAACTGCCCGTTACCGCCGCGTTGCTCTTGTGCTGAGGAATTATTCAAACAAAAAGCCTCAAGTCTGCAACAGCTTGGGTTTCAGACGGCGAGCGAGCATCGGTGCTTGTTAACTGGAAATGGCTTAAATGACAGATGAGCAGTGATAAGAGATCATAGGAAAGTGGGCGTGTGTCACAAAGTCAACCAAAAATATGATAATTCTGTACAGTAAAACGTTTCCTTGTTACTTTGGAAACGAGCTGTGTGTTTGTCGCTGTTCTCTCCCCCTACAACCTATGTGGGCCTCCTCTCCGACGTTAGCTGTAAACATCACAGTGAGTGAAAACCGTGAATTACAAGGGAAATCACACATTTGGCAAAAATAAACAAAACAGTCTCTGCAAGGTTTCTGATGTTCAACACAAACACTGAAACGAAGAACACCCGGTCCATGACTTCAATCATGAGTTGGGTTCCTTGGGGTTCCTCAGACCCGGTGACTACATGACTGAGGAGCCTGAAAAGCTCAGTGCCTGGGGTCCGTCAGAGGGGCCAAGGAAGGTGAGAGACGCGCTTAAAACAATGTCCTCAGGTTGTATTTTAACCCCGCGGCTGCAGCTCAGGCCAACGCATTACATTCTCTTGTTCTAAAGGAGCAGAGTGTCTATCTGAACCTTCTCAGAGCTTTAATAGCACACATACACGCCCGGCTGTCAGACAGCGGTTCAGCAGACCTCGGGCTCACGGGAGCCGGCGCTCTATCCTCCCACCTGCAAACAAAGGGAATAAAATTCATTCTCCAGACTCTTGGGAAAGCCTTTGAGGCTGCAGCGTGAAGATTTGCCGGAGAGATGGAAATACTCCACGATCCACTCTTCCTCCCTCCCTAACCTTCTGTCTTCCCCTCCGCCCTCTCTACGCCGACACATAACAGAGACCTGAAGTAGCTGCGGGAAAGACTTACGGACAAACTCGAGGCCAGGGAATAAGGAGAGATGGTGAAGGAAGGAGAGCGGAGGGAAGATGAGGGAGGATGTGAAAGAAAACAAACAATCTAGTCAATGGTTTTTCATATTGTAAACAAAATCAACCACTCACTTGTGGAGCTCCTTGGGGGATATTGCCCTCTTAGTGACCGGGTCAATGGCGTACACCAGCACGTCCGACTTGGAATAATCTTCCTGCTCAAAGCCATCGCCGTGGCGACGTGGTCCAATGGACTCCACGATCAGCTTGGCACCTGGGATCTGGTCCTGAACGTGGCGCTCCAGAATTCTAAGAATGGATCAAACATTTAGGCAGGGGGTCGCGTCAAACTCAGAAGACATTGAGATCGAGACACAGATATTGAGACGATCACAGTTGGTTGGTTTGAAATGATGTGAAAAGCCAAAGTCCTATCTTTTCTACTAAATGTGCCATCCAAAAGTCAGAGCACTTCACTCTGGCTGTGATTGTCCCTAGGGGAAGCAGTTTGTGTCTCAACATTGGCATCTTGGCTAAACAGGACTCTTCTAATCCGTCTCAGGCAGAGAGAAATCCTCCCTCAAACTACAGCCAGCACGCCAAAGCCTTGACGCTGTCCTTTGCCAATGTGGATAAACAGTTTGAGCACTCAGGTAAAACAGAGTTGGATCGTCACCAGCGACTATGCAGAACTGGGGCACTCTCAGATGACATCACTCCTCAGACATAAACAACAGCAACTAGTGTGTCACCCAGAGTGGGAAGAGTGTTGCATACACGTGCTAGAAAAACATCTTTCAAGGCCCGTCTGCCTTTCAAATTCACCAATTTGGCAAAATACTGTATTTCCAAGAGCGGCAGAAAGAAGATGGTGCAATAAATCTCTGTCATTAATTAATTTAGACGAGGGAAATCGGCTCCACAGAATAGACTTATCTGTTCCTTTGGCTAATCCAGGGTTTTAATTGACTGGAAAATTGGTATAAAAGAAAACACGATTTAAATCTCATCCATTATATGAGGCAATATTGATTTTCCATACTTTTTTTTTTTGGCACCACTGAGTTACACATGTAATTCCACTCTATACAAAGTTTTGCGTTTGAATTTGGCTTCCATCTTGGAACTTATTCACAACCAATATCCATGTTCCAGCATCTTCCAGTGAGATATCAAGTGGGTGAAATGTGCTCTGCTTAGCCAAGACTACAGGAAACATTAGCTTGCTTTCCTTCCTCCTCCTTGGCAGAAATGTGCTCAATTTGGTAATGGAAATAAACAAACATCCAACGGGGTAACATGTGATCACTCTTACTGTAACATCTCCTCCCTGTTCTCTTCCACTAATGTGGGCTTGACGGTCGACACGACGACTTGCATGTCCAGCACGTTGACCACAGAGACCTGAGAGAGAGAGAGAGAGAGAGAGGCGAAACAGGAAGCAGATTTATTTATTGTTATTTTAATGTTGCTTTCTTTGATGGACCCTCTGAACCGCCTGCTTGAGTCGCTATCATGTGGCTTAAACTTAACAGGCCTTGATTCTAACGCTGTAATAAAGAGTGTAGGCAGTGGCGGCGGCGGCGCTCTGCAGCCAGATCTCCCATGCGGCCACTGGGAAATTAGATTTTCCCTTGAAAATTAACGAGCACCGTGGTTAAGAACTCGCTGCTCTCTCGTAGTCAGGCGATGTCTCAGACCCTCTTTCTGTCTCATTAGAGGCTTGTTAGCCAGACATATTTCACTGAAACTAAAAAAAAAGAATAAGCCCGGACACACTCGGCAGATACACACTTGAATTGGAGGCTGAGCTGAGCCCACTCACAGTGGGTGGGTGGGGAATGTATTGGGGGCTTAAATAAACACACAGAGAGGTAGAGACACACAGACGAATATATGGTGAAACACTCTCACATGCATAAACAGGCTAATTATACCAGCGTTAAACCTATATGATTCTGGAAAAGGTTTAATTAAGCCAGCAGCAAAAAGCAGAGAGTTCAGTTAAGTACAAACTACAAGCTGTGAGTGCTGTTAATAATTCAGCAGGCTGTGGGCGAGACACGTGTAGAGAGAGAGAAACAGTGTACACATACAGCCTACTGTGCATACGCACGCAGTACATACGCAATGTGTTTACAGCTGAATGATGCATGGACACGCCTGCATGCCACCGAAGTCAAGTAGCAAATCAAGTTGGACATATTTCACAATAGCCATCATTCCATAAAATCAATAAGCGGTTAATAACGCTCCAACAGATCAATAAACAGTAGACGGATGACTTTACAATCTAATTGAGTTATACAGTCGATGACCTTTAACTGGAGAGATGCGAAGCTGTGCTGTGTTCATTACCATTGTTACTCACTCCACACATTCAGCATGAGGCTGATAGGTTCACACTTAGAGATAAATGTACATAATTACCCACTGCAGCTAAGAGTAATAATAATAATAGAACAAACAATATACTCACAATCACTTCAGCCGTGCTGCTGAGACCGATTCCATAGTCGTCTGTGGCAACCACGTCAAACTCAAAGTAGGACCTGCGCATGTTTCGGAACTTGGTGGCCGACTTGATGATCCCCGTGTACTTCTCTATGACGAAGCTGTCAGTGCCGCCAGTCGGACGGAAAATCAGACGGTATTCATTGGCACTGTAATTCCCGGTGTCCTTATCGGTGGCCTATCACACACACACACACACACACACACACACACACACACACACACAGGGGAAGATATAAAGAAGAGTGCATCACACCATCACAGATTGAGACAGATAAGGAAGATAAACGTAACGACTCGATTTTAATGAAATCATCAAACGGCTTGTTATCATTTATTTAACAAAGTGGCTAATGCAGCGATGACACCGAGCTGTCCTTCACTTCCTGCAATACCGGATAGCTATGAAAATGTGTAAAACGATATCCATAACAAATGGGAATTGGTAGTTTGAATTTCTCCTCCCTGTCTCTGTCGCAGATTAATTCCATCTCAAAATGATTGTCAGTTAGATCATGGGGTCAAATCCGGGCTCGCAGAAAATAGCTGTGACCTCATTTTGGTTTCATCTAGAGAACTGACAAACTGGACGAGAAGTAGCAGAGCCCGAGTGCAGCTGAGGAGATGAAGAAAAAAGCAAACTACCATCGTTGTGTGTGACACATTAGGTTCACTGACTCATGCTAATCAAGCAAATGCAAACCAACACACACACTTCAAGCCTTAACATCACTTCAGCCAACAGTATTTTTGTGACTGGACTCATCTAGCCACATCATTTGAGCTCTCAGCCATGATGGAGGCTGTTTTCTTTCCATAGGTCCCAATCAGTGACAGCTGATAGAAAATACCTGCTGCAAATGGGTTGTGGCCAGAGCTGCTATAAGGGAACAGAGCAGCAGTGAGTTACTCTGAAAAGGTCATGTGATGCACTGATGCATCAATGTGGCGCTGTTTATTTGGTACGCAATCATTCCGGAGCCGTTTGAAGTATCAATATGAGTCAATTTCCCCGTGAAAATAGGACGATGGAGCTTTCGGCTTATATAACTCGATTGTTCGTCGTCTCTTGTGTCGCTGTGACATTTTCACATTTCAATAATTCATACCGTTTGATGACTGGAAACCAAAGGAAAAGAGATGAACGCAGACTGGGAAGTTTCAGATGCTTCTTCTTCCAAGTTTTGTCTTTAACTTTCTATTAAACATTGATAATTCATAAGAAACAGTGTGTATACCAGATAAGATATCCTCACATTCTCATCTCCTATAATCTCCAGATCTGCATTAAAATCATCATATACTTCTACCACGTCTGTTTGAGGAGCAGGTGGGCTCTGACTGACCACCGAGCTCAGGCATCAATTTTCTTGAGCGGCTCCTTGGCGAGCGACAGTGACAAATAGGAGCAATCTCTCTCTTTTTCCCCCTCCGTATATTGAAAGGAGGAGAAAAAACGTCAATGAACAGGCTGCATAAATCAAGAGGGCAATGCATCCTTCATTGGGGAAATGGGTGACCAATTGTGAACAGGTAACCAATCATACCAGGAATCAAACCACGTCAGAAAATGGTCACGTGGTTTTCAAACTGCAACATTTGTAGAAATGAGAAGATCACTCCGAATTAGGGATGTTAACCATTTAACTATCAACTACAACCTTCCTGGAATAAGGACAAGCAGGTTCCATCATCCCATCGTGATATTCCTTCTAAAACCTGGAGTACTATCTGCTTCACCTCACTCTTCCAAACCTCAAGCAGGGTCCAACAGATAACGATAAACTGATAAACTGCTAAAGCAAAAATGTTGATTGTGACGACTTGGGGAACAATCACAAGCAAATATAGTAAATGTTAGCTTATGGCAAATATTGTGATTTCTAACCCATTTTCTCCAGAGAGACGGCTTTATCCTTAATTAAGTACAAACGCTCCATGTGAGACGTACACCAAAAGAAGCCTTAGGGCCTGCGGGAAATCATATATAGAACTTGACCTAGAATTCTACACTTTGGTGTCGATTCCAAGTCCATGGAAGGAACGCAAAGAGACTCGTGGATTGGCTGGATTAGTGAGCTCAAAGACCCGAGGTCCTCTCAGTTCTGCAGCTGAGCCAGATCGGATCTCAAGGGGGGGACGTTCACAGCCCTTCATTAAGGGCAAACCATGGTCCCTCATTCATAAGTACTTGTTAGCAACCTTTCATTAGTATTACTTCAGTAATCCCTTGTGTCTGTAGGATAAGCGTCTTGTATAACACACAAAAATGAAGACTTGTTTCAGCAAGACCATTCAGTAGATTAGTCACTTCTTTATATTCTGCGCTCTGCGTCTGTCTTTTCCACACACACACACACGCACATATTGGACTTGCGGTGCATGGGTGGTGTGATTGTGTGTGTGAAAGAGAGAGTGTGTGTGTATTTGGCAGCTTATGCACCATCCTTTTAATATTGCTAGACCAATTTTTGCTTTGGCACCGCAGGCAGCAGTATACAGCAGCCTTTTACGTTGTATGTTAGCAGTTCATTAACACGCCAAAGTTCCCAGGTTTCTACCTGAGACGCCACTGAGACAACATGACGCTGTTGCTACAACGAAGCACCCATTACTGTAAAGGAAGATTTATGAACAAGCTTAAATTATTGTGGCACATAGTTAGAGAGGAGCTGCTGGTGTAGTTATGGGTAAATACATTTTTTATGAATTAGCCCCAATTGGGTTTTAAAGGTATATTGTACTTTAGGAATAGCTTACAATGAATCACCACCGATTAAGATCCAGAAGAGGACAAAATTGACTCAAAAACACTGGGAAGAGACAAGGAAACTACTAAATAAACGCATTCATCGTCAATAAATCTTGTTAGAAGAGGAACCTGTCAAATAAATATGAATATCCACTTTGCTTGTTTAGACAATACACACACACAATCATGTAGTTTGTCTGTGTTCTTAAGTCTGTATCTATATCTCTCAAAGGCCACTATACAATGAGATTAGCTCCATACGTTCAGAACGCGCACATCAACACTGTATATTCATCCCTGCTGTCAGATTCCTGCCATTCTCAAGCTAGCAACTTGCTTATTCTGGCATCTTGGAGCGACTTCTCTTGTTATCACGAATGCTTGGTATTTCTGTGGGCCGTCTACTGGAGTGTTACCCTGCTGCACCTTCTCTCCTTTAATGACAGCTGGGAAATGCGACGTGTCTGACGTCTGACAGTTTGGAAAGATTACTTTTTTTTTTACACGTATTGTAAATATGATTGAAACTGTGCTTTCCTTCTGGTAGTGTGTTGTCACAGTAAAAAGGTTCTATGCCAACAAAGTATGAAAGACGACAAAGGTTTTCATGAAATATTTAGCACTGCACTTTCATGAGGGTCTACATCTTTAGATCTCTTCAGGCCTCTTCAGAAAGAGACCGACTTTCTCAGGAGGCCCGATAGCCGCAGGCAGGCACGCTACCACTCCCGTAATTAGGAGTACTCTTACTGCTATTATATATTTAAATAAAATCTTTGCTTCTTGCAGTTTGCATGAGGCCAAATTGCGTTTTTGATTTGAATTAGATTCATTATGCAGCAGTTACCTAAGGCCAAACACCCACTACCTAACGGTGTATTTTTTTTACCACACAGCTGTCAGCACCTTGCCATTCTCCCGCTCAAACATTTGGACAACTTGGCAACGGTTCTGGAAAAGGTACCCGTCGTTACCATGGACACTTGATATGTTTGGCTGTCTCCTACCCCGGTGTCACTGTCTAACACTATACGCGTCCTCATGTTTGCAGAGGATCGCCGTGCCTCCTGAGTGACTGAATGCATTAGAAGCCACACTGAGTCTAGCCAAGACCTTAACGAACGCATCTGGATCCTCTGAGAGCATTTGTTTGATAATAAAGATTTAGGTCGCAAGGGGGTACATATTTTTCAAGCCTTATTTTCACAAGTAACAAAACAGCCCTAGAGTTTTATTGGATAATATCAATAAAGCCGTTCCTCTCTCTCCCCTGATAGTCCCGTCTTCTCAATTTCAGACAGCGACTAATTTCCTTCCTTTCCCGTTAATAAGGTCAGGGATATCAAATCAATAACGGCTCCCTCTTCTACAGCACTTTTTGGCTAAACTCCCTGCTTGGCCTTTGCACAATCTGATCCAACTTGCAGACTTCACATTATATTCACCTCGCTCTCTAGATTCCACCCGCCCCAGCATCTAATGTCCATTATAAATAGCTCACTTGTTTCTGGCCGCGGCCCAGTTTATTTTAAACAGGACAGTTAAACCTCAACTCGGGGAGCTGGGTGAACTATAGCGCCATTTCTCTAATAAGTCGCCATTTATCTCCAAAATACTTGAGTGGGTGGTCGTAAAATTGCTGTTAAATGTCTTGGAAAGTCATAAAATCTTTGATGAATTAATTTTGGTCTGGCTTGGAAACACTAAATCAGCACTCTGAAGGGCCCTGAATAGTATTTTGATGGATGCTGATGCCGCTGGGGAAGTGAGTGTGTGTGTGAGAGTGTTTGTGTGTGGGCTCAGCTCTTTTCTGACTCGATCCAAGAGGAGACCTCAGTGATACCGTGGATCAATGTATTGATAAGTCGAGACCCAACTGGGCTTGGATGGGGCGTTGTTGGAGTGTGTTCTCTTCCTCCGTTATCCTGCTGCATCCTCTCAGATCTCAAGACTCTCACTTGTTTGTTGTTGTTGTTGTTCTATTCTCCCCATTGATGTGACTCTTTTTTTTTATCAATCCGTCTGAGTCTTACAAGCCTAAAAATCCTCAGAAGTGCATCAAAGGTACACCACTGCTTTGATCTGCGTTCAGTCTATATTAAGTCATGTTCTGGCAACTGCCAGAGTGAATTACACATTCATTTTATCATCACAAACGGCGATATGTGCCACAGTCAAGCTCCATAAGGAAGCTCAAAGCAGACGTTAAACGGTGTCTTGACCTATCGTCGGGATCCACAGGAAATGTCAGAGTGCGGCTTCAGAAATCTGCTGAACGCTGCTCTTTATTCATGTTACAACCAACTTTTGAACCTTAGACCTGTGCTCAGCCGCCGCAGACGTTTCCACATTTTTTTCTATTTTGCTGACCCGACTGGTTTGATAAGCAGTTCATCTCACGCCATCATCATCATCCTTGCTTTCCAGACTACAAACAGCTGCTGAATACAAGCCACTTTTTCTGTCTCGCCTTTTTTCCAAGTCCTTCATCAAAATTACCGTCATTCTGCCATTGATGGCGTTCTGGAATCTATTATTCATGACTCTGTGTGGCCCTGGCCTGGACTATTGTAACTTACGTGCTTCAATCATACCGGCTGCTTCACAATGCCGCAGCAAGACTCTTCCCTGTAACGTTGATCCAGCTGCAGAGCTCAAACCTCCCTCCCGCCCTGGCTTAACTTAACTTTACTCGGCTGCCTGTAGAATTCAGAGCTAAATTCTGATTCTGGTGATCACATGTGAGGCTCTTCAGATTCCAGCTCCAGCTAACATTCCCCAACTCTTGACAGGACCACCTGAGCGGAGTTAGGGCTGTTTCTCCTGTCAAACCTTAACACTGGAGGTGACGTGCAGACTCAGGGAACAGGTTTCATATCAAAATCCATTTGGTCAGCAGCGTGGACTCTGGCACTTATACTGCAGGATCAATGAAAAGCAGCCTGTATCGACCTTCACAGGCACTTTATTCTGACACAGAGGCAACAACTACGCCTTTAACTTCTTATGCGCAAACAGTTCCAGGGTCAAGTGTTACTCTTAGCTTGTACACTTAAATTGCAGCAAATTCACAGAAATACAAGCTGAGCTATAAACAACTAGATCTATAAAACAGGAGATTCATGTAGGTGAGAGTATGTCATGGCTCTAAAAAAAAATAAGAGCAAAATATGATCCAATCGGTTTTCAGAACTCTGAATCCAGCATCCAACATCATGTGTTCTGTCCCGATCCCTGGCTCCCAAGTACAACATACCAAGCAGCCTCTTGTGGGGTATTCAGGCCCAGATTTGACACATCCTGCTCTAAAAATGCAATCTATAACCTATCAATGACATTTCTAGCAGGTACACATTAGTGAAGGTGTATCACAGACAGCATTTTGTTCCACACTGTCCCAGGTGTTTGTTTTCTAAGCTTGTTGAGGGCAACCTTAGTATATTAGACGTTCCCAGCTGCCTGTGGACAAGGCAGACAGGGAGAGGAGTGAAATTGAAAAGTAAGAATGGCGAAAGAGAGAGGGGGAGAGATGTGGGGAGGAGATGAAACTATGCCGAAATGTGGATCAGATGAATTCCCTCACCGTGACTGCGGGGTTCATGCTGAAGAAGTCGGCTGTATTGATTTTGCCCGTTTCAGCGTACGATGCTAGAAAAACAAAGACTGTTGCTGATGTTTTCTTACCACTATCTTGAGTACGGAGCTGAAGATCTTCGTGTCCTCCGTCACCCCTCCTATGTAGAGCTTCCTGGAGAAGACGGGAGGGTGGTCATTCTCATCCTGCACATCGATGTACACCTTGGCTGTGTTGCCTGGACAGAGTGAGAGAGGCAACAGAATGCAGTCATTATGACCTCTGGTTTTGACTTTTGGCATGAATGCTGATTTGTTTTCATGGCCTTCAGCTGTGCCAGAAAATGTGAACACTTGAGAAAGTGTTGAGAAAGTGTATCAATTTGACAATAAAAGGAAATATTTTACAAAAAACACACAGGTCTACTTCTCCTCCACATCGCTGCAGTAAGCGATGTTCGCACACTGAGTAAAAACAGACAAATCTTACGTCCCCTCTTAGCTCAAGTTGTGATTGGTCAGCTCTGGCAGCATCTTTTAACAATGTTGACCACACACTAGCTTCTCTATTACACAATAACAATAAACATGGTAAAATATGTCCCCTTCAAATTCAACAAAGCCATTGTTTGGACTCATATTCATCGGGCCGCTTGTATCCCATGGGAAACGGTCCGTTTTGTAATATTCATTCGCTTATCATTTAATAATAAATTTGAGTTGCCGCAGCGATGAATATTTAAAGTAGCATTTGTAATTGCTTGCAGGAAAATGACTTGCTTCTTTAGTCCTCAATGAGTCTTTTAATTGAAACGCTACGAGGAGCTCTTTTGATGTAGCTGACAGCCCTGAGTCAATAACAAAGAGGTCAATTTTGTTTTCATTACAGCATCCAATATGAAATGAGATACTGAGACTGAGAGGATGGTTGATATTCCCTCCTCTTCCCCTGATGAGCAGATAGAGAAAGTAACTGTGCATCCAGTTTACAGATCAGCTAAGGAAAACAGCTAAAGTTTGAGTGAAACATGATGAAATCTCTCTTCTTAGCCTTTCTATACAGAGCGCTCTCCCTCATTAGCCTAAGCTAGCAGAGAAGCATTTTTATATATTATTGGAAATGATATCTTGCAGGGATTAAGGGATTTGAACAACTCAGAGGTGTTGGAGTTTGAAAAATCCCTCCAAGCTAAGGAAGCATATAAATTCTACATCCTCTTAAAAGTGTCTTTGCGTTTGAGGTTTTTGACTCATGCGTTCTGTCCACAGTGGGTATAAACATGTCTACCCCCATAATTTGTCACTGCTACACTTGTGCAACGTGAGTGTATACGGAGCAAAATGTCTCCAACGCTGCAGTTTAGGTAAAAATATACATCGTCGGGGGCCATTTTTCTTCTGGCGACGTGTGAAGATATAAAGTCATGTGGCACAGGAGGATGAGCCGGGGGAAAAGGACAAACAAAAACGCGGCGCATTAAATTACAGGCGCAAAAAGCTGCGGTGTGAGGCACAGAGGGACGACCCCAGGGGATGAGGAGGAGGTTTGTGGCGCTCCTCTCCTCATTTTTCCATTTCTTCTTTTGAAGACGCTGGCTATTCTCCATCCTCTGAGTCTCGTGGCACCTAAACATAAACACCAAGACTCCATTTCATTCCCTGGCTCATTAAGAGGGGGAGTTGGTGTTATAATGCAGAATAAGCTCGAGTGTGCCTTCGAGCGCATTTTCATTAAAAAAACAGGTTTAATTAATTCATGTCTCAGTGCGTTACATGTGCCCTGGTGTGCATGTATGAATGCATCACCATTCCCCACGTGTGCTGCTCCTAATTAGGCAGAGAGAATCTTAATCTGCCAAATACGTCGAGTTCTGCTCTGATAACTTGAACTCAGCGAGGACCCGAGAAGGCAAAGAAAGACGTTCCCTGTCCCTGATCCGCATTACAGCAATAAAAAGAGAAATAGCTCCTCCACTGTCTGCCAAATGTCTTCCATTGCTTGCCAGTGTCCTCTACTTTAAGTCTGTCAGAGGGCCAATGGGTACTGGCTATCATTAAGTGCGGGAGAGACAGACAGAGGGCGCCGCGAGGAGAGAGACGGGTACAGTAGATCATCAATGGTTCATTGATAGTTCAGATCAATCTGGAGCCAGCACATTACTCATCATTACACAAGCCAGTGAACTGTCCAATTATGGAGGCCATCATATTCCAACCGGTACATGACCACTGGAAATCTTCATAAACGGTAGCACAGGGGTGACACAGTGACTGAGGAGCTTCTATCCTTTACTGAATTTCAAAAGCATTGATTGAAGCTGATTGATCGACAGACAAATATCAAAATCTGCCTTTTACTTTGACTGATACCTTCAACTTGCCATTCACCTAAATCAGCCTTAGTTCATTTAAAGGGGACAGAACACAGAGACAAAGTGACCGATCGACTCCTTTCCCTTACTGCAGCGCCACTGTGCACCCTGAGTGAAAAGTGGCCAGTTTGCATACCGTCTCATGAAGCGCATTACAACATCAGCGTTTACATTTTCCATAACTACATCCATCTCTGTGACAAACTATCTTTCTTACCTCATTCCCTTCCCCCCTCCCTCACCCTCACCCTCATCCTCATCCCCACCGGTTCTTACTTTTGGAAGGCACACGCAGGTTGATCATGACCACCAACATGGAGTCAGCCTGGACCCTGAGGACGTAGGTGGTTATGCTCTCGTAATCCAGACTCTTGGCTGTGTAGATCACCCCCGTCATGTTGTTCACCCTAAAATGACCTTGAAATGCACACATACACACACAGACACACACACAAACACAATGGATTACATGAAAGGAGGGAAAACATCTGTGTCTCAGCCTCATTTCCATATATCCTGGTATATCCTCAGTGCGGTCTGACCTTTACGTGCCTTTGGCTGAACATGTGATTTCAAACCCAATCTCCTTTACATCACCATAGACAGAGCTTCATAACCTTTATCCTGCTTTATCTGTAAATGACTTCAGCTTTACCCCCAATTAATCCATGATTTGGCCTTTACTTGATTAATTATCAGAATGTAAGAGCGATTGAGTCGGACTGAGAGAGCATCTGGGGTAAAGTGACTCCTGCTACAGTTTCCCTGTGACTCATACGTAGGGGATCGCCACAGCATTTACAGTTTGAAGGTTCTTGCAAGGAAGGGGCGACTGACAGCTTTCCTCCTCTTCCTTCCCACACTTTCTTTGGGGCCCGCTCTCCAAATTTAGTCTGCCACATTTTGCCGTACAGAACTGAGCTAACCTGACACCTGTCTGCTGCGCTTTCTCCAGGTGCAATTACCACTTTCAGACTTTCCCAACCTATGTGAAAAGTAGTCTAATGGTGAGAAGCAGGTAAAATAGTCACTCGTGTCATCTCTTCCACTCCTAGACAAAAAAAAGGGAGTGACAAACACATTTCAGGGGGAATAAACGTTAGCTACGGTATATTGTAGCTCCAAATATATTTTATGTGGTTTTGTTTGGACTTGATGAAATTCTGGACGTGAAACTTCGGACAGGTGTCACAAAAAAAGTATTGTCGCCGCATGAAAAATATAAATAGAAGTGAAAAATGTTATCAGCAAAGTCTGGGTTAATCTTTCATCAGTAAGAGTGAGTGCAGAGATATCTATATGTGCAGGCGTGGAAGGACTGCAGTGTGTAGGAGCCAGAGTAGATACCTTTTTCATTTCCTTGCACTATGGAGTAGAAGATGGTTTGATTGACGGCAGCAGCTAGGATCTTCCCCACTGATGTGCCGACGGGAGCCAGCTCACTAACAGGCTGATACCTGCATACACACAGAACAAAAAGCACAACGACTCAGACGAATGGAGTCGACACACTGACACATGTTCGAAACACACGTAAAGGAGAAGAGGATGGAGTCGCATGTAAGAGCGCACAGTTCATATTAGTCAGTGTGCAGAAACGCTGACTTTCTATTCGTGGGCAACACTTTTGACATTTCTTTAATTAGTTTCATTAGTTCTTTAACACAGCACATTACTTTCCCTTGTGGTAAAGGAATACGCCACATGATTTTCCTCCAAGGGAGAAAAATGGAGATTTGAAAGAAAAATGTTCACATTAATGCAGAATTTCTTGGCCTGAGGTTCAATCTCATCTCAAATCAAATAATGACTTCAACTAGTAAGGACAAAAACACGAGCAGAGAGCTGCCTCACAAAGCAAAAGCCTATGCGCTCCATCTTCGTTCCAAAATTCAACTTTGGTCGTCGTCTTTGTGTGGAGACTGAGACTATGTGATAACATGAGGACAAAGGCAGCAAGATGAGGCAGAGATCACGCCTACGCCAAGGTGGATAGAGCACCCGGGCTTTTGAGTTCATAACATAAATCATTGCTATAAAGTTTAAACGAACACATGGATGTCAAGGGGATTTCCAGGTTCTCTAAAATAAAGGCTATGACCCAAACTGCACACCGAGTGGCGTTGGAGCATGGGAAGGATTAGGAAAGGGTATTTTTATGAGGAATGTTTCAAACTATCTTCGGTTATATTGGTTAAATGTGATGCTGAATGCCAGAATGAGCTAGGAATATGCGGACAGAGTCAAAGTAAGACTTAAGCTGCTAACAGTGAGCAGCTGAGCCGTCTGAGAGGAGCTCAGTGTCGAGCTGCTGCTCCATTGCATTGAAGGGAGTCATTTGAGGTGGTTTGGGCACTTGGGGAGAGTGACTTTAGGTCACTTCCCTGTGGAGTTGTTCCAGGCATGGATGACTGGGAGGGGAGACCCCAGGGCAGAGCCAGGAAAAGCTGGCCAGCTTATATCTCCCAGCTGGCCTTGAAGCCTTTGAATCGCAGGAGGAAGTGAATCCTCCAGTTCCTCCTGAGGGAGCACTCGCAGGAGGGACTGGAGGAAACTGCTGGAGGTGAACAGCTCGTTGATTGACTGGACTTCACTTTGATTGCTATCCCGTGTTTGTTCCCCAGGGAGCACTTTGTGACACTTGCCACATAGATAAACCTAATCTTACCTTACAGCTATGCTTGTTCCTTTGGTGACCTCAATCCACGAGAACAGTGGTTCTCAATCCGGTCAGTTTTCCTCTTTGAGTACCACAATAAGTGCACATTTTCCATTTCAACCTAATCTACCCACCCCTGAGCCAATCAAGATCTGGGCGGAACCAAACTCTTGATGAAGCGAACACGTCTGATTAAACTAATCACTTGTGGGTCCACCGGGGAGAAAACTGGAGCACTTGGATTGAGAGCCACTGTGCCAGAAAATGGCACGAGGAAATTAATATAAGTATGGATCAAGAATGAGATTCCTTTGCATTGTAAATTGGAGTGTCGATGCATAATTGCTAAAATGCTCTTTTTCTGAATTCATATTATAATTTATTCATCCATCAAGTCCCTGAAATTGGATGTTGTTTGAGCAGGTTTGGCCAAGAATGACAGCTTCAATTTGGTCATGCTCGGGGGATAGAATTAATATCACAACAAAAGAATTGATAGTCGACGCAACAGCAAATCTTCCATGAATAGTTAAAGTGTTTTTCCCCTGAGAAGAACGACCTTATAAGCTAATAACTAGGCTTGACTATCAGGACTACAAGTGTGTAATCACATCCAGCAGATATGATTGTCACAACTCTATACACAAATTTCCAGCGACTATAAATAGCAGGAAACCCTGTCTTTGCCGAGCTTCACTGAGGGCGGATTTAAGTTGATAATGTCATGTCACTCTGACACTCACTGTGATACTGTCAGAGCTTTCACACTCATTCTCTCATCTCTGTATATGCGGTGTCTGTGTGTGTATATGTGTGTGTGCATGCACAGTGGGTTGCCATCCCTTTGTACTGTGCTGGTTTCATCCAAACTTTGACAATAATTCATAGCATCAGAATAAAAACTGTGACAGCGTTGTAGACGAAGTAACTGGAACACCATAATCTGTGAAGTCGTATTCTATTATAGGCTCAAGCTTAATGTTAGAAAAGTATTTGTGTGAGACAACAATATCTCTCCGGTCTGTGTCGTGAACATTACTGGGAACCGGGGGCGATTCCACACACAGATCGATGCATCAGAATTTATCATTGTAATCTTTGCTGACCTCTAAAATGCAGAGGTATTTTACTACATGAATAATAAAAAATGATCCTCAAGGTAGGAAGAATACTATAGTCAGCCGGAGATTCATTTCAGGGTTGATTGTTATTTTATAGCTCAGCTCTCGCTCCAGAAATGCCGTTATGTGAGGTTCCACAAGGAAGACTAAACCAATTTCCTACAGAGAAGACAAAGACTGGGGAATGCCTCCTTCGCACAGGGAAGGAGGCATGTATTTGCTCTAAAAATACACAGCCGCAAGAGACGATAAATGATGCTGTCTACCCTGCTCATTGGAGTAAAACAACATAGTAACTTTTGAGACAGCTGACGGGTGGAACATTCAGTGAAGAAATGTGTTTACCGCCCTCAAAGTTTCAGAGGAAAACAAAGGTACAAACAGCATGTTCTTGGAGGACACAGAGTACAAGAGGGCTGTCTATCCATCCTGGAGGCTACAGTTACAGTCTCCAGTAACAAACAATCCCCAAGGACATCATGGGCTGAAAATAGGTCTGGAGAATGCAGAGGCTGAGAGTATAGATGCTAGCATTCACAGGGACAATATTGGTACTACAAAGGTAAACGAAACTACACTAAAACGGATGTAAACGTTAAGCGTAGTACATTGTAATGTTAACACAATAGCTAGTATCGCTATGCTTACACTAAAGACACTACAAATGCTGACCAAACATTTAAATACTCATTCAACACGTGAACCACTGTGTTGCCTGCTCTCTGTGGGTGGTTTCTTCCATTTCTACAGCATTGCGGACAGAACAGATTTATTAATGTGGCCTTTACACCAGATGCTCCTCAGAAAAAGGCGACAAAACCGTGAAAGGCAGGTCCTTGAGCACCAGAAGTGTGTGGATTTGCAGCACGGATGAATGAGGTGACAATGACTCATTGGCACTGCATGCATGCATGACACAGAAGGTACTAAATTAAGGCCCTTTCACTTATGTTAGATTTGCAGGGAGCTAATGTCTGTCTGAGGGTGTCGTAGACCAGATAAGATCCTGTTCAACTCACAAAGCAGACCTCTTCACACAAACACTGCTCAGCTGTGATGGTTGAAGCTTGGCCGCACTAGGGTTTCAGAGTATGGTCGTACATCCCGCTTCAACACATTTGTACCAACGGCAAAGAGTGTTTGGTGCTAGCGCCGCAATTTGGGGTGTGATTGCTGGGAAGAGGCAGAGCTGACATGTAATCACTTCCACCCGTAAAAGCGGCTTTGCCTGAGGGATGTACGCTGCCGAGAAGTGCCAAGGGGGCTGGGAAGTTGTATGAAGAGTGCAGATTAATATAAAGGTGCGTGTGTCTACACCAGGACAACGTGACAGGAGAGGATGACAGGAAAGTTAGCTGGTGAGATAGAGAGACAGACGGAGAGACGGGCAGAGATTCCTATCTACTTAAGGCACATAAAATGTAATAGGAGTGGAAACTGAGATGCCCACTGGAGCACAATAAATGCAGTCTGAACGCAGTGTGTAATTAAGTGGGAGGAGTTACGAGCCCACTGATATACTGAGACTCGAGGCTAGCAGGGGAAGAAGGTAAATAAGTTGTGTATTGAACAGTGAGGCAAGCAGCTCTTAAATTCGATTACTGGCATATAGCAAAGGCGTGCAATACTGAGCTCGGCTGAAAATGCTTTTCATATTCAGATGAGGAAACGGCAACATCCGGAGAGCGAGAAACGGATAGCGAGAGTGAAATAAAGAGGACGGCCTCGGTGCTCATGACACGACCACAGGCGGCAGCGGAGCGTCCTGGCGTTCGACATGAAAGCGGCTGAGTGACGCGCAGCTGAGAAGCGTGGCACAAGGGTGTCAAGTGAGCTCTCTGCCCCAGGGCCAAATGGCGGCGTGACGCTGACAAGACAAGGCAGAGGCGGTACGAGCCAGCATTTTGCGCCACAGGGGCCCCTGTTACCTTGTCGGCTCACTTTCTCCCCCTCCGTCACGTTCTCTACGTGAACAACTAGTGACGGAAACACCGGGAGGTAGAGGGAATGACCTTGCCTTCCTGTGTTCTTCTTCTTCTGTGGCTTTGTACACGCAGTACAGTGTAAAGGTCTCGACTCTTCATACTCCCCCCCCCCCGGCCAACCGTGGGAGGTTTTAGCAAGTGCCTTTTTCTAAAACGATAACCATAATCGCTAGCCTCATCACTCTTTTTTCATACTGAAGCCACCAGAGGGCAGTGTTGATTTTTGTCTTTATATTATATGAGAATATGATCGGCAGCCAGGAAGCAAAGGTGTCTCCTCAGCTTAGGATGCCAGCTAGTGGACATCTAGGTAACATGTGAGCATAACTTGTGTAAAACAGCAAGATGCCTGTAAAGTAACTTTTGCAAGATAAAAAAGTTTGTTTCATCAATTTTATTCACATTTCTGAGTTCAGAAAGTGAACTTAGACTCAGAAATCAGAAACAAATTGCCGATGATTGATCATTATCAACTCCCAGCAAAAGAACTACAGTACAATGCAACACTATTATGGAGACTGAACTCTGGTTTGTGATGGAGCATAAGAAGGGTTACCTACAACGATTACAGGTTGTGTTTAGAGAAAAGAGGGGCAGAGAGGTAAAGATTTGAAAGGGGGATGAGAAATGGAGATAAAAGGAGCTATTACCACAATCTGAAAGCACTCAGGATAGTGAAGTGCTTCTGCGGCACCTGAGAGCCGGGGCACCAAACAGCGATGGCATTGTTGGAGAAGTCTGAGTCTGTGTCTAAATCACATCTACAACCCCCACCCCCCGTTGTGAAAAACACCCCGAAACAGTGTGCAGCCGGGTTACCATGACAAAGGGGTATGAAGGTTGTTGTGTTATTGTAATGTAACACAATAACACTGTAATATATCTAAAATATCGGATGCCTCTGCACAGAATCCTTTGCTTGAGTGTTATGCTGCACAGGACAAACAACACACTTCATGTCATGCTGATCCTTTCTGTGTCACCCAGTGTGTGTGTGTCTGTGTCCAGTGAGTTTGTGAATGCTTCTTCTGCTCACAGACAGATTCCCTCAGTGTAACACTAACAGAAGGAAGCATCTGGCAGCTATTGGTGTTATGAATAGCTCTTGTATTGTATTGTGTTATGTAATCTGTCGTTTCTGCGTTGTTGGCTGCCGTTTGCACACTGATTGCCTCTCGAGGACAATGAAGTTGGTTTTGATGTTATTTGACAACTTTAACACAAAGCTGCGATATTCTGAACAACCTCAACCCAAAATGAGTGGGATTATTGTTACTTATTATTAAAACACACTCTACTCATTTTATGTAAATCTATAGTCAAATTCCTACATTAACTCAGCTTCTTACCAGCAGATGTTAGTTTATCTGGCACCCTGTTGATAAATAATGATAAGATTTACTAAATAATGCACCCAGAAATCTTGCACCTCTCACACACTCACACTCATTTTCAAGCAAATATGTAGGCTCATTCTTTGTCTGATTATTTTCCCTCCCCATGCTGCTCCTCTATTTACTTATCTTGCCACAGCAGACCTCCTCATTTCTTTTGTTTCTACTTTGAGCTCATTTCTCTGTGCTGCGCGAGAAAGAAAGGGCCTTCGATCAAAAATATCTTCTGGAAAGGGACGACGGGATGCATTAACAAAGCCAGAGTAACAACATTGTGTGTGTGTGCTGCTGTGTGCCAGCGGAGCCGTGTCAGCCCACAGGATAAGACTTCACATATCACCCGCCGGGTCTTTTACCACTCAAGAGAGGAAGAGCTGGCCAGCGAATACATGAGCACTAGTGGCCGAGCCTGTTGTCCCAATCTGGACCGCCTCGTAATGTGCAATCATGCGGGGGCGCCATGTCGGTATCGATGCCATCCTCCGTGTTTTACTGTCAAATAAGCCCGGCAGAATTATCTATTCTCCCACAGCAGCACCTGCAGGTCTCACCCGCTGACGGTCATTACATCGTGGGAAATGCTGTTAACAGAAATGTGCTTTGGAGTAGCTGTGATAATATGCAGAGATCCTTTATTGGAATGCCTAGTCAGGTGTGTCTCTTTCATCGACTTGTGCTGATAGATTTTGGGCCATTACCTCCGTATGAAATGTCACTTCCATGTTACAAAAACAATGCCAGATTTAAATCTTGCCCTCCAGATAACTTACGCAGACACAGCGACGGCATTCTAAAGAGATTTAGTGAGAATATTATGATGTAAGATGAGCATTGTTCCATTGTTCTTTGATTTGCATTGCACGTCTGAGCATGCCGAGTAAAATCTGATGAGTTGTTTTCGTCTTAAAATATGAGTCAGTTATCCCGATAATGCCAATTCATCTCCTTCAAAGTGTACCTAATAATAAAAAAAGGGTGAAAAGCTTTTTCAGGCAAATCCGAGCTGCAGCATTTGGCGGCAGTTATGCATCGCAAAGGCAATAATGAAGCAGGAAATGAAGAGGAGAGCACTACCACTCTCTCGTTTGGAACAAAGCATTGACGCGAACAACACAGGTCCTTCGAGAAAATTGGCCACGTAAAAGTTTTATGAGGAAGGAAATAGAGTGAGAACGTGTTCGATCGGCTTTAAGGATGAACGTGCTGTGTGTTGTCGAGAGACGCCGAGATATTTCTTGCAATAATTTATTTGCTTCCCCATCAATCTCTGTAATATACTGCAGGCTAATGCGACGGCTGACCCGTGTAGTTTGACACGCTCCACTAAGCACTTCAGAACTCACAATACAGACAACAAAATCATTCAGCACCGTACAGCAGCTTGCCACTGTTCAAGCTCACCAATACCTTTTACCTCAACAATCCCAGGGTTTCCACGTCGACCTTTAGCTGATATTTGGGTATGTGTGCAGTCGGTGTGACCTCACGCCTGTTAAGACGGACAAGTGAGGCCTGTCTACTTAGCGGAGATGAGTGAAAGGTCAACGCGCTCCTGGTGCTTAGAGGCTCAAGGCTCTGGGTGACCGACTCTAACCTGCTGCTAAAAATCAATCATGCCCTTCAAAAGTGTGAAGGAGCAGCACAGCTTACAGTCTGGCTGCCGAGGAAAAGGGAGAGGAATGGACGGAGGGATGGACAGGAGGACGGAAGGACAAATGGACGGAAGACGACTGATTGACAGAGGAATGGGAAGAAGAAAGATGGACAGATGGCTAGAAGACCTTTCCATGCAAAGCCATAGGTCATGAGATACCTTGCACATTGCTATCTCCCGTGGTATGCTAGTAAAGCTTCAGCAAGACATGAAGGAAGACAAGGTGAGACAAAACTAAGCCTTTGAACAGCTAAGGTGGACTAGTAAGGTGGACCACACACTAACCTGCCATCATCCTTTTGTGTTACGCTTTCAGCAACATAAGTGTCTTTGCCTCCAGACGTCAAGAACACTGGAATAATGCTCGCACTCAGTCGATGTGTTTTTCGTCGTAAAAATTCCTCCAATTTCTGTGAGATTTTGTCCCTCCTTTCTCTCCATTTGAAAGGTAATTTATAGCTGCTTGATTAGAGGATAAAGGTCAGAGGACTCCACTGTGGCCGGCGCTACAAGCCACCGCACATTCATCTATTTCAGGTATTGTGCAGCCATTTGTGAGTCGGAGCGCTGAGAGCACTAAATCAATGCCCAGACTGCGGTCAGACATCCACAGGAAATTTACTCAGACAGTCTCTATGGTCTATAAAATGTTGAAACTGAAGAGTGGAGACTTGCTGTACAATATTCCAGAGTTTGAGCTATTACCCCTGTGACATTCGGAGTAAGGACCACGGCTACAAACTCTAATGGAAGCAATCGGGACAGAACTGTGCCTGCAGGCTGTGTGCACTTTTAGTATCTCTGTTATGTACAAAAGGACAGACCAGGTGATGTTTGAAGGTTCCGAGATTTGGTTTGTCCTTAAACAACACAATTACATGCAGCTGCAGTTTCACATGAAATATGTGAAAATGCTGAAAGAATGAATCCTCAAGGCCAGATGTCTGAAAGGTTTCTGTACCTGAATGAATAAAGAAGTTACAAGCAGGTTGAGTGACAGCTTAAGCTCAAATCCTTAGAAGCTGGCGGTTGTTTATAAACAACAGGTGAAGCCAATTAAGCAGAGACACAGAGTTGAGTCAGTCTGATGGTAGATTATGCCTGAAAACAACAAGTGGAAAAACTGGCTCTCACGCCATAACTGTAACATCTATCTGAAAATGGGTTGGGCCGTGAGAAGCAGACTGTGAGGCTCACAGCCAATCACCTTCAACTTGCCTCCACTCCAACAAGACACAATACACACACACACATGGGGAAGGCTGAAAAATCTACTATTTTGATGATGATTTTGAAAACACTGAATAGGTGGAAGAAAGCCTGAAGTCTGAATGAATGGTTTCTCTGCCGAAAGTATAAAGGGTTAATAGGTTTTGATGGGGATCTTTCAGCCGAAGATAGCAGAGTATTTCCGAAAATATGAAAGATATGAAAGATATAAATACATCACCAACACCAAAGGTCACAGCAATATTGTGCTGAAAATTTTGAACATATTTTAATCAATCTTGTCTGTAGGTTTAAGTATGCAGTGGTTGATAACTCCCAAAGAAGAAAAAAAAAACAGAAGACAGTACCTGTGTAGCAGCCACAGCAATCCAGAGAGCTTACGGATGAATTTGAATAAAACTACAGCATTAAAACCACTGAGCCGCTGTAAGGGGAGGCGACGCAAGAAGAATGTAAGCAGACGCAATTATGGCTGAATAATAACAGTGCGACGACATTGTAATGAGTTGTAAATGTAAATGGAGTCTTTCTGTATGAGGTAAGACTTGGTAACTGCTAAATGACAGACGGGGAAGCAGAGCCGCATCACGTTGTATTAGTGTGAAGCATTTGGGGCAGGGGGGTCCTTATTTGCTTCTGTGTGGTGGGTCCTGGTTGCTGCCCTACACTCCCCTGTGGGCTCCGTGCGGACACCTCATCTCGCCAATGTCACAGATGCTGGGTGCCTGATGATGATGATGATAATGTTCAGCCAGCCTCTGATGCAGCCAGTCAGGATGCTTTGTGCAGACGTGCTCGCCGTGGCAGACAAAAGTGTTTACACATTAATTGTCGACACACTGTCACTAAATCGACGATTAACAAAGCTGGAAGCATAAGTAGAGTGTGTCTGACAATGTGTTGTTGCTTGTAGTAATACTCTGCGTTGACAGTGTTTACTATGCTAACAGCGTAAGTCAGAGCATCACTCAATAATGGGCCGTGCTGCTGGTTGGGCTGCCAGGCGGCATATTAATGTGGCAGGTAGGGCGCTACGTCGCCGTCTGCTTCAACAGAGAACAGCCCGAGAGACGATATTGTAATCCTAAAATGATGCTTGCGACGTTCCCATCAATCCATTTACAGCTGAGTTGAACACAACAATGCTTAATATTTAATTACACAAACAAAACAACTCTTTTGTGCGTTTGGCATTTTTATTCTCGGTTTCAAATGGTGAATTCCCACTGCGATCAGGCTCGACCCTGATGAGGATCCCATAGGCTAGTTAAGGGCAGAGTGGAAATGCACGAGGACACACACTCCCTTGCCGAGTACGAACTGAAGGTCTATTGTAAAGTGAGAGGAGGAAGACAAAGTGAGAAAGAAACTGGTTGAGAGAGATACGAGCTGCGACAGAAGACTCCAGGGACTTGGGGGTTTGGGAGCTAAAAGGAGGAGGAGGAGAGCAAAATGACAAACTCAGGAGTGGCGAGGCAAAAGGTCTCATGTGATTTAGAGTAGATTTAGACTGGGGAGTGCTGTAGGGGAAGAGAAGCAGCTTGAAAAATGCTCCGGCCACAGGTTTGCAGTGGGCCAGAGAGGAAGCCAGAGCAGAACTCCTACAGAGCGATTATCCCGCCTCGTCTCCGCTCACACTGGAGATGAGGAGAGTAAATAAACATAGTAGAATATATTGTAAATTCTCCCCCGTGTGCCCGGTGTTAAAGACATCCCTGAAGGCCTGCGCCCATGAGCTCCATATCAAAGAGCCTTCAACACTGATTTAATGCAAAATAACTCTCAGAGGAAACCACAACAAACACAATATTTCCACCAAAATTGCAATTTCTGGTGAAATAATTACAGTTAAGTGCCTAATTCAAGGAATGAAGCTTTCTAAAGATGCAGCGTTTTGTTCACAGCCCCTGAAAAGCAAATGCCAACATGCTGTTACAGTAGTGACTGTGGTATAAGCCATTTGTTTTAGGCAACAATGACTGGGAGCCCCACATTTCCCTCAGACAGATGGAGGGGACCAACCATAAAGCTGGTGCAGAAATCATTAAGTCAGCCAAAGCCCTGCAGAGCTGTTTTAATTGTGTGCTCTGAAGCTGCAGGCGCTGCGTACCTGATTGCTGCTATAACTAACTGTCTTCACACAGACAGACCAGACCTTCTGTGGACGTTTAGAAAGTGATTTGTGTTGAGAAACTTCCTCTGGGAGAAGAAGATGGGGCAAGATAGAGAGGCGAGGAATGATGGGACAGTTCATCGCTGGGTGAGCAGATTGGAGGCTCTGCACTGGAGACGGTCTTGTCCAGCAGGAGAGCTCAAGCACCTGGCTAATGCTTCCATGGCTCATCATTTACAGCTAGCCTGCCGCTGTGTACACTTAGCATTTTCAATGAGACGCCCCGCATCAGTCTGCGCCTGTGGTTTGACCTAGCCGGTGTGTGTGTGTGCGTGTCGCTCTCTTTCAAAGCGTTAATCGATGACCTTTCCACAGCCATGCTGCTGTGCCTGTGTTTTGCATTGATCAATCATTGGACGTAGCTGAGCAACAGGAAAACGTGAGCGCACACACAAAGTGCTCCATTAAGAAACAACACGGAAACCAGTATTCCAATACTGGCCCATACAATGACACACACTCCTCCACACACACGTGAAGTGCACTTACACAAGCACACAGTCGGTGCGACGTGTGGACGCAGAGACACCTGCACACACTCACACACCTCGACTGATGTGCTGACAGGCCGAGCAGGACTTACATTTCTTGTCTAATGAACAAAGGCGTATCAAATTCTATTACAGAGGATGGCGTCTGCCAAGCCGCCATACTCTGACTGACATACAAGCTTGTAAATCATTCCGTTGCAAGCAAGCGTTGCTTTAAGTGCGGGAATGATGGCAACGTGCCAGCAGAGGAGGGCGTGAGACACCTAGCTGTATCGCTCCCTCTCCAGACTTCCGACAGCTGCTTACTAAAGCACAACACAAGTATAACTCTACTTTTATTTCATTCTAAATTATTTCTTCGCCGTCTCTGATGACTCATCTGCATCAATGTTTCACTTCAGTCTGGACTCACTGCAGCCTCAGGCAGCAATTACACCGCGTGCTTTAAAGGTGAGAGGCACTGCAACCTTTTCACACCGGGAATCTCTGATCCTGATCACGCCGGCCGCTGCTGTCGCTACGAGACATTTTTGCCGTTGCTATGGCACTTGAATCGGAAATCACTCATTTGGTGACTAATGCGTTCAGGTAACGCAAAGACGCCGTGGTCATTCCTCCTTCTTATGAAGAAGCTCAGGTTGGTCAACGCCAGCAGCTACAGATGTTTTCTCCCGTGTTTGCCGCTATTTTTGAGATAGACGAGCTTCTCTTCCACATGATAAATCCCCATTTGAGTTACGCATTGGAGAAACTGATCAGCTTCTACTTCAGCTGTCACCAATTACAGTGTGGTAACTGACAGGTGTAGCAGTCACTCATTTGTTACCTTACTCAGCTCCTCTCCCTTCATCTTGTCTCAAACCCTTTGTGATAAACTGGCAGGGGAAGCCCGGCTTTACCCTCAAGGAGAAACAAACGTGATGTACGGCCATGATGATATGTAGCATCTACCCCGCAAGCACTTATAAATATTTATACTCAAACCTCATTATTCAGTTATACAGCAGGAAAGAGAGATAACACAAGCGGGGTCTCTTTTACAGAGTGTTGACAACAGCCGTAAAGCATCCAAAAATAAAGCCCGGGCAGACAACTTTATTACCAAATTGTGAATTCATAAGAAATGGTGGATATCATGGAAACGCCAGATGGCCGATATATAATTTAGTAAGCAGTGAAATATTTATGCAAGTGTTAGAGGATCTGAGTAGAAGACGTGACGTTAGAAAAGGTAAATGTGTGTCGAGGCGTCCAGGAGATACCAGCAGCTTCTTCTTCTCCTCCTCAAACTGCCCTGCGGTGTGTGTGTGTGTGTGTGTGAATGTACAGGCATCAGCAGGAAGACTTACCTGTACTCCTCCTGGGTGAAGATGGGGATGCGGGACGGCTGGAGGACGGTGATTTCCACCAGAGTAGTGTTGAATTTCACCGGGTCTCCGTCATCGTAGGCTATGATGTACAACTGCAGTGGTCACACACACACACACAGACACAAACAAATCCAAGCGTAGAATTAGTTTATTTTGCGCCGCATTCTAAATTGGTCTCTTTGAGGGTTGCCAAGTGTGTTTCTGTACTCGTATCTGGCATCAGAAACCACAGACTAGTGAAAACAAATTTTTGGCGAGCAGCCTGCAAATCTCCTCGAGAGCCAGTTTGAATGTATTGATCTGCATTCATAGACTGAGGGGAGACGGAGGCCTGGGAGGGGGAGGCACAGACGGGATAAGTTGAGAAATGTTTCAAGCTGCAGAAGAGGGAAAACAAGCAGGGGAAGGCTGGGGAGGGGCGGGGAGGGAGGGAGAGATGCAGAGAGGACGTGGGCGGTGAAGAGACTCGTCCTCATTAGAGCCTCACATCCACTCAGTAACAACCACAGTATAAGGTCACGCACTGAGGCACAGGCTCGCTTACAATCATCTCATCTATTCAACACACAATGTCACAATGTCACAGACGCACATAAAGCTGTACGTAAAACTGCCATAGCATCACCATAGTACATTTAAAACCAATGCATGGAAAATGAAAAAGGTTTTCATTCAAATGTATTTCCTCAAATGGATTTGATTAAAGGAACAGATGGAGGTGGGCTCAGTGCAGTAATCACATATTAAAACAGGATAAAGGACAACACGAAGGATTTACATGTGTATGTGTGTGTGTAGTGTTAAGAAGGATAATAATAAAAAGTATAAAGGCAAAAACTGGAGGAGAAGGAGCAAAGTTATATTTATGATATGACAGCGATACAGTCGGGATTTTTGCGTTTGCTGTTTCTGAAAGCACACAAACCCCAGCGTCCCTCGCTCACCTGAAAGGTGACGCTGGGCTCTTCGTTGAGGTTGACCTTGGTGATGACCCTGCCGCTCTCCTCCTCCACGTCGAAGATGCTCCCGCTGTACGGCGACTGCTCTTCGTCCACTCTGTAGCGTATCAAACTGGCCGGCGTTCCCTGGGAGAAGGAGGAGGAAAGAAGAACGGGAATGTTACTCATCCTTCCATGAGGCTATGAAAGAGCCGATGCACCATGATGGATCATTAAATGTATCGTCTGGTAGGAAAGGTATATTTAAATGTTATTTTCATCACGTATCTTCATTATGATGCCAAGATGGAGGGACAGAATGAAGACAAACTAGGTCAGTCTTCTGTCAGACGTGGTTCATGAAAAACCAATCACTTTGCACCTTCATCCATATTAACAACTCCTCATCATGTCACAGCCATCATTAAGATGACCCCACCCCTCATCATGACCCCACCCCTCATCACCACGCCTGATAATAACTCACTGTTGCTCACTGATTGGGACCGCTCCCCTTTCATATGGAATTAGAAACTCTGCAATTAAACCTGTCCCTCTGCTCCCCAGAGTAACGGACTTAAATTCATTAAGGGGAGCTCTGACTCTAATGCCACCCTTTGATTAGGATTAATCACGGGTTCCTGATTGCAGATGAACTCTATAAGCTTATCTTATTCTACTTTCATCCCTTTGGACTCCCAGCTTGATTTTATTGTGGGGTTCCTTTTTTGTTATAAGCTGGACTGATCTTTTCTTTTGGCACTCTAGGGAGCTGCTAAATCCTGTAAGAAGCGGCAGGTCTCTTGGGAGACTTAGTCAAACAAATGTATCTACGGGACGTTACGACAGCATCTTAAAGTAAATTCACTGAGGGCATTCTTCAAAAGCTCTTGCAGTTCCAGCACCTCATGCAAATTGAAACGGAAACACCTCAGCACAGGAGGATTCATTTTAAAAAGCAGCTCCCGTAGATTTACAGCGGAGTTACAACAGCAAAAAGTATAGAGCTATAGAGTGCTCACTATACCTCAAAGCTAATCATATAGGACAGGTGGAATGGTTCTCAAACTGTGCGGTGTGTGCTAATATACAGCCGCAAGGTCATATTTACAAAAATATTAACGAAAGGGAATTGTTTTAGATATTTCTTCTTCTGTATCTTTGAACCCCTTTCTATTATACCTTTTCTGGTTTTGGACTCCCAGACCATTAATGGTTTGTATCTCTGCTGGAGCAAACGCGGTTAGTCATTAACATTGGAGGCAAAGCAACAAAAGTGCCATCTGAAAACGTTTCTTCATCTTCCAATACCGTAACCAAAGGCAATTATTTGTCCTTCCTATAGATTTACTCAAACCTGTTCCTGCCTGTTCTTGAGCTACAGAAAATGGTGCAATGCTTCAGAGACGCAGTGTGAGAACCAAAGTGCGATACGTGAGGCAGCATATTGAAATCATTTCACATGACGGGACTGCGGAATGATTAATGATGAAATCTGAATCAAAAAGTCCAAAAGTCTGAAGGACCTTAAGACAAAACAGGGAGCTCTGTCCTCAAGTGATACGGAACACTGACAAAACTTTTCCAATTAAACTATTTTAAATGATATTTCCTATAAGTTTATTCTCATGAGACCCTGGATCCTGTTAGGCATTCCATTCCATTCCTTCCCTAAACCTTCTTCATCTTTGTGCTTATCTTAAACCTTATATCCTCATATCTGGACAGATTTGCTGCCCCCTTGTTGTATACTTATTAGTTTGGGTTGCTAGAAAAAGAAGAAAACGTTGCATACAGGAAGAAATGTGTTAAACTCTTTGTGTCCATATGTAGTACACAAATGAAGACACACCACTTTTTTTTTGTATTATACTGTGTCCAGGTCCAAGAGGTTCATATTATGTTCAAAATCTCTTAAACGATGTATTGGACCTGAGAAATAAACCAATAAAGTGAAGCAAAGGTCCTACTTGTCAAGCAAAACTACAAGCAGCAGCAGCAGGTTGCCATTGCTTCTTTGTTTGTTTGTGTGCTCTTTGTACTAATGAAGAGAGAGAGAGAGATAGAGAGAAGCAATAACGTGTACACATTTGTGTGTATTTAGCGAGCGTCAGACTAAGCCCCTTTCCACCTGATAGCGGTGTCTGTGGCGGGCTTCCTGTCAATAAAATGCTTTGAGCTTCCAAATCCAGGTCAATATGAGACTGGGTTATCCTGCGCCTGTTAGAAAATCTAATCCCTCTGTCTGTCAAACGGCTCTCCTGAGTCACTCTCGAGTACTTCCTCGCTCCCTCGCTGCACCTATACCATCACATAATGAAGTATTCTGTAGCCCACGTTTGTTCGTGACTCAACGCCAACGGAATGCAGCCTACAAGATTTCTTTATTGGTGTCAAGAGGGAAGCAAAGGCAACAAGTTCACGCTACAATAAGTGAGTTTAGATTGTAGCGGTGAGGCGGAGGGGGTGTAAGGAAGCGAGGAAAGAAGGAGGCACAAGAGGAGGAAAACGTGCTGCAGTGTTTGCGATGCTCTTTGTGGTTGAGCTACCACCCACAGCTGAGACTGACAGGCACCCATACGCCTTGACATTTATGTGCTACAGAGCACACAGGCCACAGCGACCTTACTACTGGAAAGGCGGATGAGGCGAGGAGGGAAGGCATCATGGTATATAAAACGATTAGTCACATGGCTGCTGTGCAATTTTCCTTTCCTGCTAAATAGAGATCTCTCTTTGACACAAAACACTGCCTTCATAATGTTTACAGCTTATGGGTTATTTACAACCCAGAGGGGAAAATGATGTACCAAACATCAAAAGGGAGAGAGAGAGAGATAAAGAGAGAGGACGTGAACATGAAGAATGCTGACTCACACCGCTTGCAATGAAATATTTAGGCGGGTTACACAGCCAATAAAAGTGGCCCAGTTGAGAATGGGGGGCTTTGATGCGGAACCAAACATTGTCAGGGCAAAGTAACCTTTGTTGTACAGCGTGTAATGGTTTGCAAATAAATCCTCAATGATTTAATTATAATATTGACTCAAAAGCAAGGTAATAATAAGCTGCAGTCGTATGAATCTGCCCCTCAAACACGTTTGCCATTGTTTTTGTGCAGCACATTCTCAGTTTGACTATTTCTCGCTATGCAACTCGACACTGTGTCACTATTTCTCTGCTGCACTGTGCAATATTGTTTCGCAAATGCCAAAAAAGAAAAAGTCTTCATAGCTCCAATCCCCGGGAGAGCCTGCTCAGATGTAGTGAGGCGAAGGAGTGTGAGGAAGCTCAGAGGTGTCTGAGGAAACCGAGGTAGATGACTCATGCAGGCGGAGAATGCAAAACAAGAACCCCCTCACAATTAGAGCGACTGGAGCAGAAGGGAAATAAATGAATGTACAGTGCTGCTGCTGCTGCCACGGCAACGACAATGAGTGCATATACTGTATGTGTTGAAGGCGCCGTTTGAAAGCGATTCTGTCAACTGTCCTGTGCTGAGATTGGCTTTGAAAGCAACATGTGTGTGGTAACGCCAAAAACTGATACAACAGGTCGCCCATGTAGTGACCACGCTTCACCAGGCCGTGTTTTTGTACTAAAAGTTGGGAATTCAATTACTACTTTATCCTGAATTAAAGAGAACATTCACCTCCTCAGACCCTACGTCCTCATATGTGGACATTTTTCCTTCCCTACATCTTATACATCATTTTGTTTAACTTAAACCTGTTGTCCTCATGTGTGGACATTTTGTGCTGCCCCCTAGTGGTATAGTTACCATTTGGGTTGGTTGGCTAGAAAACACGGAGGTAGATACTCACCGGTGGGTCCTGGTCGTCGGCGAACACAGTGGTGATGACGGTTCCTTTATCTGCATTAGGCGCCACCAAACCCTTATACAAGGCCTGGGCGAAGACTGGGGCAAAGTCGTTTACATCCTAAAAAAACAACAGAGGACACCGTGAATGTAATCTTCTATCTAAAACTGTGAACGACTGTATAAGCTAACTCCTGCAGTTATCTGACACTGTGCAGCGATATTAGGTGAGCAGAGTAGAACACATTTACTGTCCTGTAGATGAACAGGTAGTAAAGTGGAGACCAACACGCTGCTTCAGTGTGGCAGATAAGATTTGGCATCAGGATGTTTGATTTCAGGGGGCTGGTGTTTGCCGTCTGCATACTGAACGCTGTGATATCGGAGCAGTGAAGATGCAGCTGCTCACTTTTTCAGCCCTGACCTGAGTCATCACATGTAAACACGTCCAATCTGGTTGTGTTCTGGTTAGTGTTTGAAAATATGAAAACAAACCCAATCTTTCCATAACAGATTATTACTGGAATTATAACATCATTACTGGTGTGGAAAAAACAAACAACAAAGCTTTGAGGGAACACCAGGAGCGTCTTATGGCCAAGTCATGCATGTTCTACACAGCAGCTTTGATATCAAGTAGATATCAAGACACCAATGTCACTGCTACTGTGTTAGCGGGAGTGGAAGGCCAAAAATACTTGCAACAGCCAAATCCAATAAGAACAGAACTTCATGTGGTGAAATAGATAGAAAAATAAGATTTCTCTGCATATTACCTCTGAGACATTAGACATCAAAATCCAAAATTTGTATTAAATTCAATTTAAAATCAATCTTTTCATTTCAGGTTTCTAAAAACATCTGCTGAGTTCCTCACTGTGCGATCTCGCTTTCTTACTTAAACACTTTCTTTCCCCGGCCAAACAAAGTCTGTAGATATACACAGCCTGAAAAACAATAACGGCAACAAATCATCACACTTCACAGGGTACATTACATTACATTAGCTTGACACGGCACCGTTCAAAAACAAACACAATGCAGTGACTGATGGGCAACGCTAAACTTTTGCAAGTACCGGTACAGTAAGTTCTTTACCTTTGTCCTTATCTCTGTATTAAACCTCCCTTTGGGACGGTAAACAGTTTTTGTGATTTACGGCTCCCTGGATGGAGGCGAGGTGCGTTTGAGTAAAGCGTTCACATCCCTCTCAGAGGCGGCCTCGACCCTGCAGTCCGCCCGGGCCGAGGTCTCGATCTTTCTATTGACTTTTCTCCACTCCTTTCTTCGCTTCTCTACCCAGCCGCGGGCAACAGTGAGTATTGTGTAAACTTAGCGATAAAGGGCAGCCTGGCCTTGATCCAGACGCAGGTGGAGTGTTTCCTAGCAGGGAATCTATGTTCCGCACTTCTTGCTTTTGAACAAGAAAGCCTCGTCTCGCAATGGAACGCCTCACTGAGAAAACGCCACGACGCCCATGTGATTACTCGCGTTACACACCGACTGCCATCCAGGGACGCACACCGACAACAACCCGCACACAAAGCACAGAAGTTTGAGAGGTTACTTTGGAACAGTGAGACAAATAGGACACCCGGTCCCATCACTACGGGGCATCCGATGAAAGAGACAACAATAGAACAAGGGGGGACTGGAACACAAGCCACATCAAATAACCCTCTGGAAGGCTTTGTGAGGAAAATGGAATCACTGGAATCTGCTCTGTGTTCGGCCCCCAGGAAGCCAGTGTGAATTCATTAGGCTCATTTTAATACAGTTCTGCCATTTCAAATAGCGAGACATCTGTTTGATACGGCTCGTCCCCTGGGGGACAGAGAGAGAAGGTCCACAAAGGTTGTCCTCATCGGGGGGTGGGAAAACAGGGAGGAGACAAAGACTCTCCATAATGTATCTTTGTGAACTTTTGACCCTATTTTCAGACAGCGGCTCCCCTCAGATCGGGGTCCTCTGGTCGTCGCCCTCGACTGAGCCTCAGACTCGGGGCGACTAAGCGTTTGATATTGTAGAACAGCTTCCCCACGGACCTGAAGTCAGAGCCGAACAGAGCGGCTGTGTGTGGGTTTTATTTTGACCTTGATTATTGCTCCATGTTTGCCACCAGTGAAGCTCTTTGTGCAGCTTTACCTGACTTTACCTTCTGCCATTCAGCCCAATACAGAATGGATCCAGCACTTTGTTCCATCAGGTGGCTAGATTCTAATTCTGTCAAGCCGCTACGCATGCTGGGCGCAGACAAAAATCCATGCACAGAAGAGAGAAAGAGTCAAAGAAATGCCAAGTATAAACACACACACACACACACACACACACACATTCACAGCAGCACGGCAGAAGGCCTCTCTAATCCTTCTGTTTGGATTCAGCTGCTAATCTCTTGAAAGCTTGGAAAGGGAACACAAGAAGAGAGAAAAAACTGACATAATTGCCGTCTCAAAGCTAATGAGTCATTCAGATCCAGAATAGCGCGGCGAGTAAAGCAGATGCACCTTTCCATCAATCCTCTTTATGGTGGTGAACGCACAGGGACGAGCAGGTCACGGGTAGAAAATATGTCTCACAAAGAAGACAAATGAGGCTTTGGGTCGCTGAGTGTTCCGTTTGCAGAGGAGGTGAGACTCTACAGTATGGCTCCAATCCCCCTCTGAACCTGGATCAGGCAAGGTGTCCTTACTGTAAACCGCTGGTAATGACTCGCAACATATTGTCCGCCATCTGCATCTCCTCGGGGACAAGGAAAATAGCAGGAAGAAGAGAAAACGAGTCTTACCGTGATGCGGACCGTGACGGTGGTTTGGCCCGGAGGTATGACGGCTCCTTGGTCCACCGCCTCCACCTGGAAAGTGTAGGAAGCCCCCATACCCATCGCCGCCAGGTCCTCAAAGTCCACGGTCTGTAGGACGGTCAACACGCCCGTGATGGGGTCCAGGGAGAACAGCTGGAGGGCCGACTCGGTCTTGATGTGGTACGTGATGTTGGAGAACACGTCCGCATCCGTCGCCTGGGGATTTAGAGGAGGAGAGAGACGCCGGGCAAGAGAGAGAGAGAGAGAGAGAGAGAGAGAGAGAGAGAGAGAGAGAGAGAGAGAGAGAGAGAGAGAGAGAGAAAGAGAGAGAGACGTCCAGGTTTGCTTTAGAAAAAGACGGAGCTCTGTCTCGCACACAGACACAGGAACGGTAATTGCAGACGATGAATATTAATGTTTCTATTTTAATTCTCCTCTATCTCGGGGCTAGTATGGTTATTAATAGGCCCTCGTGAAAACAAACCAAAGGGGGAAGATCTAATTGATCCCATGTTCAGATTCTGGTGAGGAGTTCAGTCAGACGTGCTCCTGTTAGGGCCCTGCGTCACAGATTTCCCCCCCTTTCCCCCACCTCTCGCTCGCCGTCTCACTCATTCTGGGGTTTTTGCTGGCAGAAGTCATGCCAGCCCCTCCCCCCCTCCCCTCCTCCCCCCCCTCCCCTCCTCCCCCCTGCCTGCGTCAGAGCTGAGGTGTCACTGCAGAGGAGATTAATGGTGTCACAGTGCCGCTGTCAATCACACGGAGGCCCCCCTCTTTTTTTGTTCTTCTTGCTTCTCAAACTCGGGAGAGAGAGAGAAAATAACGTCACTCACAATATGCCGGCAATTACTTGAACCCCCCTCTGTGTTTGCTCTGCACGTGCCGTGTTTCCCACGATTCTCTGTTTCAGTGCCGAAGAACGACTTGGCTGACGATTTCAACAATGCCACACTAAGACGCCGCTTCCATAGAGTTTGAAAGTTTTTGGGGGGATTTGTAAAGTCCCCGAAAGAGAATCCCGAGTTTGGAGGCCAAAGAAACGTTTCCATGACTACGTAACCGGAGGCACTCTCACCTCCAGCGTCATGATCACCGTCCCCACCGGACTGTTCTCCGGCACGTTCACTAAGTACGTCTGCTGGGAGAACACAGGGCTGTTGTCGTCGATGTCCGTGACCTCGACGGACACGGTCAGCGCCGTCCGCCGCGGGTCCACCGCCCCGTCTGAGGCCTCCACCACCAGCTCGTACTGGCTGACCTTCTCCCGGTCCAGCGGCACCAAGGTGAAGATGCTGCCGTTGGAGGTGATGGTGAACAGGTCGGGGTGATTCACGATGCGGTAACGCACCTGACCGTTGGCCCCCGCGTCCGGATCTGTGGCCTAGGGAGAAGAGAAGAGATACATAATTAATATTCCTAAATGTAAACAATCGTCTGCCAAGTCTCCTGTTTCTGTTTTGGTTTAAAATGGGGCGATTCCATGAGCGCCTCTCCTGGTTCCCGCCGATGTGACGGAACGATCGGGATTTAATGCTGCTAAGCGACAAAACAAAGTCGGTGCCAGAAACCAAGCAGAAGGGAGTGGCAGCGTGAAATACGGCCCAGATTAGCAGACGGTGGAATAATCGGCGGCATGTGCGGTGCCATTAGCTCATGCTAGCAGTAGACTTTATCAGGTGAGAATAACACCGCTGAGTGAGTGAGCGAGTGAGCGAGTCACATCAATCCACCGTAATCGATAAACGCTTTTGTTTCCGAACCGCGCAGAAGTAAACTGACAACCTGTGGGAAACGGTGAGAGCAAGTTTACATACGTCGATACGGTACAGCGGTGTGAGGGCGAGCATAAGAGCAAACATGCGTAACACAATTTAGCAATGAGATATACATGCATTTCCCTTTAGGCTCACTCCAGCTTTGTGGAGTTTAATGTGAGCTTCACACACACACACACACACACACACACACACACACATCCAGGCCGCCAGTAAACAAAGCAGGTGCTGCCTGCGTTTCACCGCTCGTTTATCGTTTGTTAATCGTTTGCCTTTTTTACATCGAGCCAAGTTTTCAAAAGAGAATCCTTGAACGCTAATAAATACGTTTAATAGCTGAAAGCCGAGCCAAAGTAATAAAGGGAAAAGAGGGCGGCTGAGAGAGACTTTGTGATGCTCTGTGAGGAAGAAGAAGAAGAAGATGCTTTAAGGGGAAATACAATTCTCTTTTTTGGGAGAGTATGACAGGTCATTTGTTCGCCCGCGGATTAAGTTGTGCATGTGCTCACGAGCCTGCTGTCGGCAAGGCACGTCGGTAATTGCTTCTACTAGAGAGAAAGAGGGAGAGGGAGAGAGAGAGGGAGAGAGAGAGGGAGAGAGAGAGAGAGGGAGAGAGAGAGGGAGGGAGAGAGAGAGGGAGAGATAGAGGGGGAGAGAGAGGGAGAGAGGGGGGGAGAGGGGAGAGAGGGAGAGGGGAGAGAGAGAGGGAGAGGGGGGAGAGGGAGAGGGGAGAGAGAGATGGGAGAGAGAGAGGGAGAGAGAGAGAGAGAATATGGCAAAGGAGGGGTAAACAGACCTTTGTGAGGAATGGTGCATAAGGATTTGTTGATGCACGCACACACACACACACACACACACACACACACACACACAAACACACACAAACACACACAAACACCGATTTGTTCGACACGCAAAGTGCCTGACAAATATTCACAGAGGCTACAAATTGAGCCGTCTGCAGAGCGGAGGGGAGCGCCTCGTGTCAATATCTGCAGAGGAATCGCCACGTCTGTGCAGCCATTATGTAACACCAACACACACACACGCACACGCACAGCTTTGTATTTTTCCCTGTAGGAGCAACTGGGCCAATGGAATCAAACAAGTGGATTGTGGGAAATGTACGGCTCCATTTTGCAAACTTTCCAGTCCTTCAATGTATAGAAAGACCTTACTGCACCGCTGCTGTGCACAAGGGGTGAAAACAGGTTAATCAGCTGTGTTTCTGTGGATGTTGAGACATCTTAAAATGTAAAAAGGAAGAGTACATCTATAATTAAAAAGGGGATGTAAATATAAAAGCATGAGAGCTCTGAGCACACGGCTTTGTTTCCTCTGTGAGCTCTAATCCAGAATCCAGTCTCTTTATACAAATACCCTGGCAACAATAACACAATACACACGCGGCCCCACAATCTCCTGACTGAAGCACACAGCCAAGAGTCACCGGGTGATGGGAGGGATTGTTACGACGGGATGAAGCTGTCAAACCCGTTCTTTATCAAGGAATCAGCGTAGCCAGATTGCGGTTCTCCTGTCGTCCTCCATCCTCTCCGTTTACCGTTTTGTTTGCGTGACGCTTTTACACACCGCCCGCTGACATGAATGCTAATCGATTTGGGCCCCGATCATTAGCAGCCTGCATGCTCAGATTACGGCTCCCTGCTAGGAGCGAGCGGCGCCCGGGCCTCGTGGCGGCGGCGGAGGATTTATTCAGTGAACAAACGACTTAATCAGCACACGCAGCAATTCTGTCAATTATGATAAGGTGGTAAATACGCTCCGGTCTTCTCCTGCGCGTTCGGAAAAATAAGAACAGGTGGGACCGCTTCCTGTTAGGCCATAATGGTAATCCAACACGCTTTAGGCTTCACATTAAGCTACTTAACGGCATTATGCATCTGCACTGCAGTCATATTCACTGATAGCGCCGGCCTGAAGCTTTGTGGTGAAGCTCGCTCGCTCTCTTTCTCTGCAGGTGAATTCAACGCACGGCTAAACAATGATTTAATAGCGTCATGTTCAGTTTGAGAGCTGGTAATTGAGTGGGTGAATTGGAGCGGAGTGTAAACTACCCTCACACCCTCGCTGGATTCCCCTGTGGGCGACTGATCGGGGCGTCCGTCCCACTTGAAAGGGACAAGAGCGCGAGAGCAAAAGGTCTTCAGATCTCCACGCGACCCCGCAGAGGGAGACGTGATGAGCCATCTGTCAGCAGAGGTGATGAAAGGCTGAGCAACACTTGCGGTGCCGTGCGTCGCGCTCACGTTTCTGCTTTGGCCTTCCTTTGTCCACCGATGTTGTAAACTGGCAAAAGACGAAGAAGCAGAGTCTCTCTCCCTCCTTTTGTTTTCAACTCAACTGAACTCTTTTGGCTTCAAACTTAACTGAACTCTGTTGGCCTTGCTAGAGTTTCACTCCTTGAAAATAAAGGTGAACTAAGGTGTGTGAGTATGCAAACAATCATAAGTTGAACATAGGTCCAGCTTTTGGCAGGATGGCATGCTTGTTTTAAAGGGAGCGACAGGAGGAGAGATCTCATTCCCAGAAAGACGGAGAGCCGGTGATGCCCCAACCTCAGGGGCGTAGACCTGACGTGGCCGATTGTAATCATCTGAACTTTCCTCCGAGAAATGAATCTAAGCACCAGAGTATCTTAATTCTGATTATGCGGAACTTTCCTTTCCTTCAGTCTTTTGACTTAAGGGGCCCCACTTAAGTCGGCGACTCGGCTACTTAATGAAACGTTGTGATTTAGCGTGACATGGGGGTAATAAAAGTCTTCGCCTTCCTCCCTTCTGGAACTACAACAGACTGAGCAGCAGCTTATTATAAAACAGGGAGGATTGTGTTGAGCTAAGTACCGAATGTACTTTTCTCTTCCGTCAGAGAGCCTCAGCCTCAGCACACACTGGCTACCAGCCAGCTGAGAACCAGAACAACTTCCACAGAGGAACAGAGGAAGAGGAGGAAGAAGAGGAGGAGGAGGAGGTTGGGTGGCTCAGATGATCAAGCCGCTGGCTGAAGAAAGCCTGGAGGAGCGGCGGGGTAGAAGGAAGCTTCACCTCACGCAAACGCGAATGTTCTTCTTCTGCATCTGTTTTTACACACTTGACTAACTCTTAACTGGCACTCGTAACTTGAGATGAATAAGGTTAATTAAAAAGTACAAAGTCTGCTATTCTACCTCAGTTCTCCTCAAATCTCATAAACTGAGCTTGGAGCTGGAGCTGTGGGCTGTTTTCACTCAGTATGCACAGGAGAGGGAGAGCAGAGCTGGATCAATGGCGTGGAGAAGTGCATAGGAATTCTGGTAGTAAAGAATGCAACCATCCCGGTTTTGGTTTGGGTTCCGTTCTCGCCTCGTCTCAAAGTACAAAGTAAGCACAGTTGTTTTGCGCTCACTGAAGACGTCTCCTCCCATTATCACCTGATTGATTAATCCGCCCACGGCTATCAGCCTAATTAATCTACTGCGGTAATTAGAAAAGTCTGTCTGCTCGGTGGAGCTGAACAGAAGCCAGCGAGGAGGAGGGAGGCGACTCCGGGTGACGAATCTCCCCCGACAGGACGGTGCCTGTCGAGAAAATGGCCGCGGAATAGGACACAAGACGAGAGGAAGAGGAAAAGAGGGAGGATGGAAGGTGACACGGGGCTCGATGGATGTGGTGGTGACGTGCGACACGCCACACTCACTTACCCTGACTTGTCCGACGAACACGTTGGCCTCTTCCTCCTGCACGGTGAAGTTGGTGGTCAAGGCAGGGTCGAAGGTGGGGTCGTTGTCGTTGACGTCGGTGACCACGATGTTCACCGTGGTGGTGGAGGTCTGTGGCAGGGGAGAGAGGAAGACGGACAGGAAACACATCTTACATCTTTTTACTTTCCACAAGTACAATTCCATAAGTTTCATAAGATCATTCCAGCGCAGAACAATCATAAATATGCGTAATTACATTTGGCTAAAAGTGCAGGCAGCCAAGGACGCCATGAATAATTTACGAGATCAACTCTGGGAAATTAGTTCCTCTAACAGAAGCGTGAGGAAATCAAGGCCAAACACTTAAATATTCAAAGTGATGACTGTTTTCCGATGAACCCTTGACCTCGCCGCGACTCGGAGAAGTTTAACGACGAAGCGAACGTGTCAACTTATAGACGAGAACCTGACAAACTTCCTTCCTTGCCAATCGTTATTGGATACAAAGTCATTGAGGCGTTGTGGTGTTTTATTGAGTCTCCAGTTCAGATGTAGCCTGCACGTGTCTGGACTGTAGGAGCAGCAGGTAAAGGGGGGGTAGTTACTGTTTAATGAAAGCAGCCGACTGTAGAAACCCTTGACCGACATCCACGCCCTTTCCCCCCCTTCTTCCTTCCTTCCAATTCTCTCTGCACTAATTTCCATTCCTTCACACGGTCCAGGCAGAAGGTTTTAAAAGTCGGCGCCGACACAAAACACTCGAGAGCAACCGGCTGGCGACACGTTAACCACGGCGACACGGACACAGAAAACAAAAACCGGTCTTAAACCCTCAAATACAAAACATGGCAGGAGAAGCAACAAAACAGTTTGGGACTTTAGGAACGTCTGTGGAATCTGGAATAATTCCCAGGTTGTGTGAAAAGTCAGAAATCATTCCATTATTCAGACCAACAGCTCTGCCTTCATAAATCATGAAATATCCTCTGGGGATGTCACAGGCATCCATTCATTCAGAGAGCCAGCGTGAAGCAGAGCGCCGCTGTTAACCTTCAAACAATGACGCAGCACAAACACCTTCGGAAGGCGCCGATAAATCAACACCGGAAATAGCTGAATAGGCAACGATCTATAATCTCTCTGCGCACGGGGGAGGGGGGGGTCGGGCGATGGAGCTTTATGCAAATGGCGGTGCGAGCCATCTCCTCTGGGGGGGAGAGGAGTGATGGCTAGGTTGCAGGGAGGACTTGGCCCCTGCGCAAGAGGAACACCTCCCAGAAGACCTGGCATGTTGGAAGTTGCCCTGGCAGACGAGGCATTCAGAGGCACGGCGGGGGGTCGGGGGGTCGGGGGGTGCTTCTTCGCCTCACCTACAACATTTACAACGTCCTTGCGGAAGGAACGAGTCGACTCCACGCCGTTGTTGCCTTTGTTTCCCACGCTCACAAACGTGCCCTTTCATGCAGGGAGAGACGAGCGGCGGCGTCACCTGCTCTCTGAGCCGCCGCCGCCGCCGCCGCGCTCCTTCTTCCCTCCGCCGAGCGAGCCCACAAAGAAGACTTCAAACCAATTAGCATCGCAGTACGAAAATATCTGATGATTATGATTAATGAGCTGCTATTATTGATGTTAGAAGAGGACAAAGCTTCAGTGACGCGGCCTTTCCACCTTTTCAGAGCGACAAAACTGACTGGAATCCATTTTGTGTCATTAATTACCGTGCGGCTGTATGAATAGAAGTACATTGAGTTCAGTGAATGCGTCTCCCTACTCGTGCGGATGATCTCCTGGATGATCGGCTGAGGTGGGCGGCGTTGATGTGGTTGCTCTTGTGGAGGGTCGGCGCCTTGAATCCTAACTGCCTGCTTAAGCGACCTTGTTAGGCAGCATCTTTGTGTGAGTGCTGCTATCAATCCCAGTTATTGAGCCTCCTGTGAGAATTTGTTTCCGGGAGTGCCGCAATAGAAATTAACTGCCTCATCTCCATGGATATACTAAAGTTTTAATGCAAAGATTTTAAAGGCGGCCTGGCTGTTAGCGTTACGAGTCGCTCCGCTGAGAATACAGATTTTTTTTCCGGAGACAAAAGGGGCGAAGCTGTGAGGTGGAAGCTTGGCAGAGCGTGTGGATTCACTCTCTTGTCTCCTTGCATACAGGCGATGTTATGATATGTACCCTATGGAAGTAAACAAAGAAGCTGTGTGTGTGTGTGTCAGTCATCTTCCTCTCTGAGTGGAGCTACGATCCCCAAAATCTGCTTTACAAGCTCACCCACATGAAACCTTATTTTTAGTTTTGCTTCAGCTGAACGAACTGAACTGCAACAACAAAACACTTGGCTTGGCTGCGAATGAGTGTGTGTGTGTGTGGGTGCGGGTGTGTGTGTGTACGCCCAGTAACACACAAACTGGCCACTTGACCTGCGAATTCAAGAATAGTCCAGCAAAAACAAGCCACTAAACAACGCTCATGTGTAGAGACTTTATCCAGGTCAGAAACTTCTAAATAGAAGAGAAGAGGACAGCTTGCCTCACTGGGTTCCCATGGTTACTGAAGTTCTTTAGTTTAATTAGCCCTGTTTAAATCGTACTTTCTCACTCGTTATCCTCACTCCACTTTGATTATTTTGACCCTTCCTCCTCGTAGTCTTCCTCCTCTTCGTACCTGACAGCGCTCTGCACCCGCTCGCCCCTGAATCCAGCAGCCTTCCCAGTTCACTGAGCGTCTGCCGAGTGGCGACACTTTGCCCCTCAAGTGCCAGGCAACAATTTACTCCAAGGAGAAGATGTCACACACACACACACACACACACACACACACACACACACACACACACACACACACGGTAGCACTCAGCAGGGGGGCTTGGCTCGGTCCATCAACATTCAGAATGGGAGCATCTGTTTCTTTCTGCATCATCCTGCGAGGTCCAGACCCCCACACCTCTTGATTTATTCCCTCCTTGCCCTCTGACCCCGTCGCCGCCCCGTCTCTCCGTCCTCTCCTCCTCTGAAGCCATCTTCCTCGGCACTCCTGCAGCGTTTGAGGCCCCTCACACCGGCAGCACAAATGCTTCTTTAACACACTTACACACACACACTCGCCAAACAATTCGAAACGTCACTCCAGGACTCAGCTGACGCGACTTCCTGCGACAGGTTTGACCAAACAGAGCAGAGGAGAAGTCCAATCAGATGAAGAGAGTTTATGTGATCACCACCTCCAGCACCAGAATGCAGGGTAACCGCTTGGTGTGTGTGTGTGTATATGCAGCGTTACTGTTTGGTGTGTGTGTGTATACGCCGTAAGTCTGTTTGTATCCAACCATTAGCCGCCCACGCCCACGCATCTCCACGACTCCCACTCACTACGCTTCAACCAACTGTCAATTTCTCTATCTGTGTTCCAAGTGTTTGCATATGTATGTAGAGAGAGAGAGGGAAAGAGAGAGAGGGAGAGGGAGAGAAAGGGAGAGAGGGAAAGGGAGAAAGAGGGATAGGGAGAGACAGAGTAGGGGGAGAGAGAGAGGGAGGGAGGGAGAGAGAGAGAGAGAGAGAGAGAGAGAGAGAGAGAGATGCAGTGTTGCTGTTGCATTTTGCAAGTTCAAATGTTACTTGGCCGCATTTCAATTCAATGCAAATACATTTTCCCTCTCTCCTCATTGTGCAGCATCAGGATCAGCAGCAAACAGAGCTGGACCATGGAGTCGCTCTCCAGGAAACCACTGCACTTAAGATTACACTCTCAAATCTGCGTGTGTGTCTCACAGACCAAACAACTCGGCCATAATCTCATCACGTCAAGGTCACCTGAGACGTCGGACGCAAAGTGCAGCAACTTGTAGGCCGACGTCCAAGTATTTCATCCGTCGAGGGAAATAAAAGCTTTTCTCAAACTGCTCAGGTTTGTCACACAGATCCTGTTGCAGCTCTCACTGTCAGATTGCATTTTAATTAAATTTGCACTGTTGCTCTCATTAAATTCAGGAAAAAAAGCAAAGCACCTCCAGCCAGAGTAAAAACTTAATATTGATATTTGATGTTTTTTTTTTTTTTTAATTATCATATTTCCGTAACAGATTTTTCAATTTGCAACTCCCAATTTACACAAAACCCAGAAGAATGGAAATACAACCTGGGAGACAGAGCGATGGGAAAAGGGCGCCCATGTCAGCTGTTTCCACACTCGGCTGCTTTGCGACTTCATTAGACAGTTTGGACTCATTTTGTTTACAAGTTAAGTGAAGTGGAAACTCATAAAGCGCCCGACTGAGTGAGCGAACGCCACTCTGCCCCCTGCATATGTGTTTATACGCTGACCTGCGAGCAAAGAGGAAGACCTTCAGAAAACTTAGATCACTGATTTATTCATTCTGTAGCTTTTTGAAAATGCAATGTAGGAGGAAGAGGAGCGAGATCGTATTACCATAAACTCGCTAACCCACTTGAACCCTAATGAGGAGAGATGAGGGTTAAGTAAGTACATGTATATATCTGACCATACTTTATAAGGAGGCTGCATCCATTTGCTATCGATGCGGAAAACTCAACCTGTTTTGCTCGGTGAGATCCGTCAGAGTCGATAAAATCTAACATGAACTCCTCAGCGTTCATCGCAAACTCGCTGCTCCTTAAAAGCTGTGGTCATATTCACACAGCAACAGTCTACATATAGTTGTCAATCTACACAAGAGTTTATATACAGAACTGTGTAATGTATGCAAACTCTACTGTGACATGTTCAACTGCCTCCTCCAGTGTGTGTGTGTGTGTGTGTGTGTGCTAACAAACAGGAGTTGGAGTTGCCCCTGTAACGATGCTTTCTCCTGTCAGGTGGAGTGTGTGCACATGTCAGGCACTCATTAGAAAGTGTGTAATTGGACTGATGAGTTGAGTTGAGAATGGCATGATGGCAAATATGAGCCCTGTTTAGAATGTAAAGTCTCAGCGTGGAATAATGATAATAAGGATCATTATAATGGCTCGTTTGGTTGATCGGAAATTGGCTTGAAAGTCGAGGCAGCGGCTCACAGGGTGTTAAACTCTGTCACTCTAAATACAATATTAAATTTTCCAGGCTGGGGAATCACTTAGGCCCTAAAGCTCGGAATGAGAATCTCTCATTTGGACTGGATGTGCTGGACCGTTCACCCGAAGGAATCCGCTCTGCGATTCATTATTAAACAGCGCGGCGGTGTCTTACCCCTCCCGGGTGGCCGTCGGAGGCCGTGACAATCAGGCGATGGCGGTCGGTGGTCTCTCTGTCCAGAGGCTTGCCCAGGAGCAGAAGACCGATCCTGCGGGGAGGCAGCAGAGAGGGACACACTGGTGTTACTGCATGAGTGGAGCAGCTTCAGACTGAGATAAACAAACATTTAGAGAGAGTTTATTTACTCCCAGATTAGAGGCACATATAAAACACAGCGCCTGATTTACGGTGAGGAGCAGGTGGGCTATTAAATGCCCCCTCAGCTTAGTTTTCTCCTCTCTGTGTGCTGCCTCTTCCCTGGCTTCACGCTTTCCTTCCAAGTGACTGCGGCAGAGAGAGCAGCCCTCCTCCTCCTCCTCCTCCTCTCACAGGGTATCATTTGGCAAACCCAAACACAAAGCGTGGACTCATTCCCCAGCAGAACATCAAATTATCTTTGTTTGCACACAGGCGCACACACACACACACACACACACAGTAGACACCCAAGCACAAAGGCACACACAGCAAACCGTACACTCAGGGGAGTTCATGTGTGAGTTCCCTGCCAGATTAATGCCCGTCACATTTCCATCCTGTCCTCCAGCTCCTCTGCACTTCTTATTTAAAGCTCCTGAGGTCAATCCGGTCCCAGCAGGGGGTCGCCCAGCTTCTCCAGGCCCGTAACGCCAAACTAAATGGGCTGTGGTCAGAGAATAGTTTTTAATCTGAACTGGCAGCTTTATTTTGGTTCAAAAGGGCAACGGCAGCTATCAGCAAAACATTCTACCCAAAAATTGCCAAGCGCCGTCCTTCACAGCAAAGATCCAAGACTTGAATTTATTCCTAATGAAGCAAAATAAGCCAAATATGTGCTTTGTTAAGCCAAATGCACAGAATGGAGAACGGCACCGATGCCATAATGAAGATGCATGGAGGTAATTGACGTAATGACATGATAACGATGATGACTGCGGTGATAAAGATGATGTCCACGCTGATGACGGAGATGATCATGATTTATGCCACTTTGCCAGCCCGTGGCGTTTATGAGGACGGCGACAGCGGGAGTTGCGGCGAGAGGTTCACCGATCACAGCACATCACCTATCGTATGAGAGCGTCCTGCCGCCTTTTCCCATCAGCCACCGGGAATGAGAAACGGCACTGTCGGACTGATAGGATCTTGTTAACACGACTGTCCGGAGTAACAAGACGGTTTAGAGGCTCTGTGGGCCCGAGAAGCTACAGGCCCACCCTTCATCCGGCTCAGATCAGGTCTCTTGTACGGCATAATGGGACTTAACGCACACAGCTGCCTCAACGTGTAACAGGAAATCATCTAACCTGCAGGATTCGTGTTTTTCAGGATTCTCCAAAGCCTGCTGAGCTCTTCTTCCTTCGCCCAAAGTAATGAACCGCCATCGGAGCACAATTCCACCACGGGCGACTTCCAGCTTATAGGTTTTCTTGACTTTCAAACACCACTTTGGCGAATTGAAAATGCAGAAGTGCCCCGCACAATTAAAAGGCGTACAGAGAAAGTTTAACTGACCCCAGTGGATGATTGATCACCTCGACTCATAAATATGGATGAGCTACACGCTGACCTGCTGCTGACACCAAGGAGAAGATAACCTCCGATGGTAAAGGAAAAGTTTGTTTGCATTCATTAGTATTCTTTTGCTCAACTCGTAGGCTGAACCTCGAGAGTTCTTACCGACCTAAGCTGGACGTTGTTGGCACAGGATGGAGTTGAGTGTGAGCTCATCGTGGGTATTGACACATATCTGCCATTGAGTGATTAATATTAATGTTACCTCAACTTGACACCGGTGTGGCATCGCTTACGAAAACGATGAGCAGGCAGCTACAGTAATGATGCATTCAAATCCCGTACGACGTAGCATCGAAATACAAACTAAGCAATTCAGCATTTTCCCTATGCTACACATCAGGAGTTTTTTTTAATAATAAATTAAACAAATTCCTCACGGAGATACGCCTGGGACTGAGTCTTCACCCGTTTGCTGAATTTTTACGGCTCAGTTTTCCTCTGAGACGAGTCTAGATCCGACATATGAACACAAACAGTATGACACATTTCTTCCTGTCTGCTATTTTCTCTAGCGACTAAAAGCGGTAGCAAAAAAAGTCCAGACACGAGGACAAGAGGTTCAAGTTAAGTATAATCATGTATACGGTGTAGGGAAGGGGAAATGTAACGTCCACGTATGAGGACGCAGGGTCTCAGGAGGTTGGGTATATAACATGGGACTTTATCCTGACCTGATTACTTTACTTAAGGTAAATGTAATTAGTGGCTACTTTCAATTAGATGAGGATCAATATTAATTCCATTCTGTACAGAGGAATCTCCCGAGGCTTGTTTATCTTATCTTAGCTCAGCGTTTGGAGGTGTAATCAGATCGGGCGGTCAAAACTGAAAAGCACCATTTTGAAAAGCTCCAAACTTGTTTTTTCGTCACAGTCGTCATTTTCCCCCGGCTGCCAGTCTCAGCTCGCTTAAACAAGTCCGACACATCTCTCTGTATCGAATGCAACAGAGATAAAAAGTGGTATCGATCGTCTTCTCTAACTCCCTGGAGGTTTCCTTCCAAACGTGCCTGTGCACTCGGACTCCAGAGTTTGTTGAGGACGCTTGGGATTTGCTTGTGACTTTAAAAAACTGCCGACTCGGTTCTGTCACTGTACCGGCAGCTGACTTCCCACCTCTCTGCTGGAATCGTCCCCATTTAGGAGGAAGTTACAGAGTAATGAGCTCGAACCAGGATCACAGAGATTACTGGGATCAAACCTCATTAATCAAATCTCATTGGAGTTCTGAAGGGTTGAGAAGGAGCTGAGGAGACGGCAGACTACCAAATTACCCCTCTGATTGGTCCTGTGCTACATCAGCACTTGAAGCCGTGGGGCTGCTGGGATTGCGTCGGCCAGAGAGGACGCACCTGAGAAGCCCCTGCGCGTTTCTTCCGGCGATGCCCTTTTGTCACATCTGCTTGGAGAGATTAGAGCGGCGGCGGCGGGCAACAACAGCGGGAAGGCTCGCCGCGTTTCTGATGCCGTCGCTGTGTTTGCTTTTAACAGTTCCCATGACATAACTGGAATGCAATCATCCTTCTGTAAAACTAATTATTTCAGCGCGGCGGAGCAGATTAAGAGTAAATAAAAGGCAGGGACACGGGCGTCGCCTTGGAGACCGCGGCTGTAGATGTGAGAGGCTTTAATCTATTAGAAAGAAACGAGCCTTTACGCTTTCACATCTGTCTCTCAGTATGAGAGGCTCATATTTCCTAGCTTGGTTGGAGGGATACTTTAATATTTCATGCCTGTGTCTCGCTCCCTGCAGCGCTCGATTCAGAGCGCCTTGGGGACAGATTGGCCGATGTGGCGCTGATTTATTTGGATTTTTTTCTCTTAAAGAGGAATTCTCTCCTGTCGGGCACGACTCGGCGTTTCAGTCGCTTAATGGGAAGCATGAGAGGGACGCAGAGCAGCGAGACGAGAGAGAGAAAGAGAGAGAGAGAGAGAAACGGCTTAGAAGCAAACTCGAGCCCAGCAGTCGGGTAAACTTTTGGTCCGTGCAATTATGGCGTCTGACTCCTTGAAAAGCGATGACCCCAGACCTCCAATACTCTCTCTCTTTATAAATCACTGCACCATCCTGGGTAAAAACTAACAAGCTTATGCTCCATTTTAAGCTTCAGGGATCATTCCTCTTGTTTCTCCCTCACACGTCGACTTAATAAGAGAAACTTTAAGAAACCGAACTGTTGGTGCGAAAATACTAAATTAACTCTGGAAGCTTGAAACGGATGCAACATTAATTCCAGATGTCAAGATTTGTTTTTCCACTCCGATCCAATCTGAAGTCCTTGGACGTCCAATATGTTTGCTTATTGAACATTCAGAATCCAGTCTGCATCACAGCCAATAGTGATTCATTAGCTGCTGTCATATTTTGTGTAGTATCGTCTGCTTTCATATGGATGTGGTGCAGTGGAGGATCCTACTTCCTACTCTTCCTCAAAATCAAATCAATACTTCAAACGCAGTATTCAACCAACAGTGAGGCTTTAACTGAACGCAACCCAAATAGAGAGGAGCTTCTCCGTTTGCATGGCTCGGCAGCATTAATAATCAGGCCGCCCGCCGTCTATTGGTTTTCCTGCTCTTTTGATTGCGGCGGCCGGCCGGAGGAAACGCCAACGAGGCTGATTGAGTTGTTTTCTGCCGCCGTACCGCAGAGCCAAGATGGTTTACGGCTTCCGATAGGCAAATCTAATCGATGAATCCATGTGTGTGTCTGCGGTCAACAGCGGTGGTCTGTGGTCACGGTTACGTCGCCGGAACTCTGCTGTGTAAAACAAAACCGCATGTGTTCCAATATAGCAGCCAGAACCAATCGTTGGCCCGGTATCTCCACGTCCTCCTCTTCTCCCGGCTCTCATTACTGGATGCAAACCTCCTCCCCCCTCCCCTCTCCCCTCTGCTACACACACTCTTATTCCACAGCATTGTAATATTCTCTTCTCTGGCTGCGAGCACTCCAGAGAACACACAAAAGCTTATCAAAGGCCATTATGGCTGAGTTATCCTTTTTTGTTTGAGTCCCTTAGATCATATGTTCCACAGAGCCTTTGATAAATCACAGCCACTGTACACCGGGAGAAATATGTTGCGTCCCATTCTTCAACGACTTCAATTAACTCTCTGGGCCTTTTTTTATCAAACAGACGTGAGTGTTTGAACAGAGCCCGGGCTACGGCGAGGAGGCGAGGAGGAGGGGGGCCGGGGAGCTGCTGATTGCAATCCAGCAAAGATTACTGTTGCTGTTTTCATTTTGAAAAGCCACACAGCCGCGGGAAAATCTGGATAAAATGTCAATTAATGGTGGTTTAACCTTTTCCATCCGTGCAGCCGCCCGCCTCACGCATCCGCAGCGGAGCTAAGTGAGGCGGCATGTCTGAATGAATCCCCCGTACACATTTGTCCGCGGTGTGTGAGCCCTTGAGCTGTCAAATAACTGTCCTAAAGGCTCGAATGGAATTGAATCAAAGTGAATTGTATTGACTTGGATGGGCGAGCGTACATTAAGGGAAGGCCCCGGTCTCAGCGTTACACAAATAACCGAATAAAGGCTCAGCTTACGTTTCCGAGAGGTTGAAGATCTGCTGGGAATCCCCGCTCAGGATGAGGTACGTGATGGGGTCGTTCTCTCTGTCGGTGGCCTGTGGGGACGGGGAGACAAAGGCACCGGAAGGTCAAACTGCACCGGGACATGGGACACGTAACATGTAAGCAAAGAGAGTGTGTGTGTGTGTGGAAGAGAGAGAGAGGAAACAAAAATAAACAAAAACAGTGAAAACAGCCAATTTCAGGTCTCCATATTTTATTACAGTAACAGAACCTGTTACCTTGACTCCACATGACCTCAAACTGAATTAAGTGGAGCCTTTCCTTCGCCGTGTCTTTGTGCTGGCGGTGCTCAGACTCACCTGCATGTTGAGCAGAATGGCTCCGATCCTCATGGCCTCGCTCACTTCCAGGTTGTAGGTGGGCAGAGGGAAGCGTGGGGGGCTCTGGTTGTTGGGTGGCAGCACCTCGATGTACACGGTGGTGATGGAGCTCCTGGTAGAGGCGAGAACAAACTTGCTTACAGTGCAGAGGGGAGAAAAAAAGGAAAAAGAAGAGCCGTAACTTTCTGTGGAGTAAATCTAAACTCTGCCAAGGAGTTGAGTGGAAATCACACAGTCCACTCACAGCAGGACTACACTACTGGAACTTTACTCGGGACGCGACCCGAAGTAAACAAATGTAGAGCGGATGGCCGGGGAGCTGGAGGGCAGGGAACGAGAAGTAAGTGAGGAGAAGGAGGAGGAGGAGGAGGAGGAGGAGGAGGAAACAGAGCGAAGAAGCCGACCGGGCCAGATTCATCTAAAGGAGCAGTCTGCTTCCACCAAGACCAGCCAGGCGTGGGGTCAGAATTGTCAAGTTCGTGGGTTAATAGGTCGAGTTAGAATCTCTTTCCAGCAGGAATTAGCTTGGCAATGGCGCCCAGCGCTTCTTCTCCACGAGCAGATGGCGGATGTTGGAGCTACCTGTGCATATAAAGACATTTCTGCACCGCTTCCTTCCTTTCCTTAACCTGCAGCTTGATTTATCTCACTGTAATAATCCCGCTCAGATGAAACGTGCCTGCCAGCTACTCCACCGATCTCATAACCGAGACGCCCACAACTTTGAGCCGACATCTAAAACTGCACTCTACATTAAAACGCTGTAATCATAAAGAGGTGACGACATATCAAACATCTCATTTCACAACCAGCAAAACCATCTGCTGTTCGACTCACAACAGCTTGTCACGCGTGTTTCCGCCATAATTCAACACTCGGAGGACTCGGCCTGTCATCCAGAAGGTAACCGGGGAATAACAGAGGAAGATGATGTTCAATCAAATAAGGTTGGAGCATGAAAACAATAAGTCTGTGTGGACGTGGAGTTACTGTACTTTTGCTGTGTCTCCGGCGCGCTGTCCGAGGCCTTGACGGTCAGAGCGTACGACCGCCCCACGGTCAGAGTGACGCCGGGCGCGATGCTGATGCGTCCGGTGCGCTCGCTGATGACAAAGTCTCCCAGGGCGCCGACCAGGATCTCGTACGTCACCAGGCCGTTTTGACCCTCGTCTGCATCCACCGCTGTTAACTGGAGAGAGAGAGAGCAAGGGAGAGGTGGGGGGGAGAGAGAGAGTTGTGGGGGAGGGAGAGAGAGTGAAAGAGAGGGAGAGAGAGAGCAAGGGGGGGGAGGGGGAGAGAGGGAAAGAGAGAGAGAGAAGAGGGAGAGAGGGACGGGGGAGAGGAGAGAGAAAGGGAGAGAGAAAGGGAGGGAGAGAGAGAGAGGGAGAGGGAGAGAGAGAAAGGGAAGGAGGGAGAGGGAGGGAGAGAGAGATATTTAATTTTGCAAACAATATCACCATGGCAGCATGCAATGATAACGATGCCAATCGTTAACGAAGAGGAACAAATGGAACAGTTGAAGACCAAATCACTGTGATATGAACACAAACAAGGACGGACGTGATTCATTTAGAACATTTCTGCGATGGAGCCATTACTTTCTGGGTCCTCAGCTGTAATGTGTGTGTGAGGTGATGAAAGCAGCTGTATGTGCAGTTTGAGACGCGATCACCTGCTGGGATGTGATGGGGCCACGATCCAACATGAGGACCAGAGTGAGGACAGTCATTTAGTTTCTGTCAGGGAAACGTAAACTAAAGCAAATCGAGTCGTAACTACAAGCAGACTGTGGAATCCATTTTGATTGATTACACACATTATGCTGCTCACAATCCAAAAGTTTGCACATTAATTAGTTTAATATGCTGAAAGTAACAGCGGGTGTGTTCTGCATGAGATGAATTACAAGTTGCGGTCATGAAAGCAACTTATTTTGCAGCTTTCTGAGGGAATAATTCCATTCTCACTTATCAAGAAAGTTAAGCTGCGGCCGTTTCCCTTCAAGCCAATTATTTAGTGCCTCCTGTTGTTTTTAACGATGCGATCTGGTGCTGAAGTTCGCATTAAACCTCCGAGGCCTTGAAACTTTAATCCGCCCAAACCCAAACCGCACCTTCCTTGCGGGCTCCTGGCACAGCAGACGAGGAGGAAGAGGCAATGCGAACCATGAAATAAGCAGCGGCGTCCTCCGGAGCCCCGCAGCTCTCATAAACGGCTTATAAAGAGCGTTTCCGCCGCAGACGCTCTGTGACCCCGCGACCTCCTTCAGGGGAGGACAGAGCGGCTGGCTTTTTTTTAAACACGGATTAAACTTGACCTTTTCCGTTGGAGAGGCTGGCGCTGAGAGGACGGATCAACAGGAAAGATCAGGCTCGGACCAACAAATCAAATCATCCGTTTCAACAATTAGGCATGGCGGCAGAATTAGGCCGACCGCTCTGAAATCGCAGATGGGCTCGTGCTCCAGTTTGACCTTTTAAAAGCCAAAGCGAAAAATAAGATCCAATGAGGAAAATAATTTATTCATAATACATCAAATAAAGAACTGTTGTCCCGTATTACAAATCATTTTGAATGCGAGGCGAGTTCAGTAATGGAATCATTCACAAGAGGTCAGAGAGTGAAGGAAAGGAATAAAAAACACTGTAGCCACACGAGCGACGGATCCACTGAGGAAAAGGTTTCACAGAGCTGCGGATTGAAGAGGGAGACGTTCGTTTTCTCTCTTTGTTCGCCACAACGGCAGATGAGAGGACGGGGAGAGTTTGCAAAAAGGGGGGATTGACTGTCAACTCAGTGCGTGGAACTGCTGGAGTAATTTGGTTTGAGAGAGAGAGAGAGTGTGTGAAAGAGAGAGACGTGAGAGAGGCTCAAACAACACGACAAAGAGATAGTGTAGGTGCCAAACAACCAGAGAGAGAGGGAGAGAGGGAGATGGGGAGGAAGAGAGAGAGAGATTTGATTGATTACCTGTAGCACCGTCTCTCCCGGCTGCATGTTTGTGTAGACTTCGACGTTGTACGAGTTCTCTGCAAAGGTTGGTGTGTTGTCGTTGGCGTCGACGACCAGGATGTTGACGGTGATGGGCACACTCTGCTGGACCCCGTCTGACGCCACCATCTTGAAACGGCAGGAAGGAGAGCATTGTTATCATACAAGTGAACTCCACGCTGACAAAGAAGCCGTTAGACTCTCAGGTGCTTCGCTTGGAGAGTAGACATTGAGCTCAAGTGCCAGAGTCTGAACAATAGACCTGATAGACTTGGAGACCTTCTGCAGACAATTGAGAGGAAACTCTGAAGGAGCTCGGAGCATCAGGCACAAATACCTGTGATTGTTGCCCACGGCGCTTCAACAAAGTTCTGACTAAAGGAGATAAATGTAATATTCCAGTCTGTGCTCTCCTGTTAAATGGTGTAGATTTGTGTAGTGAGGCGTTTAATTCAATCCATTCTGGAGTGTGGCTGTAACGCATCAAAAGATGAAAAGGTAAGCAGGGCTGAATGCTTCCCGAATACGCTAAGGCTCCAAAACTGGTGTGCAGAGCAGCAGGAGGGCGGAGAGGGACAGTTTGCAAAATGAGCAAACAGCCTGTTTATTCTTAGAGTGGGAAAGAGAAAATCAACTTAGTGGAAGAGCAAATGAAGTGCATGGAAACGCACAACTAAACAACAACAGCAGCAGCAGAGGCAGGAGATACATTTTCTGTCGCTTTCCCCCCCCCCCCCTCGACCAAAAATGTGCAGCCGGCGCTGGAATAGAAATGACACCTCTGGTTGGTTATCCTGTACATCAAAGAGGCACTTTAAAGCAGAAGCCAAAGTTTCCCTGTGAAGGTGTTGGAACACATGATTAGAGACGTGACAGCAGCTCCTTCTCTCATCGCCTCGTGTTTGTGCTCTTCATCCGGCGCCTGGAGAGAGACGGCAAACTGTTGTTTTTGTGGGGGGGGGGGGGGGGGGGGGAGAAAGCGCATTAGGCTTTTACTGAGACATTGTCATCACACATTCACTGAGGGTTTAGACTGCAGTGCAACTATGTGTGAGACAGGACCAACACCTGCCTGTGCACACACACTCACACACACACACACAGACTGAGCAACAAACACTATTCAAGGAGCACTCTGCTGTTCTAGCGCCATCAGCAGGTCAAATTGACTGATAAATTCAACAGACACAGCACTTTTGGACAAATGAGCCACGCCCACTCGGCAGCCAATTACAGCATAATCGAAGGGTTTATCAAAAAGGAAAGATAAACGTTTGTCCGTTTGTTCAGCAATGGGCCTTTATGGGACGCAGGTCAAGCCACTGAATCCTGGTCAAAGTGCCGATTACAGCGCCACCACCAGGCTGACTAGTTGCAAAATCGCATGCGTTCTCCCCTGATTTCTGTGTCCAACCTGGCCACCCAAATCAGTTCTCCACTTATCCAGCTATTCTGCTGAAAATCAAACGGACACGTGGAAGAAAACCAACGCAGGTGAAAGCACGAGCGGCTTGTCAGAGGTAATAATAACTTGTTACGGAAAGGTGGCTACACACCTGCATTGTATCCATCTGACAGATATGTCATGTTTGTTGGATACGAGCATTTGAACAAAGGCAGGATTTCTCTTCATGACGCACAGCCTTCATTTCTATAGCAGCTATAAGTGGACTGTTGATAAGCTTTTATCCATATCTCTGCAATTACTTCTGATCCTTCTCACTCCAGGCAACATGCTGCAGAAGTTGTTTTGGATGAAGAACAGGGTCTCTGGTAGCTCGCTTTGGTGTTTATCCCCGAGCGAAGGTCTGAGTTTGTGGTCAAATCCCCAGGCTGACTTCTATCATGGAACAATATGTTCCCACGTCTGCAGGCGGAGGAGTGGGTGACGCTTCTCTCTAAATGTAGGACTTCCTGCAGAGATCCACTTCCGATTCGTACCCAAAGTGCCTCTTCAAAGAGTGCATTTGTATGTGTGTGTGGTTGCTGTTTTGACAAATGCTTCTACCTAAGAAGCCGTTTTATCCTCAACAATGGCCTCCAAAACATCCGCCGTGCGAGGTGCATTATGTCTTTTTAGGGGGGTGGGGGGTTACAATGACATAGAAGAGAGAGAGAGGGAGAAAGAGGGAGAGGATATTTGTGAGCTGGAGGAGAATGTCGGCGCAGATCCGAGCTGTGAATCTCTCTGAAGAGGATTTACAGGAAGCGGCGCTCTGCAGCTCTGCTTCTCTACATTTGATATTGAATGCAGTAAACATTCACGGGAGACGCGCGGCCGTGGAAGTCTGAGGATTGTCATATTGAATGATCACCACAACAGAGCCCAGGCAGACTTTCATCGCCACGGATCCTGTGTCACCTAAAACGCTGCAAATGTACGGCGTGAAAAACTGTATCAACATTCATAAATACGTGAATAAAACCATGCATGCGTGCGTAGAGACATGGAGGAGAGGGGGTCTCTCGGTCTCTCTCTCTCTCTCTCTCTCTCTCTCTCTCTCACACAATAAACATGTCGCGCCTTCATGAGCTGCAGCTGGAAATGGAAATGGCAGAGAAGCACTTGAGACTTTAAACAGAATAACTCTGAGACTTTTCTGACTCTGAGCTGTCCAGGGACACTCGCTGTCCTGCTGATGCTTTCCAATCTGCAACAATCCCTCCTCCTGGATGACAGAAGCCATTTTCCTCCACACGCTGCAATCCCTAAACAAGTTACTCGGGGTAAAGTAAAAATTTAAAGTAAGCCACTCCAAAACACAACAGTGAGGTAGAAATGAACAACATATGATGCAAGACGGAACTCTATTAGAGCCACAAATACACTGTTGGCTGGTCTGACTGTCACTGGCACCCTGCTTAGTGCTGGCTGCCAGTTTGGAGAGTATGTTTGATCACAATTAGCAGCATATTGATGAGGCAGATAAACAGCAGAGACATGCTGGGCCTGAGTTTGGAGCTTTGTAGAGTTTCCTTCAAAACTACATGTGTACTCGTGAAAAGGTGCTGCTGCTATAAATGCTAGACAGCCTTGTTCTCTACGGTACAACATACAGATAAATGTCAGATACCAAACGCCACAACGACAAGAATCTGACCTACATGTCTTTGCGTACAGATTCCTCAGCTACAAAGTAAGACATGTTGGTATGTGAGTGCTGGTAAAGGTCACGGCTCTGTATCCCGGCTAACCTGTGACTTGTACTCATTAACATGTGTAAGGGGGAGGTAGGTGGCGTTGTTTGAGCCCAGATCAAGGCCCACCTACCGTGAAGGTGTAGACCATCTGCGTCTCCCGGTCCACCGGCTTCAGCAGCTTCAGGTGGCGGATTATCCCAGTAGGAGTGAGGGCAAAGATGGCGGTGTAGTCATCCATAGTAATCGTCAGCATGGGGTCTTTCGTCTTTCCCGGAGAAAGACATAGAACAAAGATAGGCGTTACCATGGGGATATGAGTGTTTCATCACGTTTTTTTTTCTTTTTTCCCAGGCCGCAGCTGTGGGGCTGAGAAACACCATCAAACGGCACATTTCTGATCCGCCAAAGAATCGAAAAAGTAATCTGCTGGCAGGTCTTTCATCTGCCCTCAGGAAGGGAACCTGAACGCAGCGTCTCCTAGCGCCATCACATCAGCAACAGAGGGACAGGGGGGAGAGGGGGGGGACGCCTAATATCTGCTCTGTTCATTGGCAGAGAAGGTCAAGGGCCGGTGGACGGACGCTGAATAGGAACGATGACAGAGGCGGAGGAGCTTCACTTCCTCTCTGCTAACAGATGAGTGTGTGGACGTTCCACTGCGGTCCAATGAAGGGAGCTGGTTTCGATTCCCGCCCGTCAATGAGTCGCCCCCACAAGAGTGTTTGGTAAACACTGGGGCTGGGTGGCTTATTGATTTTGTTATCTCTGCTCCCACTCCGCTTTGATTTGTTGATCTCCTCCAAGGACTCGAGTAAAAGCACATTTACACCTACGAGGTCAATTAGTTTCACGCTACAGGACGTATATGAAAACCTCTTTCCCCCATTTAAATACAGCTGAGAGAGCCAGAAGGGAAACGAGGGCAGTTTGTTAGTGACACCTAACAGCAGCTCTGCAATAAGGGGGGAATTTAAGATGAGCAAAACACACACCTTCATCCCACTCCACACACACACACACACACACACAATCAATAGTCAGGCAATAAAGTGATAAACTCATTTAAGGAATACGCCAGAACCACAGCAGAACGTGAAGAGAATGCAGCACAGCAAACCTCTTAAATCACACAACCCTCAGAGAACACAACACACACACTCACATACACACATCAGGACTGGAGACTACACACACAATTTGGAATGAACAGACCAAATGGAAATCATGATTAAAATAAGAAGTAGACAATTGTGAATACGTCTCCACTTGCGATGCATGCATTAGTGTGTGTGTGTGTGTGTGTGTGTGTGTGTCACAGCATCTCAAAGCAACCCGTTTACCTACAGGCATTTCACCAGGCTCCAGCTACAAACAAGGGTAGAAATACAGCAGAGATAATTTAAACATAAATAAACGAGCTAATTCCTTCAGTTGGCGACCTGCTGCCGTGTGTACGCCGGCTGTGCGGGCGTCAAACCCTCCCCCTACCTCCTCTATGTCATTATCCAGAGCCAGGATCCCGAGGGGGGAGGTGAGGCTGGCGTTGGCCGAGATGGTGGTGCCCACCGGGGACGACTCGCTGACGTAGCCCTGATAGGTGGCGAACTGGAAGTACGGCGCCTGGTTGTTCTCATCCAGGATTTCGATAATGAGGTCGGCGTAGACCGGGAGGGGGTGACCGTTGTCCTGCTCGGCCTAGGAGAGAGAGAGAAAGCGAGAGAGAGAGAGAGAGAGAGGGAGAGAGAGAGAGAGCGAGAGAGAGAGGGAGAGAGAGAGAGAGAGAGAGAGAGAGAGAGAGAGAGAGACTCTGTTACTTTGGCTCCGATTTTCGCTTTTTGGGACCATCTGGGACAAACACACTCGGAGTTTGGTCCAAGACGTTCCAGAGCGTGTTTAAAAGCATCGCCACAAAAGTTCCCCTCTTCTTGTCTGTGCGATTGTACGTGGTGATGAGTCGATGAGAGGCTGAGACAAGGTGGAAGCTGTGAAAACATCATTACGGCGGCTCGTTCCTCTCTTTCCCTCGCTCACACACCACTAATACACATCCTCCTTTTTCCTCCTTGTCGGCAAAACGCAGTGACTTCCTGCACCGCGCTTTCACTCCTCCAACTCTTCTAAGTATCAATTTCAGGAGTGAGCCATCTCCTCGCAGGTGAGCGATGCTGTGATGTGTTCATCTCCTCTGCAGTCTGCGGTGCAGCGAGGGGACCAAAACAGAGAGACGAGAGGATTACAGTAGAGATTGTTGCGTAATTTTGAGCGACATTTTTAGGGATTTCTTGAAGTTGCACCGCCTGAGCTCAGCAATCACTGTCCGGCACATCTCTCCATTTCATTCCGCCGCAGCAAAACGCGTGAGTGTGTCTGCCAACCGCTGGAAGCCGATAGAGATGTAGCAATAGATGGTACGAACAGTGGCCCTGTTCCACTGAGGGGGCCGGATCACAACCGAGCCGCTCCACGCCGGCAGCCTGCTTCCATTTCCACTCTAATCAAAGCCGACCCCGGTCTGACTGAAGACAGGGAGACCCGGGCCTGCTGGTCTCCACCCTCGCCGGGGGACCAGGTGACGTACGAGCCACCGCAGCAAATGGAACAGAGAGGAGAATTCATCAGTGACATTTGCAGCAGAATCCAGGATGTGGATTGCACTCGTTTGGTGCCATTTGGTCAGAAGCCCAAAAAAGAGATTTGCAGGGTTCACAGTGAGATGAACGCTTTGTATTCTGAACCATCATGAGCCGGTCTAACATAGAATCTATAAAGCAATCCGTACTCTGAGTCTCCACAGTAAAGCAGAGTGGAAACATCCTGATTTAAAGGAGCGATTAGTCTCTTTTATGTAATCCAGATGTTACAGCTGATAACCCACACGTTATTACATAAGTCTCATGATTGTTTGATACGTTCTTATCTGCATGAGTCCGTTCGCTTCAGCGTCCAAGTCTCCGATCCTGGAGTGCCGGGCCGCCGTCTTGGAAAGCCGTCGTTTCTCTAAGCAGCATTTCAATTAGAGCAAAAAGCTACAGTGACTAAATTTAATCAGAGGTCCACTCAGGATTAGGCTCGGTAATTGCCAGGGCACTTAACGCAAATACCATCATTTGTGTGGGATAGACGGCAATTAGCGGCGCCCGTTAATCCATCAAGAGTGACTTATGGTGAAAGGTGCGACATGGAAATATATGAGCGGCCGATGTCGGGAAATCCAGAGGAAAAGTAACACCATTAGCCAACAAGTGAGTGTGTGAGCAGTCGTATGAAAGACGGGAGGAACCTGACGGGGGGAAATCTCGGAGGACCTTACAGGAGAGCAGAATGTTGCCGTGGGAACAACAACATTATGATAAGCGTGCTCTTCTTAGCAGTTAAGCTCATTTGCATGTCACCTTCCCGTCCTCCGAAAGACGACGAAGGCGATGACCTGCCATGAATAGTGAGGGGAATTACTGCTGAATCAGCGAATCTGACCGCTCTGACATAAAACAGATACATTTGGCCCAAATCACATTCCAAATATATTCCCATAAAACCCTATCGTTGTGATTTCATCTGGAAAAAGTGAAAGTGAAACGCTGACTCGCCCGAAACTATACGAGCGAACAGTCTGCCAGCTCAATCATCAGGATACAGTAATGTGTAGAACCAGTGAACTGCTGCTCGGACTCGCACCGACAAACCGTTTAAGGAAGAAGCAGAAGAAGAAGAGGAAGAAGAGGAAGTGAGAGATTCTTATTTCCTTCACACAGCTCAGCATCTGACAGAGCTGCAGCCACAGTGAGACCGAACCGAGAGAGAGAGAAAGAGATAGAGATGGAGAGAGAGAGAGTCACGACCCTTATTACGCTTTATTAGCCCAATTTGATCGCTTGTCTGTGTTTTCGGAGAGCCGTCTGTAACCGGAGGCCAAGGGTCCGCAAGAAGGCACAACATTCGCCGTCCACTGTCGTCTGTATCCTGGAAGACTGTGAGTGTGTGTGCAATGCTGCTGTTTTGGCACATCCTGTCGCTGTTCCAGATGCCAGACGATCCTTCGCCCACGCACACACACACACACAAACACACACACACACACTCCCGTACCACAGATCCAATCATCTCGCACTAACACCTGAGGGAGGAACTCTGTCATTGACGGACAGCGTGTGGGCCCGAATGTCTCTCTCTCTCTACTTCTCTCACTCTCACACACACACTTCATCATAGCAAGGGAAGACAGAGAGAGGAGTGTGTGCGTGTATGTGTGTATGTGTGTGTGTGTACGATTACAGTGCTCCCTGGTGATTGAGCTCTTTAGCGGTGTCCCTATTTCGAGTGAGGCAGTGCTAAATGACCTGTGTTCTGCCGCTACAATACACGAGCCTGCAGGACATTCGCGGCTACCAAAAGTCACCGTTTATCACTCGCTCTCATCCCGGCTCCATCTCCCTTCATCCCTCCATCCTCCACGTCGCCCTGCGTTCTGTTTCTCTTTTGATAAGCCCTCCCTTCTTCTCCTCCTCCTGCCTTCAGGCCGCCACCGTCTGATATTCCCCTGTCAGGATCAATGATGACTTTGGAGGAACAACAGATGGGTTTTGTGAAACATGCCAGAGTTGGTGTGACTTTCTGGTTTCACCTTGACGAGGGTTCGCACACAGAGCCTGAGATGTTTGTATATTTCATTCACATCAAAGCTCACACGGCTCGGCTTTGATCACAAAAATCAGTATTGTGAATTGAATTACAACCTTTAAACAGCGACGGTGGCAGAGGATCTCTGAGGAGGACAAAGTGTCGGTATCAGCGCCGCGGAATGTCTTCAAGGTCTATAACAAGTGCTCAGATAAGGACTGCCACTCCTGCCTGTGCTGTACTCTCACGCCTACTCTGTTAGCTGCACACCAACCAAACTACTTCTCTGTTAGTTTGTGTCGTTTTGGGCAGGTCGCCTCCCGAGCGAACACACTGGTTGAGAACATACATCAAAGTAAGAAGGTTATGGATTATGTGGGCTGTAAACTGTAAATAAACAGCGGTGGAGTCGCCCTGATGAGCTGCGGGGTGGAATTGGAATGAAGAAGAAATAAAGTCTTCTCCTGGCAGTAGGCGTGTGATTGCATTAAGGAACAATTTAAAGGAATGAAAGAACAAGAAAGGCTTTCAGAGATCCAGCCGTTAAAATGCTGCATTCCTGTTAAAAAGCTGAGACAGTTACATTAAAGTCTGCAATGAGCTCTGGAGGAGGAGGAGATGTTTGAGAGGAGATCATCATCAGCATATTGTGATGTCATGAGAGGAGTAGAAACATCTGCTGAGATCCACATCGGTTTGGTGCTCTGGTGTAGAACTGCTCAGAACCAGGACCAGGACCAGGACCAGGACCAGGACCAGGATCAGGATCAGGATCAGAACCAGAACCAGAACCAGAACAGCACCCAAATCAGCTGATCCAAAACAACAGACATGACATATTGGCCTGCACACGTTGCTCATGCAGCTGAAACCTCATTCAGAATCAATGAATCCAATCAAAAGGCGAACCTGCTCCAAAAACAGTTAGAGTCTCTGTGTGTGTGTGTGTGTGTGTGTGTGTGTAAACATAATCAACTGTGCACAAGGTTGTAATTACTTTTTAATGTCTGCTTTTGCCAACAATAATAATAATAATATAAAATAATGAGCTCGGTGTGTGTGTGAAGTGTTTAGTGACGGTTCACTCTCAGAGGCGTTATGTATGTTCATCACATCCTGAGCTCCATCACAGACCTCCCATGATGCCACAGGCTAACACTCACTTCCCTGCCCCTCACACTCCAGGAGCAAAGGTCCCCCTCCTCCTCCTCCCCTCTATACAGCTGAGGTTGTTATGGCTACAGCCCTCCTCTCCTTCCCTCGCCCTCCCCCTCGCTCTTTCTCTGCTCTGTTTACTCAGGCTACACGGCGTTCCAGAGGTGTCCAGAGGTTAGTTGATAGGTGGATGCAGCGGCCTGAACCGACTCCGGCTGCGTATTAGGATTCATGAGAGCGCAGCCGCTTATCTTACTGCCAAGTCCATAAATCATATCATCTTTTTCAACCTCAATCCTTTAAGATAAGGTTAATGACTTTCAAGACTGAGGTTATCTACGTGGAGAGCGTTAAAGGTGGCAGCTCAAACCTCGCCGCTAAACAAATGCAGAAAAATGTGACGAAATAAAGGGAAGGATTTTTGTTTACCTAACGTGGGAGGCAGCAGAAATACTGAACTGAACAGCTGAATACATTACCTGTCATGTATACGGGATAAAACCTATTGTTTTATTGTTCTAATCATTTAATAAGAAGCTTTAATGCTCAATTCTTCCCCTCTGATCACTGAATGATGCAGGAACACATCCGCAGCGACACATCTCTGTGACGAGACACAACCATTGTGTCTTATTTTGGGACGTGGTGGCGTCCAAACAAGAATAGAAAGCAGTGGGAGCAGGACGTGTCATAATGCAGCCGCAGCGTCCGACACCAGGGACTCATTTGAAAGGGTTCATAACAATGCAGGGTTTCAACAAACGCCAGGAAATTCAAGCCATGAATCTGAACCGCAGCAGTGATTGGCCCGAGCAACACTGTATTCACTTTGGACATAATGAAGGATGACATTAATGTGACAGGTTAAACCAATCATAGTGTTCACAGTCCCAGCATGTCGAGCAGCTTTCACTCCCTGAAACCATGCTGGGATTGATTGCAAGCAAACCCTCCCCCCCTAGAACCCTAAATGTTATATAGACCTGAGGCTTTCTTCTCTTGACCGCATGAGTTCAAATGAAGCTTTCACACTTCAAACGCACCAGAATCTTGGGGAACACAGCCCCGGGCGCCAAAAAACCTTTCCAATAAAGCCAAACGTGAAAATGAATAAATGAAATGCACTGTGTGAGAAATTCACAAAGCGTGTCGTTAAAGGGGGAAATTGCATCTCGAAATCCAGTTCTCTCATTCATAAATGCTTGTTACTTGACTCTTCTGAGCGTTTGCCCTGACGGAGGGTTTACTCTGGTATTTCCTGGTTTACACTGAGGAAACTTCATAACACTCTGTCACGCCAAAACATTAACACTGGATTCAGTCTGGTGGCAAGTCTCTAAGGTACGGAATCTGTGTGATGTGTTAGCAATCAATACAACTGAAATCTAAACCATTAGTCACTTTATTTAAACAAAAGCTTAGATTCAAACTCTCACACATTCTTGCGGAACTTCACCAACCACAAAGCCTCTGCCCGTCCAATACAGACAGACAGACAGACAGACAGACAGACAGACAGACAGACAGAGACTCTGTGCTCTAAAATCAGATAATTAAGCATTTCCTTGCTGAGTTAATTTTATCTTGTACCCTATCAACAGCAGAGTTGATTGGACTTGGTATTGATTACCTTGATGGTGAGTGTGAACCTCTGATACAGGTCTCTGTTGATGGGCTGCAGGACGCGCAGTTCTGCATTCGTCTTATTTAGGGTGAAATACTCTGCATACGTCGCTGGATGACCTGGAGTGAAGGAACAACGGCACACAGGTTTTGAATGAGCGTAACCTTTCTGGTATGACCAATAACACCTGTACTGTGGGGTTTGAGCGTGGTTCACTCACCAACCAGGATGAAGTAAAGGATCCCTGGTCTGAGTGATGGAGGCTGTATGTTCCTGTCCTTGTCCTCTGCCTGGATTGGAGGAATCACATCCAGTGGGTTCAGTTGGCTCTGTAACAAGAGAGATGTGGAGTAAGCACTCACATTATACTGAGGTCTAACCGCACACACACACTTCTGCACACAGTTGCTATGTCATTGGTGATGCCTTTGTACTTGATGCCAGTCTGGAGGATCAATTTGTATATTACACTATAAGAATACTCAAATTAGACTCCTTGCGCAACAGAACACAAAGATAGCAACGATCAGGGATGATTTCATGCCAAATACTCTGGCAGGCATATTTGTTACTGTAGAGAGATGCTGAGACATCAGATAAATGGATGACACGCTAAATCAGATTCTCCTCCAAACGTTCAGCCTTTTTTCTGCCTTTTCACAATCTCTGCGTTGCTGACATCACTTAAAAAGTTGGCAGTGCTGCACCCTTGATTCTTGCAGGTACTGTTTCTTAAAGATGTGCACAACCATAAGCTTCAATAGAATGCAAGTGGCATCCATCCTGCATGTGAATAGCACACATTGTTCTAGCCCTTCGTCCACAAGAAAGCAATGTATTCAGAATTTCTATCTGATACTTCAAGACACGAGACGAGCAAGATGAAGCAATCCAATTCAATAAGCAAGATTTCCTTAAGTAGGCCAGCAGCGCTACATCAGTCATAATTCACAACGCACTAGCCGATGTTAAGGGGTAATTAACTAATGAGCCAGCGGTGTTAGTCCACATCAACATGCTTCTAAACATGCATAATAAAGTATCACATTAAGCTTAATCTGCTCATTGTGCTGTAGGCTACTTTTGCTGCTCATGCATACTCACACACCATCAGGGGTAATTATCCACATCTACCTACACTACCGCAAACGACATATGGCTAAGTGGGAAAGTGTTTAGCACATCATATTTACGCATATCTGCTCTCATGCAAAGTAGTTCCATATGGCTGACGCGGTACGTGACGGTACGCTAAGAGGCTGGTGCTGAACTTCCTTTAAAGTAGGAGGGGCACGTGGCGAGCAGCTCTCTCGCAGGAAGGACCCCTCCCTGCGGGGGTATATTTATATCCCTCTGCTCTGGGGTAATCCTTACACCCCTCCCCAGCCAGCCCTCTCCCTTTTACAATGTCTAGAGGTGCGCTAAATCAAATCCCACTAGCTGTGCACAATGATGATTAGCTATAATACCCTCCTCCAGCACTCATTATCCTTGGGACTCCAGAGCCTGCGTTATACCCCCCCAGGGCAAGAAAAATAAATACAGATCAACTTAATAATGCCTGTCTAGCCATTGTGATTAATTACAATACACTCATCAATTACGAGGAGACAAATCTCCCCGCGGACAGACACGTTAGCATAATGGCTAAACTGCACAACGGTAAACAGTGAGTGAAGGTTGCGTTATGAAATTGTGTTAAACGCAGTGGAAAAGAACCTAAGGAGAGGATTTAATACTCGACTGAAAGTGTAAAGGGAAAACATTGGATTTTGGACGCTGCTTATTAAAGGCAATATCTAGCATCGATGTAACATTAAAGCTTTGGTAGTGAAGCTTTTGCAGATGAATCTGCTATTGAAAGGGCAAAAAGAGCAGTAAGATGGGAGAAAGGCCAACATTTTCTCACACTGATGAAAAAGCTCCACTTTGTGTACCCACAGCTCACAGGTTCTGCATACTTAGCAGTCTGCAAACCTTTTACCATAAATTATACATTAGTCGGGGCAACTCTGAATGGAGGTCTGAACAAACAGCGGTGATTCAGTATGGCTGCTCTACACCAGGCACACACACACACACCCCTCTGTGGGCTTCAATCTATACCCTTTGATATCCTCAATCTCATCTCCACAGCGTCCTCACATGTCCCAGTGTCTCTGGCACCGTTCCCCCGCCTCTCTTTTCTTTGTCTCAAATCAATTTCGGTGAAGAATGTTGCAGAGGACACCTGATGCACGCTTGATGCAACCGTCCCCAACGTGCAGCTTCAGAACAACATCACCAGCACAGTGTATCCCATAATCCATCATTCCACAGTTCTATGCGGCTGTCCCAGTTGGTGGAAGAAACCAAGACATAAACAAACAAGAGTTGAAACCTCTAAATTTGTGACGCACTTCACTCAATGGCAGACTGGATTGGATTTTGACTCATATATCAAATTCACTGACCTCAAATTAATTCTCCATTAAGCACATCTACATAAACCAAACCTGTTGGTGATGACGTCACTGAGGAGGCTTAAACTCAAGATTTCGGTCTGTTTTGTGCTTGCAGACAAACTCATGCACATCTACGGGCAATTTAAAGTTTCCAACTCACCCCACTGGCCCCGTCTTTGGTCTGTGGGAGAACAGATGGACTTCCCAGATAAAAGGAGCGAGGCCACCGTCGGATCACTGCACTTCTGTTCAATTTCAGCTTCACCTTCGTCAAATGTGCCTCTGCTTTCTGTCTCTTTTGTCGTGTATTCTACTGATTCACATTTAGAGCTAGAGACACGTCTACACTCTACACTAGACACCTCTACAATGACTTTTACAGTGAATTTCAGACAAATAATAGTCTTATCTCTAATTTTGTACTAGTTATAAGTACCAGTCTCCTTTGTAGCAGGATAACTTCAAACGTTAAGACGCCATGATGAATTTCCTCCAAAGTACCTCAATTTAGGGTCAACTGATGCCCAATCTTTCATGTAAAATGTCAGGACCAAGACCGACAAAGGTGCCGTATACTCCAGTAAATCACGTCATTTGTTGCGGTACAAGACTGCAACTTCCTGCAAACTTCAACAACATTCAGTTCAACAACAAAGTTAACTCTTTTGCTGATGACTTCCCGTTCTCCAGAGGTGCGGAGGTGCAAACTCTTCACTTTTCCCTGACTTTTCACCTGCTGTGTTTCCTTGCCTCCTGCTGTCTTCCTCCTGTGTTCCTTCTTGCAGGATGCTTGCAGGCAAAGCTAGTTTGCAGTTGTTGGTTGCTGCTCGTTGCTCAACCGTACACACTGAAGCTTCCTGCATTATTACCGGCTGGCTCTCTCTCCTCCCAAAAAACCTTTACACCCCTTGTTACTGTCTGTTTTTGATTAATGTAAACTTATTATTCCACTCTGTGCCCCTATAGCAAGTAACAATATACTATTAAAGACAAAGATATGTATATTGGTCCAGTCAGGTTGTTCCCATGTCAGCCTTGTTATCTCTCCTTCTCAGCTGCCACACACACACATCCTGCTCTCTTACTTTCCCCCTTGCTTCTATGAATTCCAGCAGTGTTTAGCTGTCATCCCAGGTCAAGTCAGCCTTCAGCTCTAATTGCTAGTCCAACAGACCAGAAAAATGCCCCGGTATTACCATGCTGAGACAACTGGTGGGGCTCTCTCTGCCTCCAGGTGAGCAGCCCAAAAAGCAAGGTGTAAGCAAATGATTAGGCAGTTTGAGACACTTGGCAGTTAATCATTCTGTGACTTCAGAATAGAAAATAGCATACATACATATGTCGGCGGTGAATGGTTCCTGCGTGTGCATGAGGGTTCACACACGCGCAGGATGATGAAAATATGCGCATACTATTACCAGTTGGAAATCAGTTCGAGCAACCTTGTGGAAATGCTTTGTTTACCACTAAGCCTGTCTGCCTGCTTCTTACCGGTTGGGTGATTTCAGGGATGGAGACGCGGTAGGTGATTGGGTTGCAGTCGTTGGTGTTGTTGACCAGAACGCACGGCAGGAACATGGGGCCCAGGTCGTCTCCGTCCAAAACATCCAGAGTGAGAGTGGTGGTGGCCGAGCGTCTGTTGGGAGGGTACGGAGCTCGGTCCTGCAAGACGGATACACTAATGACTTTCTATTCACCGCTTCAGTCCCCGAGACGATTTGCTGCCGCGGGCACTGGGGCTCCACGCCGATGCAGTCAAAATCAATAGAATCTATTTAAACAATACAGTAGGGGTCATTATGGACTTTGATTGACAGTCTTTCAATAGCATTAACCTAAGAAACAGATTTACACCGTATTTGCAAGTTTCACTTTGTCAAGTGAAATTGAACTCTTGACATGAACAGTGCAGAGTTCTAACAAATACCAAGTGTTCTTCCTCTGCTCTGACATTGTACTGCAAGAGAAAAGGAAAGTTCTCTTGAGGACTTGTTGCCAGGCCAAAGGGTCGAGCTGTTGCTACCTCATCCAGGAAATGAGGAGAATAGGAACTGGCTCGAATGCTAAAAGACGATCAGCCTTTGGTGCTTCACCCTTTTCTATTTTAGAGTGTAGAGTGTCAACTCTGACCACCGTGCTTCTTTGCTTGAGTTTCCTTCCAAACACGGGCACAGTGAGCCTGTTAGTGCTCAAGGAATCAGGAGACATCCACAGCGAGTCCTTTTACAGAAATAGCCACATATAGGGTATTAAAGTATGGGTGAGTGTGGGTTGAACATTGTGAAAAGTTGCAAAAGAAGTAAAAAGAAAATGGAAAAGCATCTAGTGAGACAAACCCATCGGTCCTGAACTGCCACAGTCTACACTTTTGGTTCCACACACTCAACAAGTCTGAGACCAGCTCAGGCCTGATGCAGCTGGCAAACAAGCACAGAACTTCCTCAAATAGCCTGTACAGGGGCCTGTGTTCACTCAGTGTGAACTGCGGCAATGCAGCCAGGCCCCCTGTCCATACTGTAGGTACTGAGCTGTACGGTCCATGTATAAAGGAGGAACTTCCATTTAAGCTTCTAATGGGGGGAATTCTCAGATCTATGTGAGTTTTAGGGTTTAAGGGACCAAAGAAGGAATAAAAACATCTTTCTTTCTGCATTATTCTGTAACTCACACAGTCATTATGTCATCATTAGGCAAACTTGATTTTCTGTCTCAAGCTGGCCTCCTGAGAGTTGAAGGAAAATGGCCTTTATCAAGTAAATTGCACAATCAAATCAATTCTAGAATGCATAGCTGTCTTGACAGGAACGGACTAAATGGTAAAGTTAGGAGAGACAACTTTAATCGCTTTTTAATGGAAAATATACAGCCAAGTAATGATGGAGCAATAGAGCGATCAGCCCTGTCTGCTTGGTTTCCTGAATATGAGCTTAGCCAAGTTAGTATTAGTGGAATACGCTGTATAAATCAAGCAAATAGTGTGTGTGATGTTGTGAGAGCTAAGTGAGGACGAGAACCCTTGCAACTACTGGCCAACATGTCGAAAGAAAACAAGAACACTCTGTTATTCTCCTATTATCTTTGTGTATAAACATCCGGCACTCAGAATAGCTGAAAGGTCTGAAACATGACGAAAACCCTTTTTCCACTCTCTTCCCGCAGGCCAGGAGAAGAAAAAAAACTCCTTGAGCGCCGGTGCTACAAATGAAAATTTCAGGTTCCAGCTGCTCCCCCTGAATACCAACTAGACCTTGTTATGCCAGTTTATTGACATTGAGAGCTCTTCACCCTGTAAGGGCAGACAGCCTCACAGAAGCAGGAACAAAGTCCAAGTCAACACATATTCATAATCAATTCACATACAATATAGAGTGAGACATCTTCACGCTCACAATTTTAAGTGATTTTGCCCATTAAAGCACATTTCTTCACTTACGCTGGCCTGGACTACAATCAGGTAGCGTGTTCTCTCCTCGTAGTTCAGCCTCTCTGCCAGTATAATGTGTCCTGATAAGGTGTTTGAAACGCCGACCGTGCCATTAGATTCCTGAAAGAGAGACGGAGAGCGAGAGAGAGAAAGAGGGAAATCAATATGATAAAACAAAGAGCATGCTGTACGTGAGAGGCATGTAGTGTTTGTCCATATACCGGGTCGTTGGGGTTGTACCGGATGCTGTACTCGATGTGTCCGTTGGGTCCGTCGTCAATGTCTGTGGCGCCTTTCCTTTCAAAGCTGAAAATTGTTGTTCCAATTGGTGTGAGCTGAGGAAAAGGACAAGAGTAACAAAAAAGGGTCGAGCACTTCAGCATCGTCCTTTGACTAGAATAGGATGCGGACGTACATCAGAGGAGGGGAGTGTGCACACGGATATTGCTGTTGCCACTCCAAGCCCCATTATTATATAAAAGAGAGAAGAAGAAATAAAACATTTCAAGTGGAAATTGAAACGCGGTAGTCAGCAGCAGTGCGAGGGCGTCGGCGTCGTGCTCACTGAATAACAAAAAGTGAGTATGAGAAGCTCTGCTGTTCCCCAGAGGCCTGGGAGACGCCTGTAGGACCGGGCGGCGGGCGGGCGAGCGAGCGAGCGAGCGAGCGGGTTCAAAAGGAGGAGCTGAGAGCGGAGGGAATGATTCACTGTGCCGCCGTGGGTTTAGCTGTATGTGGTTATTGTAACTCCCTCCGACATGACTTTCGGAATTGGCGACGCAAAGGAAGCGGGATGGAAAAGAGATGAAAGCCGCAGCTGTGCAGAAGTTAGCGCGCCGAGTCTTTAACACTTATCTGTCGTCTCAAGAGGCGCAAAATGTAAAGCAGTGGGATTTGGCCTCACAAAGTGTGTTAAATCCCTGGAGGTCTGCACTGTACTTCCCTTCAGAGCAGCATGTAGTCTAGTATTTGAATGCTTTACATCAAATTCCCTTTACTTTCTGATCCATGGCTTCTGTAGGCAAGGTTCCCCCAAATACAGACGGTTTATTCAACACATGTGACCTTACTTCATCAGTTTTTTAGTCACAGTGACAAGGAAGAGCTGGTAAAAGCCCTTAGTCATGTTATTACTAAAAGTAGTAGAAGTGGTATGTTGATATCATTAGCCAGTGTTTAAATGTTTTACAGCATTTCTTTGGATATTTGACACGGTTCAGTTTTTGTTTTTGTTACACAGTGTCAAAAATTCAATTTGCACATATTCTATTATTTATTTAGTCCGAAAAATAAGAATAACCTTGAATTATTCTGAGTGTTAAAGTGTAAAAAATATCCTCTTTCAGCACTGAAGTTGGAACTATTTAATAATTAGTTTGGGGGATTGTGGCAGAAAAAGTGAAGTAAAGTTAAATAAAATCATTATATCCAATCATTATGTCATAATTTGGGCTTTTTTTCCTCTCCAACATCGATATCAGCATTGTCATTAATAATCAGCTGCTCTGATTGTGACTCAGACCGTGAAATTATTCTCAAACTTTCCCTTCCAAGGCCGAGAGCGGCGGATAAAGAAGCTCTAACATGCAACAATTCAACAATTCATAGCAATATACAAAGGAGAAATGTTTTTTTCATTGTGTATTTCCTGTGTATATTTAACATTCCACACAGCTTGATGCTCAACCAAAACATTACTTGATGTTCCACAGTGTGTGTGTGTGTCTGTCTGTTTGGCCCATGAATAAATACTCACAGCTTATCTCTGTCAAATACAAAAACACTTTCTTGTCAAGACTCGTGTGTGTGTGCATGCAAAAACACAAACACAAACACATCCACGTCAAATTACTGTAAATCTGCTCCATTAGCTCCGTGTGTCAGTAGTAGTGGTGCATCATTAGGCCACGTCGTCATAGTGACACGGAGCCCAATAGATGTGCTGCTTAGAGACTGTAAACGTTACAGTGCAGGACAGACTTGAATCACTTTGATGGTCAGATTTTATTAGTGGCTTCAGTCTCTCTCTCTCTCTCTCTCTCTCTCTGTCTCTGTCTCTCTCTCTCTCGCTCTCGCTCTCTCGCTCTCTGTCTCACCTCATTGACAGCGATGTAGTAGCTCGGCTGCGGAAAGCGAGGGGTGTTGTCGTTCTTGTCCCTCACCACGATCCGAACCTCGTGGAAGATGACCGTGCCCACCAGCCAGTTCTTGCACTGGATTTGAACCACGATGGTGGTGATGGAGTTGGGAGGCTAACATTGAGAGAGAGAGAGAGAGAGAGAGAGAGAGAGAGAGACACATCATCAACATTAACACATCGCTATTCGCCTCCTACACCCACCTAGTCTGTGCAGGGCTGAAGTTTCTTCCAGCATTCATTGGGAAAGAGGCAAGGTCGTCCATCTTTCACGGGGATGACACACACATTCATTCGCATCTACAGACATATTAGACTTTCTGCAAAGGAAAAGAAATGGCAGGAAGCCACAGAGATAGAGGTGCACCATTCGGATTTGAACCCGCGACCTCCTTGCTGCGAGCTGATGCAGCAAATCCACCGAGCAGCAACAACAAACCTGGTTGGAGTTGCAGAGGAGCAGGTGGCTGTGCCTTCAGTGTGCGGTGTGTGTGTGCAGGCTGGCATGCTAATGGAATGTTTGAAACTCCTGATTGATTCCTTGTTTTTTAGTGAAACAATCCATCAGTTCCCGCACGGATAGAATTTCTGTTCCCAAGCACTAAAGCGGCTGCTATCAGAAGCCTGTTTACTCCCCATGCAACCTGATGCTAACACACTTTACAGCAGTTAGTGCCATTAAGCTTCACACTAATCAGCTTGATTCAGAAGATAACTTTTCATTTGGCATCTTTGAAGGTCTGAATCGAAGCATTTTCTTACAGAACACTAAAGCGTTTCTCTGGCCGTCTGTATCTTCCCCTCCTCCTCACTTCTCCTGTCTCTGGTGAATCAGCCTGTAACTTAGCTACCAGCGCCTCTCTTTCATCCAAATGTGACTGAACTCAAACTGGAGCTGAAAACAAAAGATCAAAGTCTGAGAGAAGACACGCAAATGTGAAGCTTGACCAAACGATAGCTATGATTAAAAACACAATCTCCTCGTTTTCGGAGCGTAATTCAAAATCGAGTCGGGTGTCGAACATCAAAGTCGTAAAAATCCTGTAAGACAAACTTGTGTTCCCCGTCTTATGATTCCTCCTTAATTTGTCGACATCACTATGTTATATATGGTTAGGCCAGAATCTGTGTTTTCACTCAGAGTGCACGGTGATGCTGCAGCAACAGTGGATCGTTGTGTCTTTCTGCACCAAATCCATCCTCTTTACGCCTGCAGCATAAAGGTTTCATGCTTCTTTAGTGAGCTCTAGTTTAGAGATCAGCACAGCGCTCATTAAAATAACCCAATACCTTCACATTTCCTATAAATCCCCTCTTTATCATTTCAACACTCTCTCCCTGGCCTCGGCGGCCCTATAAGGACGTTGGCTAATTAATACATTCAAATGGCTCTGATGAAAATTAGGCAGAAAACTTAATCAGCACAAGTTTGCAACATCTGCAGAACGGACATCGGAACATTTACCACTGATTAAAGAGCTGATCCTGTCTGAGTACTTTTTACTGAAATACTCTGCTTAATAAACTTCTAATCCGCACGATGATACACATCTAAGGAGGAAAAAATGAAAGAAAACACCTCTGCATCAAAGCCCACACACACATCAATGCTGTTTCCATTCCCCAGCACTCACGTCTCGGTCCAGAACTCGGCCGGTGCTGTTGAGGAAGAGTCTCTGCCTGGCGGCGTCCAGTATGACCCAGTAGTCGTAGTTATCCAGCAGTGTGAGCGTGATGGTTCTGTCAGGCTCCTGAGCACGGCCGTTGATCTGCATGTTCTCCACCAGCACCGTTCCTGCAGAGGTAAAGCAGCCGTGATGAAGAGGAGGAGGAGGAGAGAAACCGCATAAGGAGGGTTTACTACTACAGAGCCTCTGTTTGATCACTGGGACTCTTTAAAAAGCAAGTATTGTGTATATACAGTGTAAATATAAGGAGGAAATAAAGACTCGGGTCGATAATGCGATCATAAGAAAGCATAGAAGAAAATGAGACGCTGGAAAAAAGTCCCAAATATTAAGTTATTTTGCTTGGGGAATTGGGTAGAAATGGGCAACAAGGTTCACAAACGCCTCCAGCAAGGAAATATGTGTTTGTATAACACTTCAGTCTGGATTTATTTACACTCACTGAGGCCGTATGCATCAGTTTCCACTTAAGTGCTGAATTCAATTTTCACGTTTCATGTCTGCTCCTCATCTCCCAGCGACACTGTAGGTAACATTCATCACTCCACACACACTGCTGTGACAGCCTGGTGACAATGTAAACAAAGTGATTTGTAATCCTCCGCCTGCATCCTTTTCTTTCATTTACACTTTCGCTCACATCTCACAATATAAAAGCTATATTGATTCTGTTGTAATCACCCTGCATTTCTGTTGACATGAATGAAGGGGACGATTCTCTCCACAAATACTGTACAACATCGCATTCTCACTGCATCGACGCACAATGACAATGATTCTACAGAAGGATCTATTTAAAGCTCACATATCCTCTACTTAGCAATTATAGCAGTGAGCGGCGCTGTCAATCAAGTCAATATGTGTACAAGCAGAGTTTCCTCCTGTACGTGAGTCACTGTGGTCTGACTTTATCCGTATAGATGTGAATCATTGTTCATGCCTGACAAACCCTCTCAGCTGTAAAAGCAAACGTATTTTATTTGCCACCGGTAGCCCGGTGTCTTTTCTGTTTAATGGAGCAGGCTTATTCATCTGAAGGAGTCATTGTGTTGCTTCTTAGCAGGGAGCACAGACTGATGTGTCATGGAGGACTTTGGGCACTCTAATTTTCACTTCTCCTATTTTTAAGCCCCTATTAATGATTGCCCCCCTGTTTGCAGCACTCAGGGCTTGATGCATTTGTGTGTTGTGATCACAAGGACCCATAATTATCTGTCTCACTTGGACAGAACCCCGCCTGAGCAATGGATCCTCTCCAAATTTAATTTAAGAGTCAGAAGGCCCTCCCTGTTGCCGCTTCATTAATCTAAAACGCCAGTTTTTCATAAATATACCCGCTTCAGTAACTCGAGCAGTGGCCTACATCTTTTTGAAACTCTGGGGTCATAAATTACACACAAGATAATATTAGGAGGGAGGGCCGAGAGAGCCTCCCTCCTTTCTCAAGTTAATTGAAATCCAGCTTTTCTGCTGAGAAGCGACTCGCTCCCGACAGTGTCGTTTCACACCTCCTTTAGGAAACGCCTCTGATCTGAGCCTCACTGAGGGACGATAGGCTGGCTCACTCTCATCTCACATAGCAATGCTGTTGACATCACTGGATTATGGCACCAGAGAACTCCTGGTTCACTAAGAAATAAAGTTAACATACTGCTAATGAGCACAGAGTCCTAATTGATGCTTTGAGCACATTAGCATGTAGAAAATGAATGAATCTCAGGTGTCATCAGGCAGCACAGCAAAAGCAATCAAGGCCTTATGATGGAATAAAAACATTCATTTGGCAAAACAAGCTGTTAAAAACATAACAACATAATTACTGCAGACAGAAGCCTTGAACGAGGCGATGTAACACATTCAGGTAATCAAGTCAAGGAGGCTTGTTGACTTGTTGACATTTTGATAATATCTGGTTCGCAAATGTCAAACCTTTACTTTGAAAAGACAAAGCTGAGAAATAGATCTAAGTGAAGAAAAGAAGCTAGAACTCACAATTCTCTAACCAATTCAATTCCTGCTGAGAGAGCACATAAATTACACAATTTACGCAAATGTCAACAATCTGTTTACTGGCATAAGTTCTGAGGGAGATTATTGTGGATCAACAGGCTTTGGTATATGGGAACAGTGTGTGCGTCTGGATCCAATGCTTATCAACATGAAAGTGCCACTAACATGTAGCAGAGGATTTGCAGATTATCCGGACGGTTCTCTTCAAATCTCACCGCTCTGTCCTCAGTCAGTGGTGCTCGATCCCTGCGGGACCTGGATGTTTGTAAGATACACGCTGGGATTCAAGCGGGGCTCAGCTCAGCTGCTCAGATCGCCGCTCTGCCTGTCCTCAGTTGCCAGCACCAGTGTGTGTTCAGGGAAGTGTAGTGTTAAGTTTCCTTTTGTCAGGAAAATCCTCAAACAAATGCAGATTCATTCTGAAAGAGTGAGTTCTTGTTCATAAATCAATTGAAGTTGGATCTTCCCAAAGGACCAGGATGGAGAACCATTGGTCTAGACTCTGGAGAACCATTGGTCTAGAGTCGACTCTAGACAACTTGATTTTCATCATACTGTCAACAGTTTGTGCTGCTACCCAAACACCACCTTGAAGAAAACTCCATTTCCAGGGCATCCACAGCTGTGTGAGCCAGAACGTCTGTAGTTTAATGTCCCAAACATCTGAGCTCTTCCTAACTGGCCTAGTTAAGCCCCAATTAGCCCAGTTACTTAGAAAGCACAGCTTGCTCCGATCCTCTCATGCTGCTCTTCTGGAGGCTCTGAAGCCAGGAGACTAAAGGAGGCCAGCATTTGCCATTCTGGTCTCTGGAGTCTGGATTGATCTACCTGAGGCGGTTGGGTCAGCAGGTCTCTAAGACACACACACGCACACACACGGGCTCATTCAGACCCTGTGCCCACATACTGACAAACTGACTCCCTTTCTATCTCACTCAGGCAGATTCTTCTCAAACGCATAAGGATTCCTTCATCAGCTGTCTGGGGTCCCACCCTGCGGCAGCAGATAAAGAATGAGCAAGGGTCACAAACACAGTGGAGCTGGCAAACTGCAGCCGCCCCGGCACTCCAAATGCTCAATAACGCTGAATTACATTTGATGTGATTCGACGCGAAGAAACATCTGTGTGTTTATGCTTTTCTACCAGAATAAACTCAAGTCAAAAGGCAAAAAGGAAGAAGAAGAAGCGGAAGAAAAAGCAGCAGCTGTTTAATTCAGTCTTAAGCGATATGGAGAAGTGTTTTGCAGCGGTCTCTTCCTCTTGTGAAGTGCAAAGCTTGGTATGTGAGGAGAAGCAAGCATCTACACACACGTTTAGATGCAGGGTGTCAAATTAGCTTCCCCGCCATCCTCTAGAATTAGATTAATTTCATCATGGGTGAAACTATCAGGTTCTTCTCCGTCATGTTGGCAGGCGGCCAATTTGTCTACGTGTCCGTCTCAGAATAGCTCAAACACCACCACAGCTTTGTTTCCTCTGATTGGAAACGTATCGGAAAGAAACTCACAACAAGGCGTCGGCGCTAACGCAGCTCAGCTCTCTCTCTCACAATCCAACAGAGAATCATCCTCAAGGATTTTGTGTCACATTGAGCTTAATTGCCCACATTGGCGTTAAAGTGGACATACTGCATTACGCCCAGAGCCTTAATTTTGATTAATTCTTCTATTTACATCATCGTTTAACACAGCTACTTAGACGTGAAGAAGAGTGGGGCTGTGGACACTATCTATCAGCTTAAGACCCAGGCAGCTGGCCAATCAGAACGCAGCAAGCACCTGTTTTCACTCCTTGTGCAGGCTGATGTTAAAGCCTTCGAACAATGTCAAAAAATTGACTTTAAAACATCTGTGTAACAACATATTAACTTCCCAGTGTAATGAGCAACCACAACCTGACGAATGTGATTCCAGAGAATAAAGTGAGATGAATCCGACTCTTAGTTAATGACAACAATCACACTGGTTGGAGATGGGCAGGTTTCCTGGCTTAATTAAGTTAAACGTGTTTCATAGTCATACCAATGAGGCACTAGATGAGCTTATCTTCATGAATTAATCATGGGGCTCCATCCTGCAGGAGGCTGCTTATCCCTGTGTGTGCACACATAAAGGAGTAAAACTGGGACATTATCGTAAAAACTGAATTAAACACCCAGTATGGTGCAGAAATGAATGTCTGAAACAAGCTCAGCCAGTGTGAATATCAAGTGGCTGCAGTCGCTCCAAAGCTCAAATTTCAAGAAGCCAGTTTCTCATCTCTGGTGTCATAGAGATTTACAACCTGGAGCGGCTTCATTGATTATAAATGGCAGATTGGCTTTTAAGTAATTCACTGTGTAGCTAAACACTGGTGAGAGTGTAGGAACGAGGCTGAACTCTAGTATCCAGCTGCAGGACACGGTGATGAATACTCCACCACCGCAGCCCAAACTGTTATGGATGCTGTAAGCCCAGGGTGAGAACAGCAGTGCTGCTTGATGGTGGTAAATGCTGCATAACGTATGTGTGAGTACGGAGTCAATAATTCTAGAACACTATCCATATTCCAAAAACAGACGACTCAATCCTTTTCCAAAACTGTAAAGAAGTCGGAAAAGTCTGCGGGAGTTCCTCGTTCTCCCACGTGGATGAAGACAACTCTGCCTGACAGCTTTTCTTCTCAGACTACAGTGGAGGAATAAGGACATTCAGCACGGCGTTTGAAGACACATCCTGATTAGAGAGAGCGCCACTGAAGCACGCCTCTCTCGCCTCTCTCGCCTCTCTCGCCTCTCTCGCCCTCCATGCTCTCGCCTCCCGTCTCACCTCCGGCTAACAGGGGAGGATTTGTCTGATTATTTATTTTGTGCCTACAAACTGAGTGACCTGAGAGCCGGAGGACGGCAGTGCCCAGACTGGCTCAACATGGACACGCTTGGTGTCGTGTATAGCAATGAGCTGCTTAAACAACATCCCTGCAGCCAACCCTCGCCACTCAATTCACTGTGTATTATTCCCCTCGTAAACGGAGGGCAAGCAGGTTATTTTTATTAACTTCCCTCTCGGGTGCGAAGCTACCAAACAGCTTCAAGTCTTGGCAATCGCCGACCTCGCACGGCCATTGAATATGAAAGTGCCTGTTGCCAAAACGGTGCAGAGATTTGGCAACTTGCCTCTCAATTTAATTACAGACTTGACAGTCAGCAGTCGGTGTGAACGCTGCTTCATCTTGCACAAACATTATTCATCTGAACCGGCACCGCTCGCTCTCCCAGTGCAGATGCTGATTCAGTCTGCATATCAAGGATCCCTGTCTACCGTCTACATACTGAACAGTCCAGCATCAGCCTCCTTTTATCTGTTTGAAAATTAGATATCAATATGAAATACCAATCCCATTAATATCTCCGCTGCTTAATGTGGGGATTGAAGCGATCCAGGAACCTCATTACGACCTGAGGGGCGTTCATTGGTGAATGAATGCCTGGTATCTTTTTGAAGGGAGGAGTGGGATTAACCAGCTGGCACGCACAAAACATAAAACCTTTCAACGCAGACAATTTTCTTAAAATGCGTTGATAATACATCACGGTCCTTTTGTGTGTTGAAGGGAAAATTAGATTTCTCTGGACTGAGTGGAACGGCTTCAAGTCCCAGCGGCTGTAATTTCCTTTTGCCATACATCTTGAGTCACTCTTTATCTCACAAAGAGCATCAATCTGTAATTTCAGTCTTGTCAATCTTGCAAAATATACCCAGTAATGTATCAGCTGCGGTTTAAATACTCAGTGTGTGTGTGTGTGTGTGTGTGTGTTTACCACATTTGATTGGCTGACGATTGTGATCTGTTTCACAAGCATCAAACCCTTTGATCTAAAGTTGAAAGAAAATTAAATGTCAGAGTAAAATGACGGAATTTTCACTTTTACGTGCGACAAAAGCAACAAATCCACCTTAAAATGCAAACTGCATGTCCATATCATGAACCATCTGTGGAGCCTCTCCTCGAAACAAAAATCTGATCCAGTGAGCAGCTGTATGTGTGTGTCTGTGTGTGTACGGAAAACAACACAAACTGAAGGAGGTATCGATTGAGTCTAATTTAGTTTTGAGAGGAAATGTTATGAGAGAAAGCCAGCATCATTAAACCAGCCCCAGGGTCATTATGGTGTCCACCATCTTGGCATCGTGTGTGTGTGTGGCTCAGATCCAAACCTTTCTATGCTGAGGATGCCATCAATACACATTTGGCCTCCACCTTTGGAGAACTAGCTCTAACAACGTCAAAACTCTAACAATAATGAGTTCTCAAGAAGTATATGGATTGTTTTCAAACTCTGGGTCGCTCTGTATACTGTGTGTGTGTGTGTGTGTGTGTGTGTGTTATGTAAAACTCAACAAGTTACTTTTTTGGCAAATTGTACTATGGCAACTCTAACTCTGCTGTGTAGTCGCTGCATGAGGAGACGCTGCAATGGAAGAAATCAGGGTTCCCTTGAGAGAGGGACACACACACACACACACACGTGTGCACACACACTTTATGACGACACCGTTAATTCATATTCTGTGGAGAGAGGCGATGTAATAACGCGGCTCCGTGCTGGAACCGGCCGCACTCATAAAAAACCTAATTTTTCACCTGACCAAAAACTCTGAATAAATATATTAAATGAATTAAAATAAACAGAGCCTGGCTGAATTTAGCAGGGATTATTTGCTTAATAAGCTGCGATCTTCTCTGATTGTGCATAAAATAAACTCATTACGTCGACTCGGCTGATTTGCATCGCAGACACTAAGCTTTTTCTTTTTTTTCCCTTCCTTTCTTTCACCGAGGCTGAAAACCGCATGAAGCGCCCAAACGTTTGGCCTCGCAAATGAGGACGCACACAGGCTAACACACCAACAGGCCCGTTCTATAGTAACGATGATAAACCAAACAGAAATGGCAATTATGCAGGACGTTTATCTACACAATACACTGTAATTGCGGCTTATTCGCACATCAAATAGTACAATATGTTTAACACATCTGAGGTAAACAACGGCATTAACACGACTTGTACTCTAATTAGGGGCCAACACACGGAGCTGGAGTCACACACTTCAGAGCTCATTTCATACGGGCCTTCCAACTGCGATTTGCAAAAATAAGGGACTATCAATGCTTTTAATGTGTTTGTAATTTGACAGAACAGATGAATCAGGGAGGACAATGGGAGCAAACATGAACCCCGGTGCAAAGCAGGCGCCCCTCTGTCCCTCTGTCCCTCTGTAATCCAGGAGGAGCAGGTGTGGCACACTAATCCAGCCTCTCAGCCCGACTCTAATTATATATTGATGTCCCGGCAATCATCACAAACTGGACCAGAGCACGGAAAAGAACTGAGAGGGAGAGAGAGGGAGGGAGAGAGAGAGAGGGGGCATCACCCTGCACAAAAACGAGAATTCACAGTCGTGTACACACATTAGCCACACCCAAGGTTCACAAAGAAAACACACAAATAGCCTGAATAATGACAGTATTTAATTTGCACAGACGCAAATGAACAAAGCAACTTTCCGGGCAAAAGCTCCCACACACAAAATAATCAAATTGGCCACTTGGGACAGCTCCAGTCTGATTCATCCAGATGGCTCCGCTCCTGTTAGGCTGAAATATTACACCTCGCAACAACAACAACAACAACGACGACGACAACAACCACAACAAAGCACTGATCAGCCGAACAAGATTTCAATACTCCAGCGACCAAATAGAATCATCGTGACTGCAGCATGTCACATAGTCACACATGTTCCCCCGGCTTTGTATCCACACAAACACAAAACACTCACAGAGGGCTGGGTGACATCTCCCATCATGCATCTGAGAAGCATCTATCCAGTCGTCACCTAATAGGATTAAATATGTATTTCATTTTGCGAAACGGACGCCACACAAATTAGATGTAGGTTTTTTTTTTTAATCCACCACGCAGCTCCTGGTGTTTGTTTGTGGAATGAGTGTTTTCACGCTTAAATATTAATCGCCTGGTCATAAACGCAGCCCCATTATCAGGCCGTGAGGTGATTAACTATTAAAGGCGCCTAGCTGGCGTTTGCAGAAGTCACGCAAGCAAAGAAATACGCATCATGATTAAATACGTGAGTTTTATGGGAAATTCTGATCAGCTGAGTCCGAGCCCGGAGCAAACACGACATGAATAATGCAAGTGATGACTTCATGATGACTCAGACTCTGATGGAGTTACAGGAGCTCACATCTTCACACCCAGAAGTCGTGTCCTGAGTGTGATGTCAAAGCCAATTACCTCCTTCAGCTACCACTCTGCCTCCCTCTTCACTCCTCGGCACAAAGATTGAGTCTTTCTCCACGCGCTTGAAAGGAAACCGGTACAAATTACGACCCCGGCTACAAGTCCGGGACTCGGCTGGACTGAGCTGATCTTGAACGCGCCATTCATCACCGGGCTCCTCTGCGGACGTGCCGTATTGTTTCAGAGCTTTGGAACGCAGCGCCTGAAGTTGTTTGGAGATTCATCACAGTGTTTGTACTTGTCGGACTGAAGAATATTATTTGCCCGTTGTTGGGTTGTAACTGATGGTAGAAGACTTACATTGTCGGGATTTGTAGCTAAGCTCAGGAAGGAATCAGATCCTTAGGTTTTGAGTTATACTTTCAATTTCCAGCGACTTCCGATAATCCAGAGTCCTATAGAAGTCACATGTCTCAAAGTCGTGGACTATCTCTCCAGGCAGGCCTTTCCCTCCATATTTGTAAAGGTTTATAATGCACTCTGGAACGGAAGGGTGAAGTTCCGAGCACAGATTCCTTCTCCTGGCCGGCTGGTGCGGTGAGGAATCAGGTGAAAAACCTCAACTAACACTTGTACAGTTTGTTTTATGCAGTAAAGTCATGTTGTGTAAAATAAATAAGGTTTGTTCTGGACGCCGCAAAGTGTTGCTGGGGTGTTGCATCTTCGGGAAATTGCTAAGAACCGACAGTGGAATATAACAGAGAGAGAGAGAGAGAGAGAGAGAGAGAGAGAGAGAGAGAGAGACTCTGTGACTTTTGCTTAGACTTTCCAGTCCTGAACAAAAAACGTTTTTGGACCATCTGGGACAAATACACTCTGAGTTTGGTCCAAGACGTTCTAGAGCGTGTTCCCCTGTTCCTCTAGTCTGTGTGAGTGTGTGAGTGTACACGGTGATGAGCCGAGGAGAGGCTGAGACAAGGTGGAAGCTGCAGAAACCATCATCACGGGTGCTTGGTTCCTCTCTTGCTCTGCCAGAGTAGCTCACACACCATTAATGAGTGAATGAAGTTTAAGGGGAGACGCTAATGAGTCCACGGTGGCTGAGGAACACACTCACGTTGGCCGGCTCATCTCATTAATCGTTTAAACCTGCAAACGCATTGATGCTTTCTACCGCTGCCTCTTATGCATTAGAATCCTGGAGGTAGACGAGGGTCTGACAGCGCCTGGTAGCCTCATCAAGAACAGAGACTGAGAGAGGGACAGAGAGAGAGAGAGAGAGAGAGAGAGAGAGAGAGAGAGAGAGAGAGACGGGGGGCTTCTACATTTTAAATTTAAGGCCGTGTCAGGGAGAGCGAGCAGCTACTTATCTACAGTCTGAACAGAGAAGAAAGAAGTTAAGCGAACAGATCAGCGGGTGAGGGCGAGCAGCCGACAGGAAGTATAACTCAGCGCGCTGCGGAACGTTAACCCGCCTCGCTCGCTTTGTCTTCGCCCAGACGCCGTTGTCGCGGTCGGCCCGTCTGTGACAAGTTTGTCTCGTCTGCGTCCTGCGACTTCGTAGACGTAAGAGGCGAAGGTGAGGCGAGGACGATGTCTATCCCCCCCCGAAACATCGACTGCGTTTGTTTCCAGAGGGATCAGGAGCTCCTCTCAGATATAAATAACACTCTTACTAAGCCAGGTAAAGAGTATTACTTCTTCATTAAAAAAAGGCGAGAAGGAACAGGAAATACCTTCGATAACTGAGCTAAGTCTTCTCCGTCTTCGCCGTCCTTCCTTTCATTACAGCCTTGAGGATAAGCGTACATCAGCCGCCTACACCAGGCGACGGGTTTCATTAAGCGTCTGCCTCTAATGGGCCTGAATGCAGCGTGGGAGCAGGTGGAGTAAACATTGGTTTTGTCTTACAGACGACATCGTAAGAGGACAACAGATTACTTTTCATTAAACTGCAGCTGTCAGGTATATCAACCATTCACCTTTGATACGCGATAGAAGCACCAACGCTGTGCGATCAGCAGCAGATTCATACTGTGTTGTGTATGTGAACGACTCCCGTCTGTGATGCTTCTCTCACTTTGGTTAGGCTGGAGATTTTACAAAATTTGAGAATTTTCATGAAAATTACAAGTTCAAATTACTGATAGAAACATCTCTTGTTCACGGCCAAACACCAGGCGGTGACTTTAACCTTGGTTACCCATAACAACTCGACCGTTACCGCGCTTGTTACTGCGTTTACAACGGGCCAAAAATCAATCAAAATCCATTCAACAACTAATCCAAACACACATGAGTAAGGCTCTCATCCATCCTCTCATCCGTCTTCTCAGTCTTACTATGAAAAGAGTAAATATTGTCGCAGCCTAACAGACGATTCCTGCTCCAAGGCTCAGCGTGCCGGAGGAAAGGCCGCACCATGAAAAGAGACTTGAACTCCAAACATAAACTCCTGCATCCCTCCACCGGTAGTAAATGTGTTCAATTACCCTTCAAACTACTTGGTAAGAACATTCCACATGACCAGAGGCTAACGTGTCAGGTCAGGCGTGCATTTTAATGGCCGCTGCCATTACCTGCATCAGCAGCCTATGGAGTATTTCACTTTGATTGCCTCAGTCAAGTGGATATCAGTCTTCCTCTTGAACGCGGCGATGCATTGTTCCCCCGAGCCGCCACACGTACGAGCTCACAGCACATGGATGAACGTTAAATTCACGTCTTCTTAATAAAGCTCCTTTTTCCCTCCGAGCTGTTGGGGGAGGAGGGGAGGGGCATACAGAGGGGAGGGGGGGCTGTGGTCTAGAGCTCCTCGCACGCTTCAGGCATCATTTGATAGGAATCCTGAGTTTGCTGAGACAAGATAAAAGCTTTGAGACGGCGTCCTCATTTACAGACGCGCTGATTTCCCACCGCTGGGGTATGATGCTTTCCATCAATGAGAGAATACACCCTCGCCCGCTCTCTCTCTCCCTCTCTCTCTCCTTGTGTGCACCAGCTCCCATGTGCCTCAATGAGACAGAAATATCTTCAATCTGAATAAAGGCTTTTGGATTTAGCACTCAGGCAAAAAGCAGAATACAGTAAACAAGCTTTTGTCTTCCCAACAGAAATCTCCTGAGCCGGTGAGGGAGATTTGATATGTTGTGTCTGGCACCTGTCAGCGGGCCTGCAAGCGGCAGCGGCTTGGATAAATTAAGCATGTTACGCTTCATTTGAACAACTGTCCCCTCATGACGATCCCCCCGCCCTCTAAAGTGAAAAAGGATCCGTAATGAAAAAGGGAAGAACCCGAGAAAATGGTTTTTCCACGGAGCGTCTGCGCCAAGATTTATCGCCGTAAGTGAGTTCAATATAATTCAGTCCCAGACAATAAATGGACGAACAACTGTTGATGAAAAGGCGTCGCTGCCTCGGCAGAGAGTGTTTGTGAGCGATGCCCGCAGCACCCAAGGGTGCAGCCTGCACTCGCTCAACTCTCTACACTTGATTTGTTCTTCAGGGAAGCACAACAGAAACAGGCCTGTTTACTTATTTACTTGTTTGTTTGTTTATTTATTTTCTTGACCCCCAAACAAATTCGGCCAGACAGAAAGGGCGATTACGTCGTTTGCTCTCCAATTCGCTCACGTGAATGAATATGAAAGCCAACGCCGGGAAAAGAGGGAATCTTATTAAGTGCTGTTTGTATGGCTTCAGTGTGACCGAGGAGGAGAGATGAAACACATTTAGGAGGATAATTGCTTTGGTCAATAACAGCGGGTTGCCTGTTTTACATTCCATTACGGGAGGACGAGGCCTGGGCGCCTCATCGCCAACAGATAAATAAAGGGAGCGCGGAGCCAGAAGAGACCCATATCCCAGGTAAATGAGTGCTTTATGAGGAAGATTAGCACAAATCCCTCACACGCCGAGCGCCGGCGCGTGTGGGCCGAGGGGAGCCTTTGGGATGCAGGCTTGGCTACCTCCATCTCGCCCGTTCCCCCGGCAATCGATCAAAGCCCCAAATCACAGCTGCACACGCGGGGGGAGGGAGGGGGGAGACGAAGCGGCGCCGCAGCCCAGAGTGGAAGCCGTTGCATTGAAGAATGGGGGCTTCTTCTGACACGGAGCCACCCAATCATGCTCTCAGGGACTCAGAGACACACAAGGGTAGATGTATACGTGCTCATACACACACACACACACACACACACACACAGGCACAATGTCACTCTAACACAAACAAAACTCTGCCCAGAGCACAAACAAGCAGCTTGTTTTTCCGCTACAAATGTGTCTGCTTGTTTGCTCTCTGCCACCATTACTGTAGCAGAAGCTCACCTGTAAATTCATGTTATACACACATCGCAGCTTTTAACTGCTTGGCACAACTAGAGATGCTGAAAAACCTACAGGAAATGCTGTTAGAATTATTAATGTTCAGTAACTAAATGCTTTTCCATTTTACACAGGCAAACATGACGCTAAGTGAGTCGTGCAATTATCAGCTGAGCCACCAACACAAACTTTCTTTAACCTTCTTAACATCTATCAGTAATCTAAAGGCAGAATGCAGCAAAAGTCACACAGGTGAAGCTTGTTCAACGTTACATTGTGTCCGTGGTTCTGGTTCATTTATGGATGTGTGTGTGTGTGTGTGTGTGTGTGTGTGTGTGTGTGTGTGTGTGTGTGTGTGTGTGTGTGTGTGTGTGTGTGTGTGCGTGCAGGCTTAACAGAGCATGTTGTGCCACATTTTGTCCTTGCTGAGAATGTGTGCAAATGTAAACACAGTACCTGGTAGGAGCCTGGCAGTGTGACTAAGCCTCCTCCTCTCTGGATTCCTATCAGGACGTAATGAGGAATTCGGCAAATGCTAGCAAAACACTTTGAAAACACTGAATATCATTGATATTCACTGAGGCTTCATCCCTCAGATGATCAGTGACTGAGCAGGACAAACATCTGAGCTGAATAAACACGACTGTGGGACTCACAGGAAGCAGTCAGAGGGGGTTTGTGTCTGCAGCAGAGAAGCGGAGCATCTGTGGAAACGTATTACGTCTGAGTAAACAAGATCTGGATTTATCGTGGCTGAGAACTCTTTAAACTCTGTTAACCTGCAGTATCAATATCTGCAGAGATAACACACCTGCTGCACTTATGGAGCTCTCACCCTCGCTCCGTCTGAAGCAGCAGAGAGCGCTCCCCCGCCGCACACGCACACAATGGCCCAAACACACACACACACACACACACACACACACACACACACACACACACGTCCATGCACACCCGTCAACAATGTACAGATGGCAGCAAGTCAACCAGGTGGCAGAGGGAAGCACAAAGGTGAAGGAAGAGAAGACAGGATAAGAGAGAGAGAGAGAGAGGGGTGACATCAGAGCTGAGGAGTGGATGCAGGTGACAGAAAGGCCGGGGAGAAGGGGGAGAAGGTGCAGGAGGTGCAGGAGGTGGAGCACCCTACTTGCTCGAGTGTCTTGCTGGCCGTAGTGCTGAGTCAAAACTAGTCCTTAATAGAGTCCCGTGTCACACTTCCCTGCCAAACACCATCTGCATTCACTCACTCTCTCTCTCACTCTCTCTCTCACACACGCACACACAAACAAACGCCGGCCAAGCGAGTACAAGCACACCTCCTGCAACACGCCGCCTCAGATTCATTTTTAATTTCAAACACAGTCAAAAATGACAATCCGGTGTGTCTGACAAAGCATTTTCCTGAGCGAGCCGCCCCGCCGGAACCACGCGCTCCATTACAACACAAAGCCCCAACGCTCCCCAAAGAGGGAGTTATTAATATGTATTGCGTTACCAAAGCAACACTGTGGCACAAAAACAATCCCAACTGTGTAATCCAAGCCGCCTGAGCCAGAAAGTATTCATCGTGCTGGGATATGGAACGAGGCCGCCGGGATGTAAAGCAGGGCGGAGCGCTTTGTACGTACCGTTGGGACTCTCCTCGTCGATGGTCACGATGGTGGCAGGGGGGCCGGGCCGGGACAGCTTACACTCTGTGAGAGGGGAGAGAGAGAGGAGACGCCTTTAATGTTAATACACAGGCTGTTTGTTAAGTCTACATAAAAGCCTCTATTGCTCTACTGTGCTTTCAAGGCAGCTTATGAACATGATGTCATCACTGTAAATAATGACCATGACAGCAGTGTGGCAGGATTTGAGATATACGTGTTGAATAACAAACATACTGAAGGCAGCAGGCAAGACCCATAGAAATAAATAATATGAATAATATGTATTTATAGCTCTGAGGGAGAACAATACTACATATATATATATATATATCTGTATATTGACTCATTAATAGTATTCTGGAGATGTGTTCAGTAACCCGGTCCTCTGTCCTGTAGATGCTGTCTGCGCTAAACACGTCAAAAAGTCTCTGAAAGCCTCTTGACATGACGTTAGAAGTTCAGTTAGTAGTTGGGGTCCATGCAAACGGCTAAGGACCTGGTTACATACTTGCATCAAATGTGCAAAGGGCCCGGCCCTCCCCTCAGACACTAGGGTCGTTTATGCCTGAATGCTGTCTGTCATCCCAGAAGCTGCCACACTGAGCGCACAGACACCAAACACCAGCAGCTGTGACGGTTACAACACTGACAGCAGACAGACAGGGTGGTGGATGCATGTGGCGCAGGTACGACTCCCAAATGGAGGTCACGGCAGCTAAGAGGTGTGGTCACATGGGGCACACAGGGGAAAGTCCAACAGCTCTGACGGACCAGCACCAGATGGGGGGCGGCGTGGGGAGGGATGAAGAGGAGGAGGAAATGGAGGGATGAAAGGGGAGGAAGGTGTGTGTGTGGAGGAAAAAGCTCCTGCAAGGCAACACACTCAGCAGCTGATGTGCAGAGATGAAAGTTTTAACAGGGAGGGAGAAGGGATGAGAGAGAATATAGGAGTGGAATGTTAAACAAAAGACAAGGAAGAAACAAAGACAAGTGACGTTTGCCCTCTTACCCTCATACTGCCAGTCTGAAGGGATCAGGGGTTAGTGGAGCCAGAGAGAAGCAGAGCAGAAGCGTGGAAGACAAGAAGAGCAAAGAAACGGTTGGTTGAAGAAGAGATCCGGCGTTAGGAGAGATGAACAGGAAACAGATTATTATACAGAAGATTACAGATTACAAGACACACAGAGAGAGGAGAGGAGAGGAGAGGAGAGGAGAGGAGAGGAGGGGAGGGGACGTGTAGGACAGCGGACGTCATGGTGACTTCTGTCCTCCGCTTGTTCAAAGTGTGAAAGTTCTAGCCGTGTAATTACCCTCACAACAAGGTGTGAGTTGTCGCCTGAGCTACGGTCAAACACACGGTGACTTGTCTCATCACAGCAGAGTCCAGAGTCTAATTAGTTTTCTTCTGTACGATCATGCAAAGTTTCAAAAGAGTAAAGTATAAGACAAACTCAAGCCGGTTCAGGCCAAAAACAGTAACAAAGGCGGGATCAAAGGGCCTGTGTGCCGCATCGCTCCGATTGAGCGCAACAACAAGTACTGGCAGGGTTCCCAAAGGCGTTCACTGTCCCACTACGTGTCCGTCCTCGCGGCTATCTAAAGAATTGATGAACGTTAGTGAATAACAAACTGTTTCACAAACACAGCGACGCGTTCTGACTCTGAAGTGTTAGTCCATGTTCTGACGTTATTGGGAGCTGCTTCTCTTTTGAATCTCCTTGTTCGCGTCTCCAAACTCGTAGGGCGGCGAGCAGCTTGCTGTCGCGCGGAGTCACGTTTCACTACATGTAATCAGAAACACGCATGACACCACATCAGCAGTCAGCGCTCTCGGGTTCCTCACTCGCCTGCTGCCGCCTGACTTCACTCCTGCAACTGTGCACCTGTTGCCAGTTGCCAGTTCCAAAACACTGGATAGTTTTCCCATTAAATATGCAGCCGCCAGCATTCACTAATGTGCTGGTTTAAAAGTGCATATTAATCAGAGATAAAATGCTCGGGACGTAATGGTGCTGCAACTTTAATTATGGTTCTTTCCAAAGTGCAGGTATACACAATAATTAGCAATTAAATGGCAGTGAAACCTGAGGCCACAATATGGAATATTTAATTGAAATCATTCATTTAATTTTTATTTGCTTGTTCGTTCCAGTCTGAGGCGGCGTCACAATGGAGCTAAAGTTCGTTTGGTTCCGTCAGACTAAAGGAGGGAACAACAAGAATCCTACAGGAGACAGGAAGTGTGAAATTCGATTCTCACGCGGAGACAAAGCGTCGGAGAAACACGCTGCCTTTCTAGATCAGAGACTGGTAGAGGAGTTAGCAGAGCGACTTTCGTTTGCGTATGTCATTATTCCTGCCATTAGTTTTCTGTGATTTTAAGAGCAATTATAAACCTGTAAAAAGCTTTGGAGTTGGTTGCCTGTTTCCTTTTTAAATGTGACAAAAGGATCCATGCAACCGGGTCACACCTAAAGATAATGAAACGTAAACAACACACGGCATCAAATGTGCAAATCTGCGGCGAGAGAATTCAGTCTGTGTTTGTCTTTCTGTTTGTGTGGGATAAAAGTAACTTGCGCTCATTTCGAGGAGCTTTTTAAAGGATTACAGTCGGTTTTATTCTGTTAGCTGTGCATCTGTGGGCGTGTGTGTGTGTGTGTGTGTGTGTGTCAGCATGAGAGCAGGGGGTACTAAAGCTGCCTTGAAGAGAAAAGACAGAAACAGAAACATATTCGCTCTATATAAACACACACATATGAACACAGCTAATATCAGCAGGAAAATGCTGTACAAACACATTATTATGGGATGCATTTTTTATGCATATGTCACCTTTATCTGAATTTATTAGTAAGAGGAAGGAAATAAAGCAAAAGGTAAAGATAATGGAGGATAAATAGAGCTTTAATGTCTCTAGAATCCACCCTGTAAAACACTAATGAACTTAAATGTCTTCTTGAATATCTACCAATGTAAACAGTGTGTCAGTGTGTTTACTTCTGGCAGCAGATATATGAGTATACTGTATACATGTGATATATGAGACATTTACGGTTGTATTGTTACGACTTTCAGTGTTTACATGGTGCAACGCCGTGACGTATTGATGGGTTCAGCGAGTGTGTGAGTGGGTTTGGCGGTTCATCGACTGGTGTGTGTCACGTCGGGATCGCGTACAATAACGACGAACAAAGTGAGAAGAGCGACGAGCCGCGGGCGATTCACATGAAGTTATTTCAATATTGATTTCCTCATTGTGTTCCTACGCAGGTGTGTTTTGTATTGATATTTTCTTACAGTATAGTAAAGTGTGAATCTCTTCTCAGTGTGAATGGCGAGTCTGCAGAGAGAGAGAGAGAGAGAGAGAGAGAGAGAGAGAGAGAGAGAGAGAGAGAGAGAGAGAGAGAGAGCAAGGACACTGCCCAGGGAGAGAGGAGTGCAACACTGAAATCCTGTTGTGAAATGAAATTTTGGTTTTGAATAAGAGCGCAGGATTTCTTTTATCGATGCTCAAATTGAAGAATACACTCAACACAAGATCCACTTCCTTCCTCTGCAATACCAACTTCACCTCATTCTTAAATCTGCCTGTAGAAATACATTCTAAGAAGCACAGCAGGCACTTAACACCTACAGATTTTGTGTAAATCAAGAGCAACAGGCGAGAAACGGAACAAATCAATACCAGCACCTTAGACTCCGCTGTGGGCGGAGCGATATGTGCCTCTCCGTCAAGAGGAACACTCACAACACCAATGCGACAATGCCGCAGAACGTACAACATGAGTGTTCAAACAACAACATGCTGATCTTGACCAATATAAGAGTGACGAGCTAGACATTGTACGAGTCTTTTGCAGCCTCTGTTTGTGTCGTTACAGGGAGTTGGATTAGAACCGTTGTGGATGGTGTTTCTGTCAAATGAACCACCCCAGAGATTGTTCCTTCTGACCAGAGTGAGCTCCTTTAGAGGGTCCAAAGGGTCCAAAGACAGGTGGATGCGAATTCACACAGGGAGAGAGAGAGAGAGAGAGAGAGAGAGAGACAGTGAGAGACAGAGACTCTCACTTTCTCCCCTTTCTCTCTTCATCTTTGTCTTTCTGGAGAGCCAGGATCAGTAATCCATCCATGGTTTTTGGTTATTCAAGTGCCCAGACCTGCGTAAAGCCAGACAGAAACACTACCATGATTAACCTGATTTGGTCGCCTGATTGGATGACAGGATCAACGTGCAGCGTCAGGGGCATCTGGCTGTCTGATTAACTGCCAGAAGTCATCACATGGATTTCTGGCATGTCGATATTGTGGTCAGTGTGAGCAGCTCAACAGTCCCTCATCCCCAAAGCCAACATGTGTGCAGTGGACAGTGTTTGGAGAACAGACACACATGTATAAAGTGTGAGGTGTGTGTGAGAGTGAGCGAGCGAGACAGCGAGAGAGAGAGAGAGAGGGAGAGATGGAGAGAGAGAGGGGGAGAAAGGCTATGGAGTCGAACAAAGCTATAGGTCGATGCCTTTACAGAAGAAATGACAATGGCAGAATATGTGGAGTGGTGCCCAGGCAAACGTGCAGTGCGAGCAGGTGCACAGTAGCTCGCCGATGGGATTGAGTACAAGAACTGTCAGATGGCTTTACCTGCACTGTTCAAACATGTAACGAGTAAAAACAACACATATGATCACTCAGCTGCCACTGTGTCTGCACTGCTGCAATGAATGAGATCAGATCAATCACGCAAATGAGAAGACGGCGGTGACGGGGGAACACGGAGGCAGAGAGGGGAATTGGGATGTGCTCCGTGTCTGGGACCACCAACATCTGAGATCATCCGAGCTGCCGCCGGCTAATGGCAGCCTTGTTATCAGACGCCTTCTTCTTTCTGGAGCCTTTGACTTGTGGCTGAAAGTATCAACTCGGAATATCTACTCAGCGGGATGTTGAGTAAATGTCAGGGAACATTGCTTTTTAATGACCCGATCTGTCTGCTCTGATTCAAGCGAGCGCGGGTCGGGGGCGTGGCAGAGTCGGCGGATTCGAAACGAGGGAACCACGAGCAGATGCAATTAATCAGTAATGGGTAATCAGGCCACTGTATACTTCAGGGGTCTAATCCAGCGATAATCAAATTGTCTAATTTTGACCTGGAGGTAATTGACTCTTCAAACGAGATCTCACTAATCAACCAAACAATGATGACTTCAAGCTGTAAAACTTTAATTAGGAAATGATTGCCGCTCGTCTCGGAAAAAACAATCTGCCGGAATACTAGGATGCAGGAGATTTTCAATCGGGTTTCGAAGGGCTCGGCAACATATGTCGCACTTGTCTGATTGGGTCTTTGATGAACTCCCGAGAACGCGTTATTCCAAAGGGATATAAAGTAGCTACCTTGACCTCTTCCTTGCATTTGAGGTACAACTTGTCTTTGTAATATTTCAACAAATAACACTTTGGACCGGAGAACGCAGAAGACGCAGACAAAGCGCCTGAACAATTCAAACCGTCACAAGGCCAAGTTGACCACAGCATTACAAGAGCAACGAGGCACTGTCGAGAGATGAATGCAGCTCACTGACATTTACTTTCAAAAGCCATTTTTACCTGCCACTTTATTCAATAGCTGACTCTTTGTGCTTTCCCGTGGCTTCGTCTGCGAAAACACCTTTCTTTTTTAGCAGCCGATAAATCAGTGTGCAGCTCCCTGGAAGATCTTAAAGACGCTTTGTACAGGAGATCTGTACTGCTAACAGGAAATGTGGGCCTGGGGGGGCTGTGGAGTGTCGATCTGCCTGGTGACGAACTTACGCAGAATCGAATGCGACTTCGGTCAAGTATTTGGGAGCGAAAATGCGAAGAAGGCAGAACGACTTTCCAGAACGGGCGGGGACGACAAAGACGACACCAGGAGCTCATTTCCTGTCCTTAAAGATGGATGTCCTCCTGTTTACTCTGAGCAAGCTTTCTCTTATCATAAAATGTGTTTTATTACATCTATGCGCAACCATAAATACTGATGCGTTTCCTTAAACATAAATATCAAGCTGCGTGCCGTGATAAGGAAATGTCAAACAGCCTGTGGAAAGTTCTGCCGGCAAGGAAGACGCATATCTAGATGAGATTGCGTCGTTGAGGGAGGCTGTCTGCTGATCTGTGGTCTCATCGCCAGCATCGACTTAGGGAACCATGAGGTCGGAGGTCAGAGTTATGACTAATCTTTGGCGTGCCGGGCGACGCAGAGCAGAGACGGAGCAAACACGGACAGCCTTTTAATTTCCCAGTCGGGTTGAAAGGGTTTATTGTAAGGGCTTGTGGTTGTAGAGCCAGAAGAGACCCCGGCACAGGACAGACACAAAATGCATCGGTCCAGCAGCAAACATAGCCAGCATGCTGGCTGCTGGTGGGCGGACAGCAGGTCCAGGCAGATGAGCAGTCTGGTACAGTAGGAGGAGTGTGTGTGTGTGTGTGTGTGTGTGTGTGTGTGTGTGTGTGTGTGTGTCCAAAGCACTCGGCTGTCAAACTACATTACAGTTTGCAGCAGAAATGTCTCTGTGTGCTCCGGGTGCAGAACCCTCTGGTCATTTAGTTTGATTATATTTAGTAGTTCAAGCGATTTTATATATAGATGTTATCTTGAGGTTGAGGTTTCGAGCTCTTCCACATGTTTTCTGAATATATTACTACAAGATCTATATGGCAAAAGGCAAAATATTCAGGCCGCGTTCTACTCCAAGACAACAACTGCATAAAGAAGAGTTTGTTTATCTGACTGCTCACATACGTTTCCTCCCAGTTTTGCTCACTGGAACATCAGCAAATCCTAAACTGTAGTTACTAAACAAACATTGGTGATGGATTTTGCTGCTCAAATCTCTCGGCTTATTGTATTTACAGTAACTACATATGCAAAGTACGATGTGGCGCTTGTACAAAAGCAAAAAAGAGGAATTTGATTTATCTTAAGCTATCAAATATTGTAAAAAGACTATTTAAAACACACAAATCTCCAACAAACACCTCCCTGTATCTGAAAATAACTGTGGAATAATCCTGTTTCGTGAGGTCCAATCTTGCCAGGAAGTTCACGCCCTGCGACTCTAACAGGCTTTAACTCGACACAGAGCAGTGGGAGCGAAGCTTCCAGAGCGCCTGTTCTGTTCTGGGGACGGATTTAACGTTCCGCGCAACAGATCTGATACAGGAAAGGAGGAAGCGTAGCCACTATCATTCCAAAAAGTCAAAAACACAAGAACTCACTCCTGAAAAAATAATTTGCAGCACGGATAGCCTCAGCCTTTTCATAATTTGCCTTGTCGAGTCCAAAGAAGAAGAAAAAAAACGATTCGCAGACAGTGTGTGTTTCGTCTTGCAGAATGTCAATGTTTGGCACAATGAATGCAATCTCTCTCTCTGGATGGCTCCGTCTTCATCTTCCCCCTCTTCCTCTGACAAATCATCCCTTTCTCCTTATTTGTGCTTATTTTGAAAAGGGGTCACAGAGAGGCAAGGCAGAGAGAGAGAAAGGCAAAGGGGCAACAGAAGGACAAGGGAGGGAGGGAAGGAAAGAGGGAGGGAGGGAAAGAGGAAAAGAGGGAGGGAGAGAGAGAGAAAGAGAAGTGGCTTCCCACCACCGTGTGAGTCATCATCAGTGGCCGATAAGAGGGAAGGGGATTATTTCATCGATGTGTAATCCCCTTGGAGAGGCTCCCCCACCTGCCTGCCCATCTTCCTCCCGCTGCGAGGTTAACCACACAGACAGGAGGGTCAAAGGTCGTAATCACACTTGTCGGCGAGCACTCTATTGCTTGCTGGGGTTCCAGGAGCGGTCCGCTTAGTGCAGACCGCAGGCATGCGGCGCGGAGAGGACGGCCTCCCTTCTCGGCGGCTGATTACAGGCTGCTGGCGGACAGATTAAAGCCCCCTTCCCCCCGCCGCTACTGCCGCCGTGCCGCTCGGCCTGCCTGCTTTGACGAGCTGCCGCCACCGCCGTAGTCGGGCACAGCAGGAGAGTTTGCACATCTGGCCCTTAATCAGCCCTGCCAGAAACAGACAAACAACTGCGAGTCTGATAACAACGGCCGCGAGGTGCAGATGTGTGGGTGGGAGAGAGAGGGCGAGAGAGCAAGAGAGCGAGAGAGAGAATCAGTGTGAGTTGATGTCTCACACTGGCATATTAACTAATCCACACCCCACTGTATGTGTGTGTGTGTGTGTGTGTGTGTGTGTGTGTGTGTGTGTGTGTGTGTGTGTGTGCCAGCTTGCTTGTCTCCCATCTGGATTTAGCGAAAGAGGAGCTTTGGAGCACATCTGTCCTCTGATCCAGATTGAAGTTTGACCTTTCATTAACCTTTTAGGATACAGTTAGACAGGCAAGTCGAGAGGTCTGATCGATTAAACGCGGTGAAAACAAGGGGAGGAGGCCACACGCGTGTTCAAATACACACGTGCCGTTACAAATGCAGCTCTGAGAGCAGAATCCTGCTGTGAGGGCAGATGATCCCACGTATGGAGGAGACGAAGGCAGATGTCAGAATGCAGCGTGTGTGTGTGAGCGGGGGGATTATTGGTGAAAAATATGAGCAGTGAAGGAGTGAGAGGAATGAAGAGAGAGAGAGAGACAGAGAGAGAGAGACAGAGAGAGAGAGTGAGGTAGAGAGAGGGAGAGGAAGAGGAAGAGGAGGAGGGAAAGAATTGGCGGAATGGAGTCAAATGAGGGATTTATCATTGAATCAGTCGTAACAGGAAGATGGATAAGGAAGATAAATACACATAAATACATAGAAACACATTAAGCGTCTCCATGGTTAAAGTGATCAGATTCTCCCTCTTCTCTCCATTTCAAAGCAGCGCAGGACTTTTTGTGATGAATTTCTTTTACCTTTAATATTTTCTTAATGATGCTTATCTCCCTGGCTGGTGACAAAAGTAAGAGAGGATCAATGTGACGTGTCAATGTGACGCTGAATTCTTCTTCTTCTTTCATTTCAATCAAGTAATTGGTGAGAGAAATCTTCTAACTGAGCAGATTAAACTGCTCTTACAGAAGGACGGGGGTATTGTTGGGTCATTACATTCATGCTCGCACTGTTAGATGTCTCTGCTTCCTGACGGCTTCATCCCCGTTAATTAACTAGATTGGTGTCTCTTGAAAGTCCAATTCAAGGGCGGGGGCGGCTGCGCGGAGGCCGACCAGCGCGTTCGCTCCACGACGTGCGAGATTTCTAGTGTCTATTTTTATTTGACAGACAGACAACAAACAAGTTGACGGTGCCAGAAGCCAAGGACGGCTCGAGGTGGAGGCAGAGCGGGGAGATTTATGAGGGGCGGGGGAAGAGGGGGTCGAGGGAGGGGAGCGAGGGAGGTGGGACGAGGGAGGCGGCGCTGAGGAGGAGGGGGTGCAAAGACCTCTGCTCAAACTGAAATCATCAGCTGTAGCATTAGGAATAAAAAAAGACATAATCCAGAATCTGGCATATCTAAGTGGATTCAGTTGTTTTACCTGTTACAGGTAACTGTAACTGTTTACAGTTACACATGCATAATGGAAAACAAAAAGGCAGTGAAGGTGTTAATTATTCACACTATTCAGATTCCACCTTCTTACTTTGCTTTTTATTCTAGGTGAAAGGAAAAAAACCCAGATCGATCCACTTCTACTCTCCAAGGATGTTTGAGGTACTGCGGCACTCTAAAAGTGGAATTGCAGAGAGAAGAGTTGTATCCCTCCTTCCTCCTTCGCACCTCCGTAACTCCTCCCACCTCAGACTACCACGCATGATTGACAGCTGAGGATGTGATGCCCCTTGTGGCCAAATCAGATTGGAGTCAGTTTATTTACAACGGAGCGTTCAGGCGCAGGATTCCCGCCAGGAACCAAAGAGGATTTCAGCAAACTGCCATCAGCTATGAAACACATCTCACGCTGGTCAAATTTAAATATCTTGCTAACCCTTCAGGGCAGTTCAGAACCTATGGTGTTTATCACTGGGCTTGTTTCTATGGGGATGGACCTCATGCACAGCAACTCTGACCGCACTGACTCTCCTCCATAGCTGCATCAAAATAAGGGAAGAAAAATGAAAACGCAGCTTCTCTTCTTCTGATCATCCAAAGGCAAAACGTGAAAGAAACTAAAGGATGCAAATCAGCCTCTTATTAATGCGGACTAATTGATTAAAATTGAAATTAAAAGGAAGAACTCGACACAGAGCAAGAGAAATAATAGAACAAATGAATATGAACAGAATAAAAAACAGTTATCATGGAAATAAAGTCATTATTTCAAGCTCACTAAATTGCAGCCCATGTTTCATTTTGAAGTCATACACATTATATTGGTTGGATTACAACAATCTATTACAATGATTATTAGTTGTGACTGGGAATTTTGAGTATTGATTAATCAAAACAACAAGTAGATTAATCGATTATCAGAATAATTGATATAGTGACTGACACCTATCCAGCATATATCAGATTGTATTGTGAGCGTCATTTATCTATTCACCTATGTGACCGTGTCAAATATCACGCACACTGATATGCGCACACACACACACACACACACACACACACACACACACACACAACACTCTCAACACACATCTCACAGCATGAAAGAAGTTTCCTAACTTTCCTCAAGGTGACTGAGCCCAATTAATGAAGATGATTTGTGCTCTGTGTCGTCTTGATATGAACCTTTGATGAATAGACAGTTAAACTGAATTACACCTTAGTGTCCTGAAGCTGTCGTAAGTTGGGAAGGAAATTGCCCACAAACACATCTTCCAAGGGGCTATTCCACAGAGTTCCACAGCTGTTCTGTCTTGGGTCAGCGGTTTCCTCATTCTACACAACAACACTTATCTGTTAATGCGGTCGGGGCGTCTTGGCACGACACCAAACAGAAGCCGCAAGGCCCTCGTTCACCTTCAGAGGCCGAGCCGGTCAAAACGCCAATCATTTCCCTCCCAAAATGACGGTGCACCAAACCGTGACGAGCAACTCTCCGAAATAAAATATTAGCTCGGGTGACGGCAACACAGAGATTATGTGCTTATCTGAAACGCTTTTATGTTTGGTGACCCCGCCGCAGATGCAGAGCGAGGATGAAAAGGAGGAAAAACTCTCCAATAAATGCGCTCCTGAGAAGTGCAGCGCCGTCCTCAAATGGACCTGAATCACGAGCGATACGGTCACACTTGGGGGAACTGAAGCCCGTATGTGAGCAGCTCCCCCGACGGCCCGACGTTTCAAAGAGCTGCCAATCTTTTACTGTCGAGGATTCACTTTTAACTGGCGTCTGCTACAATAGCCGCCGAGATTGAAACCTTCAATGAGCTCCTGTGTAATGCGAGCGAACATCAAAGGTGCATCTGCGGGAAAAAATCCTCCTCCTGGCACGGTCGCTGGACTGTGTCGGAGGCAGGCAGGATTCAGGCTCACTCGTTAAATAATGTATTTTCAATATTGTGCAAATATGAAGGGGAGGACAGAGGGATTAAGTAGGTTTCATTTGGGGGAGAAAATGCACAATCTATCATATACTAAGAAAGTAAAGCTAAAGAAGAATATTAAAATTCCAAAACGACTCCAAAATGATTTACTTCTACTGTGGGAACCATCCACCAACGCTTAATACCCCAAGTTTGGCGAATGATTTATAAAACTAATTTCATCCTGTTATCGGTTTTTCCATCACGCTGTTTTACCAACAGTGAAAAGCTTTTTTTCTTGTGGTCGTGCGGTGTGAAGTGCGAGGGCCCGCGGCGGGTTGAAGGCCTCGCCGCTGGCTGCTCTTACTTTCCGTGTCCTGGCCCCAGCTGTGTGTGAGCAGAGAGAGGATTGCCAGGCCCGTCCCCAGCCACCTGATGAGCCACCACCCCCGTCGCATCTTGGCTCCAGGCTCAGTGCCTTCCCACCTGCACAAAGACAAGAAGGAGGATGTTTGGCTTAAGAAAAATTCACATCAGCTCACACACACACACACACACACACAGACACACACATCTACTATCCAACATTATTGTCAAGAACACGTCGCTCTTGCCATCCAATTTGTTTATTGGAAAAGAATATACAACTCACTTTAACTCAATTACCTTTGAGGTGTGTTAAAGTCCAGCAAGGACATAAAAAGCAGCAACACTTAATTAACTGTAGGTGTTGAACTTTATATTATTATGGCCCCATTATTTAATTACGACAGCCGCAGGGGGCGGAGCCATTAAAACATTCACAGCATGGATTGAAACACTAACGATTTCTCTATAAATTATCAGAGGTGAAGTGAGACTGAAGCAGGTGTGTGTTGGAGTCAGTAAGCAGCCTTTGTGTGCCTTTGTTTAATAGGACAGGGCACCTTACACATCTATGGACCCATCTGACTGACTGGGACTCAGCGATCCTGCTTTGGGAGAAGGCATGAAGTCATTTTGGTTCTCTTTCAAATTGAGGAACCTTGAGTTTAAAACATCTCCAATGCAAACTCTGAACAAGTCTTTTCAATCTAGTTAAGAAGCCAAGCAATTGACAAACGGAGCACAAACAGCCACAATCACACTGTGCAGTGAAGCTGGTGAAGGAATGAATGGATGGAGTTCATTTCTTTCCTCTCAATGCTGGTTAATACATGAAGGATGGAAGTTCATGGAAAATTACAGAAATTTCTCGTATTTTTTACAATCACTCACCGAAAAAGACAGATGATTACAATAAGACATAGCAACAGGGAGATGCACTTGACTATGCAAGACCCTTCTTTCTCTCTGGCTCTCTTCTCCTGTTCTATCATCAGATTCTTTTGGGCATAGAACCTATCGACACGCAGAGCTAAGACACGCGGCAACAGCACTGGACCCCCTGCAACCCGATTAGGCTTAATATAGTTTGGAACTATGAAGACATCTAATACTGACAGCGTGTGCATATTGTCTGTTGTTGTTGAACCACAGCGATCGTCTTAAGCACAAATCCGGCACAACAACAACAACCTACTTTCTTTCCTGAGCTGGAGAGGGAAGCTACAAGGTGTCAGTGGGAGTCGTGGGGGAGGGTGGAGGCGTCTCTCTCTTGAAGACATTTGTCCCTTGCGAGGCTTATTCTCAAAGCTGGAGATAAGCTGTGAAATCAGCTTTGATAAGGGGACACGAGGGGGCTCGCCGGCATCCACGCTATCATATAAAAAAGCTGGCGTGACAGAATCAGCATCTCCTGCTCCTTCTATCAGCTTTGTTAGTACGGTTCCATCTCCTTCATTCCCTGTATCTCTAACACACAAACACACACACATACACGGCGGACTGCGTGTTTTCCTCCTTGCTTTCCCTTTGTTTCTGCTCTGACATACACGGGGAAATATTTTGAACCGCTGGACCCGACACTCAGCAACAAGAGAAATGTGAAGCAGAAACGCCCCGTGGACAAGAAGACGGCTGTGTTAGTGTGGCGTCTCCTCTCTTATGCTACAGAGCGATTTCACACTGTGTTTCTATTCTTCCCCTCCATTCTTGTATCTCTGCTCCCCAGTGGTGCTTCCTTTTGAAGCTGATTTGATTTCCCACATTTCTACATGTATCCTTCTTAAGAGGACTGGGCGAGGGAGCTTTGATCCTCACTGCCTCCTCCAAGTCATGTTTCGCTTTTTGTTCATGGGGATCTCATTGACATAAGCTCATAAAGACGTTAATGAATGGAGAAACTGGAGAGATTAACTGCTCGAGTACTGACACAAGCGTGACATCAAAACTCTCTCATAACTTCCCTTGAATCGCATCATAAACAGCTAAACAGCCACTACCCAACAAGCTGTGATGACATTAAAGGTGATCAGAGCACCAACAAAAGCTTTCTGTCACACACTCCTGGGTAATTTGGGTAAAGTGCTGCCCCAAAATTGCTTTCATTGGCATCCAGCTGAGATAGAGCAACATTAACAAACCACTTGAGTCGTGTTTCTGTCCACCTGATGAATATACACACACTTTGCTCATTTTAGTTATGGTTTCTTCAAACTCATGAGAACAATAGCTGTGTTTTTAACCTAAAATCAGCCATCTGACACGGGAGAGACAGGGACACTTAAATGGAAAATGCTGGTTGTTGCTGTTGACCAGAGCAGTTGAAGTCATGCCATAGCTCCATCAGAATGCAGGTCTTTCTGTCTGGTAATCGGGCGTCTTCATGTGGTTTGCCAAGTGCACGACTGTCTGGTCGCGACACAACACACCCAAGTTGTGACGCAAACTAGCCGCGCTTGTCGGTGTTTTGTTGCTCGTGTTTTGGACTCCTCTCGCTTGTTTTCCTCCCGTCCTGAATTTGAGCCGCCCAGCAGGTCAGAGCAGCTCTCAGATTGCGTCTTTCAACAAACTGTGATCGTCCCTCAAGGAGCCAAGTTCCACTTTGCCTCCGATCGACGCCTGAACCAAGCTAAGGACTTAACTGTACAGTGAATGCACCACAGATTATGAGCAACTGTTTCCTGACGATGATCACGATCACGTCTTTTTGAGCTAAAAACATCTGTTGCTTTGCGTAAATCTACAATATAGCTGTTCACATACTCTGTCTGTTGTAATACTGTTGCTGTGCTTACCAATCATTTAATGTGTGTGTGTGTGTGTGTGTGTGTGTGTGTGTGTGTGTGTGTGTGTGTGTGTGTGTGTGTGTGTGTGTGTGTGTGTCTCCTTTGGATAGAAGGTCGAAGAACAGTTGAGCCGGAGAGGAGAGATCAAACTGAGGACGAGTGAAGAGGAGGAGGATGGTGTTTAAGGCGGGGAGGAGATAGGGGAATGAAGCAATCACAGTTATGGATTACATGGAGAGTGAAGATGCACTGCATTATCCCATAAGGCCAGGGGGGAGGGGGGGGAGCTTCCTGAAGATAAGAAAAAAAAAGGGAACACAGCTTGTCTCTCTGCTTCGATCGCCTCTCATCCGGCGAGGAGTTCTCTCTCTCTCTCTTTTTCTTCCTCTTTGTGGGTTCATGAGTTGTGTTGTTGGCGAAATACCACAAAATGTACAAATTGGAGTAAAAGCAGCTCATTAACCCTTGGGAAGCATCAACCAACCATCATCCACACAAACCTAAAATGTGCTGATGCTTTTTGGAAAGCAGGAGATGAGCCAATCAATACCACCGCCTGTGCAGCCTGAGTAAATGTTTGTCATTTCCTACAGAGGCCCAGTGTTTAGCTGCGTAATTTAGTTTTCCCTTTACCTTGTTGACAGCAGTTTCCTCTGGGGCGGACAGGCACATTTTCTTTATTTTTCAGCATTCAGATCTGGGCTGGGCCTTCATTCGTCTGATTCAAAACTCGCAAGAATTTAGCAGAATTACACTCCTCTTGGTTTTTAGACGAAATAGAAAAATAAGCAGGTTTATGTGTGGAGACGTTTGCTCCCGATGTGTGCAGAGAAGTGAGTTGAATGCAGATGTAATGAAAGCCTGTAATGAAAGCTTGAAACAGCTTTAGCTCCTCTTCAAGCCTTAACCCACAACAAAACTCATCTCCGCTAAATATTACGCCAAGTACATATGGAACTTTTGCAAAATAACTGTCGAGCACTATTGGAGTATTTTGGCCCTCACACACACACACACACTGGCTCATCATAAACCCGCCGCACACACTTGTGGGAGCTGAGAGCTGCACTTAAGACATCCAAACAGCTTTGACCTTTATGAGTTGCTTCGCCTTTTTTACAGCAAGTTGTCATGAGTCCAACAAACGTTACAAAGACACCAAGGCTTCTCTCTGAAACTGGTTGTCGCCGGCGCCGTCCAGGTGTAACCGCTAGCCGGGTAGATTAAGACAGATCTGCCGATAGCCCATCAGCTCGCTCGTGCCGCTGCCACCGAGCGGCCGGTTACCGCGGTGGCAGCAGCCGGGACGATCAACACGGAGCCGTCAAGAGCCGACAGGCGGAGGCTGACAGGTAATATGTGTGCTTTAACTGCCCGGCCATGCAAAATGAAACTGAGCCGCTGTGCAACCAAGAGTGTCAGTGTAGACGCCGCGTGTCGGGTTTCTGTTGGTGACGCCAACACAAAGACCCAGCGTGTCTGTCAACGGAGTGGGGGGGAGGGGGCTTGAAACTTCCCTCAAAGTCAAACTGAAACAAACAAACAATGCAGACAAGAAACAAGAGGGCGCTGACGTGTTTCTGTGACTGTTCAGTGTTTACGTGAGATCTTTGGCTGATGTAATAATTGCTAACTGTTCTGCTATGAATCCTGTTGGTGTATGTTCGGACGGCTTGTTTTGAGTCGCCGGGTGTCATGGATATCACACACACACGGTCTGAGCAGGTGTTTGGGAGCACACACACAAACACACACACAGAGACAACACACAGCGTCATCTCGGCGCAGGAGAATGAAAATGTGCTTACAGTGTTAAAGCACCGAATCACAAACAGTTCCAGAGCAACGCAGCAGCTAACAGTTATCTTCATTACTGATCAGCAGGAAATCTTCATGATTGATTGAAGCCATTGACGACGGGTTTGGCAACGGGCTCCCCAGCTAACTTTGCATTTTTCTCCATACAGCAGCAAAGAGCTCTGATTGCTCACTGGGGGAAAGTTTCTCCCTCTCAGGTGGTTTGGACGTCTTCATCCATCTCACGTCAGCCTCCGCCCCCAAACGCAGGTGATGACAAATTGCAGTCATATGTGTCATAAAGCCGCCAGATTGCATCTCAAGTGGCTCCCCCCCCCCTGTGGTCGACGAGAGATTTACAACACGCCGCAGTGTGGCGTCACCGGGCCGATCCAGTGAAGCAAATGAAAAACAAGATGCTGCAATTTCATAAAAGGCTGAGAGACGCCAGCAGCAGACGATTTCCAAACGTAGTTACGAGCAGATGAGATTCACCATAGCAATGCCAGCATGTACAAATTGCAACAAACAAGGTGTTTGTGTGATCACCATGTTGACGACAATTTTAGATCTCAATTTTAGCTCTCAAGGCACCTCATTACGATTTCAAACAGTGGAGAGACGATAGCAATTTCATCTTTTTTAGCTCAGCTTGGTTCACTTTCTGTCACAAATTGCGTTCAGTCACACCGCCGCAACTTGGCTGTAAAACACTGTTATCTTTGAAAAATATGCTTCAACACACACGCCAGCCAAGGTGATCAACAACAACTGGAAACCATGATGAAAAGCGAAGCAAAATGAAGACGGCGGAGACACTTCTGCATTCAGACGACAAACCTATGGTGGATAACTTGTGGAAAGTGCCGGTTTTGTGCAGCGTTTTAGAGGTCCTACAAGTCAAATCAACCACCTTAGCTTGAATGGTGTTGTGATAAACATAGAAATCTGTAATCTCGCACATGCATCCGTCTCCATTTCTGCTAGTAAAGATGAAATTGAGGGTATGGGGTCTGTAGGTTTCCCTGTGACTGCAAATTGATCTCGACTTACGCAGGAGCCTCAAAGTCAAACGCTGTAACGCAACGCCCTCACCTGCACCCGTGCGTAACCCAAAACTAGCAGGCGTAACCACACCTGAAACCTTGTTAAGGCGAGGTCACACACACACACACACACACACACACACACACACACACACACACACACACACACACACACCTGCACGTGGACAAAAGCAAAGATTAAAAAAAACATAAGAAAGCTTAAAGGAGGCGAATGTGGTGTTCAGGTGTGTGACGAAGAGTGCAGGGGCTTTCTATTACCCAGTGCGAGATGTAATCAATGGTAGAGAGGGAGCCCCAGTGCACTAATGACGGGAGTGATTAGCCCGGGCAGACACACTGGCCTGCCCGCCTGCCCGCACGTGGCTCACGTCCAGATACAGATTGCATTGAAACACACAACAAAGAGGGATCTGGCTCAGCGTCGGGGCCAGGCAGGCAGGCAGCTGGGCGGCTGACGCTAGAACCTTATCTCGGCCGGGCCGGCTCCACGTTTATCTGCACCGCCCGCCCACGTGAGTTCGTAGACGCCCAGGCAATTTATTAACTGATTAAGGTGAACGATCGCCAGAGACCGGGAAGGTGATTAAGTAATGGCAGACTCAAAGCGGGACGCTAACTCCTGATCTATACTGCCAAGGTGGTCTGTGCTGCGATCAATACGACGCACACGTCACACGCGTGCTCGCTGACCCGCCGGTCACTCGCTGCTGTCACATAAAAACAACAAATACTTGTACTCCTTATGAAGCAGTGCATCTTTCAAGACAAGAGAGGGAGAAAGAATCCAAATAAAAATTCAGTTACGGACGTCTGAGCCTCCCTATCAAATTATCTTCCACACACACTCCCAACACTCTACACTGTAGCAAGACGCCTGGTTGCATCATGCGTGTGTAGATATGCTGTTCCAGTATGAAACATGTCAAATTATAGACGCTCAACGCTCTAGAAAAGAGCTCTTTGCTGACGCTCTGCTGGAATGATGATCACAATTAGTTTGCTCGCCGATGAGAATTTGTATTTGTTCTGATTACTCATTCAGTTTTATTGAATCTCAACACTGCACATAATAACCCTATCAATCAAAATGAAACTGCAGTGAGCAATAATGCTGCAACAACATGAAATTGTTACGAAAAAAAAGGTGCTAAGCACAGAAAAGTGTTCCAGTTGGACTCATGGGTTTGTTTTCTGGTGCAGCTGCAGGCATTTTGGCAACGCACGGCGTGTTTCAGCCACTCAATGGTGAAATGGTGAAAGTACACAGCGTACAAAGCAGCAACTTGAAAGTAAGGAAACGCCACTGAGAGACGGCAGGAAGAAGTTCCCCACAAGTAGAATCCCTTTTTTCTGAAGATGACCGGAGAATAAAACATACATCTTTGAGCAGGGTTGTAGGAATTGAACAGAACAAGGGCATGGAGGAGGTATGCAGAGCAGAGCAGAGCTATAGAATCGTGTGAAGCAATCAATACTATCTTGGAATGTCCATGAAACATCCATGATTCATACATGATGGCGTCCGTGGTCTTTTAGACTCCAAGGCTGCAGTCATGAAGGTTTCTATAATGCCTCGTGGAATATAATATAACATATAACTCAAAGAATGGCCAAGGTAGATTTGTTTGATCGGAACTAGGCGTCGATTGCAAGAACATCTACGAACTAGTTCCAGTACGAACATTGACAGACACGTCACAAATTCTCAGCGTGCATGGTTGCGGAGGCAAGTCAGTTGCCCGTTTGCCCGTTTGTCACTTTAAATCGAAGTTGTCTTAAAATCTCTCACACTACATACGCACCCTGCTGCAGGATGATGTAATGGTTGTTGATGTAACTGTAAGCGATATGAGCGAGTGTCTAACTGAGTGCATGCGTCTGTGGGAAAGCGGTCGTTAGCACTGGCAGAGATGGCACTTGACTCTGGAGGGAAAGCCATTACGCTGTGAACGGTCATCTGCTTTCCTTCATTATGCAACTTTAATTTCATCCCACCTGTGTCACGAGGGTGCACTTTTTTCTCCATTTTCCGCATGACAAAGCACGCTGGAGTGACTGGCGCAGGTGCTAAAAAAGAGTCGGAGGGGTCGAGCTGCTCTGCCGGAATTTTCCAGCCGGAATTGACTGACCCTAATGGGAATGTGCACAAACACCATTATGTGCTTTTGCGGTGCTACCAGTGGCAAATGAAAGCTTTAATGCAGCCTGAAGTGCTCCCGTGATTGCTGTGATGGCCTTGGGTTGTTTGGGCGTATATACCCTTGCACCTGTTTACACACAAGTATTTCAACAGAGATAAATCCCCCGACACATCTTCTTCTAAGAGGAACACGAAGGGACAAGAGGAAATGAGAACTCGGGCAACCTTGTTTGCTGTTTGTGCCAAAGACACTCCAACTGCACTCCACAGAGAGGCTTGGCTCACAGCCGTTACAACTTTATTGTGGCGGGTTCGGACTTTGTTGACTTTATAATAGCCATCAGGTCGGTTTAAGTTTGAAGACGTGAGTGCAAATGGTGGAAACAAAGGCAGGTTTGGCAGGTTGAACAACTTTCAACCTGGTAAATTTGATTCACATCGGGCAACAACCTGAGGCAATGCCAGTGATTACAATACACCTGCTCAGCTGCACACAAGTAAACAGATCTACCTCACAAGCCTCACAAGGAAAATCAATGAATACAAGACACATAATACACAATATAGTGTTTCCATCACCATAACTATGACCATCAGACATGAAAAATAGACAATAACCAATCTCCAAGGACAACTCCACTGTCAGGCACAATCACCGATAGCTGATGGAACACAGCACCTGGCACACACACGTTATTACAAAAACAAGGAGGTTGAAGCGTCTGGTTCCCTGGTTGAAGCAGATGGAAGTCTTTGATGTGAAGTGTTACTGAGAGAAATCCTTATTAGAGAGAAAATGCGTCGATATGTGACGACTATGCAGAGCAACGAAGAATGGCAAGTTCAGGCAGGTGTCACTCCGGCCGCCGTGGAGAGGACACCTGAACGTATCACCGCTTTGTTCTTCTGATATGACATTGTGACAAATGTCGCTCACGCCAGCTGAAATTGCGGCGCGTTTGTTGCTGCAGAGTCGAGTGGAGCCGTTGAGTAGAGACACGCAAGCCCTTTTCAAAATCTACAACCAATGAGAAAATAAGCTGCGTGTGAAGTGACACAGCACAATGGCCTACACACTCATGAAGCAGCTCAGAGCAATTCTCTTGAAAAATGTTCAATACAAATAGAAAATTGGACCGTCATCAAAGGATGATTGCGAGGAGAAGTCGGGCGGTTCACACTCGCATTGTGACATCTACAAAGTTTTAAGCTGAGGCCACGACTTGATGATGCGTGTCAGTCTTGGTTTTTACTTCTGCTTCTTCTGCTCACTGTGTAGAGAGAGTGTTGGCGATGCACTGTGGAGCTTCTGGCCACTAGGGGCGCTGTGGAACAAGGACATAAATGCACCACACTGCAGGAGAGTAGTGTGGTACAATTTTCTGCTGACTGAACGCAGCGGGTATTTAATATCTGCAATTACAGCAGAAACATTGATCAAACAGGAGAAAGGTGCAATTTAAACAATACAGGTCGCTCTACATCTCGTAAATAACATATTTTATGAGCTAGGTAATGCATTCAACACGATCTCAAGGTTATCAACGCCGCCCTTCAATGCGAGTTGCCGATTATAAACAAAACAACATTGGTTCGTGATGAAACCTCCACAGGGCGCCTTTTAAATGCACTGACACGCTGCAATAATATATCAAAGAACATTTTGATACAGGCTATTACAGGTTGTAAAGTAAAGCCAGATAATGTATGATAAGCAGTAATGGGCTGTTAACTTTTATGCCACTGTATTATCTGGTGTCAGGAGAAGGTGACGGCTGTGGGACAGGAAGAGGAGGAAGGACGGAGGGAGGGATCAACAGCGAGGACAGTTGTAGGGGCGCTGCTTTGATTTTTTTGGGTGAATTGTTCCAAAAACTTTAGCTGCTAAAGTAGAGTGGGCGTGTCTCATTCGTGACCTCAATGCATCAACTGACCTGATGGTGGCGCTATGACAGCAACTGTAAAATTTTGTTCATAACTGTGGAAGCAAAGGTGGAATCAAAGATGTGTTGATAACCTTAATGAATGGACCTTATTTCAAGTCAACGCATGTCTAAAGGATTAAATTCTTTACTGCCTTCCTGCTGTAAATCGTGCTGCTATTTAGTTTAGAATATATGAGAGTTGGAAGCTGGAAAAAGCAAACATGCTTTACATCCAGTGCAGTAAGTACATCATTTATCCAGCCTAATGTCAACACAGCCCGGTGCTCCTCTAAACCTTTCATTTTCCTCTAATTCACAGCATGTGAGGCACAGCCCTCGTAGGTTTTAATCCCTCTGCTTTACTCATCTCATGACTGCGGCCTAAATCTCTAAACCCTCGCTGAGCTCGGTCCACGTGGCTGCCACCACCACTCTGTGCGTCCTGCTTAGCATCAAAACGCCGCTATCCATGTCACAAGGCACACAGAGGGCTTGCAGCACAATAAGAACCACTCAGCCACGGGGCCTCTCTCACACACACACACAGATCGGGCCAAACAATAGAACACTGTTGACTTTTGAACACACTCTGCCCCTTTAATCTGTGACTTTTCCCCCCTCGCCCATTTCAGCGTGACTGCATTAACCGCAGGGTCTTTTGCGGGGGCCCAACATGTTATTAGTGTTAGTAATCCTGCCAGTGACATCAGGAAGTAGTAGGGACCGTTCTATTATTATGGAATTTCTATCCATATGAACATAATTTGGAATATAAATAAATATAAGAGTACATTTTAAATACATCTCTTCAAAACAGATGAAGATCAGATTGAGAATACATTGTGTTGCAAATGTTTCCAAAGCGTCCCAAGAGGGTTGACTTGGAACATTATACTAAGTAGTGGGTGGGTTATTATGCATCGCAATGCGTGGCTGTGCCTGCAAGGTAGACCTGAGTGAACTCACAGAGAAATCTCTCGTCCAAGGTCAGGAAAACTGCTGGCTACATACTCTATCTGCCAAACCTCTCTTCACCTCTGACATATGAATTGGTCAATCAACCCTAAAGATTTCACATCACAATTATTTAAATAATATATTATCATATATCTCACATATCCTCGGAGGCTCCTCGTGGCAAGACACGCCAAGCAACACCTATGTTTTCATATCAAAAGCCGACTGCCGGGCCATAGCACAATGCCGTCCACCCACCTATGCATGATTTAAAGAGATTCCAAGGAAGCCATAATTGTGTGTGGATATTATTAGTGAAGTGGGTCTTTTATCTGCTAAAGAAAGCCCTGAGAGTAACATTTAATTGAATTATTGTCATAGTAATTCCTCATACGTTCCAGCAAGTGCACATAAAACTCCACCTACCTTGGATATAAACCTTTAAAGTACCTCTGAGCGCTGACTGATTACTTAAGATGCGCCTGAAGTAGCAACAACACATCCAGATTTGTTTCTTATAAATGCACTCATCCATATGTATTAATGGGATACACCAGAGTTAGAGTCTCCCAGGATCACTGAATGGTAGCGAGACGACTATGCAACTGCAAATGTGTCTGTTTTAGACATTTGGTATTGAAGACTGCAGTAAAATCAATCAATACACGGATCACAGCTAGATGAGCAAATACATGAGTTTGTTCATTTAGGAAATAAAGTGACACTTATATGGTTAAGTCAACGACCGTGCCAGTATTTGTGAACAATATCAGTTTAAAGAACAGCTGCATTGGTGAGGAACATGGCTGAAAGGAACACTCTGGAAGTTGAGAATAGAGTGTTGACGACAAAACAGCTCAGTTTAAAGTGTCGCTAAGGGGAGTTTGTGCCGTGCAACAAGCAGCACAGCTGTAAGGCCAGACACACTCCAGTCAACAGCTGGAGAACACCCAGCGCCACAAAAGTCACAAGAAAGAAACAAATAAATAATGCAAATGCCCTGAATTCAACTTTCAAATGTGGTTTTATTGCTCCAGTGCAGCACGGAGTTGAAAGCAACTCCAACTTTTTTCCTTTTTTCGTGCATTTTCAATAAACATCTCATTAAAAATTGATGCAATAATTGCTTGGTGACATCGCTCAGAGCCAAATGAGGGAGCGAGCGAGCAAGCGAGCTGTAGCTCACTGGCATCTCCATTAAAGCACTTTCAGGGGGGAAAGTTTGTTTGTGGAGATGTGATGTGCACTTTAAAGGCGGACAGATTTGGACCCCCGCAGTGCTCCGGCTTCCCCGCCAGTGCCCTCACTCTATAATACCTCTGTAGCTCTGCCTCCTGTAAGCATACAGTGACTTGTTGTCTCCACGCAGCTGCTCACCGTTTGTTTCTCCAGGAGAATCAATACTTATCCAGTTGAATCCCAGTCTTGAGATATTAGCTTTGTTTAAGCTCCCTCTCGGTTTGTGAGGGTAAACAGCACAAAGATACGGGCGCTGATGGGACCTGGACGCTCGCAAAATACATAACAGGCAGATACAATATTCTACAAGATGCGCCGCTGTTTAATCTATTATTTAAGTTCATTATTTGTTCAGTCTTAAGAGGAATTGTAACAATTTATCCTCTGCATCAATTATGTAAAACATAAGCAATAACAATCAATATCTCAGTGTCCTGATCACACTGTCAGGGTTTAATTCACGATTATCACCCACTGATGATGCGTTTCCCTGCTTATTATGCAGCCACTTACCAAAGCAATAAACTATTCCACATAGTGTATTCACTTTAAATGAATTTATTACTTAGTACAAGCTTGAGCTGAGAGAAATACTCCCACTGCTGTCGTTAGCTACTCTATGCTAGTCTAGCAACGGCTACGTAAACAAAGGCAGAACAGTAAAACTGACTTATACATTTTCATTGATTCACACATAGTATGGAAGGATGTTGAGGGATTTGTTGTAACTTAACATTTTGAAATCCTGAGGCGGTCACAAGAAGAAGGCGATGCTAGTTTGTAGCCAGTGATGCCGGTGTTTAAGCTAGCTAGGAACGCTGACAATCTGCTGGCAACACTTTTAGTAAACGCGCAGTAACTAAGCAGCAAACACGCCAGCTGCCCAGATGATCGATCCATCATCTAGGTCCAGGGTCATTGTGAAGAAAATAATTGACTCTTGAATGCAGCGATTGACCACAATAGCTTGTTAGTAAGAAAGCATTTAGACTCACTACTTTCTAAAAGACATCAGATGAAATTGTTCTACACCAAGTGCTTTCAACTAAAGTAAGAACAATTAAATAAACACGCAAATGTACAAAACTTGACAGAAAGGCAGCATAACAGCGGATACAGTAACACAACACCATGACTCCAGATGGATAAGTGGCCTCTTAAGCACAAACACACACTTTCACACACAGCACAGCACAGCATGAACCACCCAGCGTGCCAGCACCACAGTTGGGACTCTTTACTCGATATGAGGCGGATAAAGACTTTGTGTCTCTACTGTTCCTGACACATCCATGCCAAACTTTACAATGATGCAACAAATGCTGCTGAACCTTATCTAAAGGCTCAGCGGTGGCAGGCATTTAAGCGTTGTCGTTGGTGTCATAATCGCATTTCTCATTTTCCATTCTGGGGTAATCTCGTCCTTTTTCCCATCCAAACACTCAATGAACACAGGAAATGAGGAAATCCCTTTCTCATTACAGCACAGACGGGTCATTTCACACAATAAACGCAACTTTGCTTGTCCAATATGGTTGAAATGGACAAAGGGGACGGCCAACATTTCATATTTTATCACTGTTTTGTTTATCTCCAAAGCTTGACGTGGATGTTAAGTGACACAATTTACGTCCTCACAACACAGACTCGTGAATCTGTCGCTCCCTCATATCACGCTTGTGTTTTTAACTCATTTTCGCACCGGTCGCAGCCTGTTACACCGTTACCGTGCCGTGTTTCACGTCTATCTCCCCTCCACAGGTGGGGGAGATGAAATGGAGAGTTTAATACCTCTGAATATCTGAAGTGTCGCTGCTGATCTGATAATGGCGTTTCTCTCTGTGCCGTTCTTGGCCCTCCCTGCGCTAGAATGGGAGCGGGAAAAAAGGCGGGAAATCATAGGGGCGCCTGCAAACCCCACCGTCTCTCGTCTGAGTCACGGGGAAATGAAACACCAGGAGGAACGTGCACAGGGAGCCCACACGTTCCACCGGTATTCCCGTTTCCTGTTCCCCCTCACCGCGCGCACGGGCTACAATCATTTCAAGCATCGCTACCCTCAGGTCTCTTATCATGTAATGTTGAAATGGTTACCCCGGGGTGTCCATTGTGCATATGAATGAAGTCATTTCTGCTGGATGATAAGTAAGTTATGATAGTGAAACACTGTGGGGAACATACAGTACGCTTTTCATCCCACAATGAAATTCTCGTTTTTTATAAATCATCCCATTCCTTCACTCCGTAGAACCCGTGAGGATTCAAAAACACCCCTCGGCACTTTTTAAAATGTCCAGACCTAGTGTCGTCTCGAGCGCCGACCTTTGACTTTGCACATAATTACTTTCTTGACCTCGCTGTCCTTCCGCTCCAGATATGTGTACATTTCTTGGCAGGTTCGCTGAGGCCTCGCGCCACAGATATCAAGCTTAGACTCAAGCAACTTGCCGGGGTTTGACCTCTCTCCTGTCGAGAATTATCCTGTCCCAACACGTTCTAATGTTTAAAAATAAAAAGCATTTAGATGGAAATTAACTCTGCTGCACCTAGCACATAAGACAAACCAGTACAACCCGACTCTCCTCAGGAACCCTGTGTCATTCAGGAAAACCCCCCATGTCGGCTTTTCGTGAGGGTGCATTTGCGAAGGAATAAACAAGATTATAGATCAAATCCCAGGGATTGTCACCAGATTCGGTTAAAGCACCACATGTACTGTGTATGTAGTGAAGAGGAAAGGAAAATGTGCTACGGCGCATGTCATCCGTCTCTTGATCTGTCGGGATTTCAAGCTCAGGATTCCTGCTGGCCGCTCCACCAAACGGGTCTCAGATTTGGCAACATAACCACTCAAATCTTGCCTTCAATTATTGCAGTTATCAACCAGAAAAGGAGCAGAAAGCAGCAGAATGACGACAGAGGCGACAAAACCTTTGACCTCAATTACCAAGACACCGGTTCTCAAGGTACTAACATAACCTGGTGATCGTTGTTTTCCGTAATACGGGACATAATTACAGTGGTGACAGCTTCACATGGGGTTAGAATCATAGACAAGATATCACAGGATGTACCTGTGTAATATCAGTAATGTGTGAATAGTGCATAACACAAATGTATTATGAAGTTATTGCTCAAGGGCAGCAGCACCTGTGTAGCATTATTTATCCCTACCAGGTAGTATTTGTTGTGCTAAACCACTGGTGCATCATACATCACCCAATCATTAGTGAGTCATGCACCTGTAACCTCGTTAATTACAGGTTTAATCACACACAAACAGACACACACACGTAGAGAGAGAGGGAGAGACGCTCACGCAGCATGTGTCATGAAAAGGTGAAGAATAAATTAATGCAAACTGCTCACTGGAGGCGTTGGCCCCATACGGTCCCTCAAGCTGTATCTCTGTGCATTCCTAAGCCTTGAATTTTAATACGGAGGCACAGCGCTCAGGTGGAATAATACCGACATCATCCGGCGCCGTATTAAATCAGGTGAAAGACGGTGAAAGACGCCCACCCAATGGACTGATGAGTCTCATTTTCCTTCCCACCTGTGTGCACCACGCCCCGCAGGCGTCCTCACCATCCGACGGTATGAAAGAGACACTCCATTACTTCCGTGCATAATTCACCAATGACTAATTTATGCCTCCTAGTTCAGTTGGGTTGCCACGGAATTTTGTGACCTCTTTAGTGCACGCTATTAATACTTAAAGAGAAGACGCCCTCAGCTTCCCGTCTCCCCTCAGACAATATCTTTAACCAGTCCTAAAGCTGATATGCGCTTTAAAGACCGGCTATCAATCAAGCGGCAACCATCAAGGTGGAATGCAGAAGCCAATAAAGAGCCGTCCTCAGATGCAGTGCTTCAGACGCTGCCAGCAAGAGAGGGAAGTGGGTAACCTCCACCCTCTCTATTAAAGTACAAAGGCAACGCACTGGCCAGAGTTCGGGGTTCCATCACAATGCACTGTAACATCAAAGGCATTATGTGTGTGTGTGTGTGTGTATTGTACATCTTTTGATGTATCCTCACTCTTGTTCTCTGTGGAAAAGGGTAATAGTGCTATCGAGGGAGATCAAGGTATCTGCAGCAGGGACAGTGTGGAGGTCAGAGTGAAACTGGTTCCAAGAGAAACCCCACTAGCTAAGAACTACTTGACAAAAACAGCCAGTAGCTCTTGCAAAACAGAAGTTGTGGAAGTGGAAATTCAAGAAGAAAAGCATTACACAGAAAACTTAAAGTCCAGGTTGGTTCAGGGGCTCTGAGTTTGGCTCTTTCAGTTTTACAAAATTGGACGATTTGGGAGGTATTTTGGCCTGAATGAAGTCACTGACATCGTGGTTTTTGTGGAAATTGGAGCATCTTTGTCTATAATCTTCTGAAAAGACTCTGATGGAACCCTGATGCTCAGTAATCAACGGCACAGCAAAGACAGAAGTTATTCACTCCATGAACGATGGAGCGACATCATGCAAGCAGCAAACTGATGTCAGAAGACTCCAGGAAGTTTCAATAGGACAGTTTGACGGTTGAGATATTACAGATGGTAGTTTATAAATAAACATATCAGTTTTAGAGGCTTTTCTGTGGATGGTGTTCTTGGGTTCTATGCGGGTCCACAGACTAGGGGACTCTGCACCTTTTTAAGGCTAAAAACTCACAAAAAAGCATCGTCAGTGCCTAGTTAGAACATAATTTCCCCCAAAATCCAATAACGCATGCTATATGCTTTCTTACACTTCCAAAATAAGAGTAAATAAAGAGTAGATTGTGCCCTTTAAATATCGTCCTCACCACGACAGCAGCTTGAAAATCACACAGCCACACTGCTGTTTGCACACCAGGCTGCAGCTGGCTGATGCTTGTTGGACTGCCACCGCCATAAGCCTGCATAATGTGAGTCCTCTAAGTGCTTCACACTGAAAATAACTTAACACACACACACATATATAGCAGCGTGTGTAGGCAGTGGCAGATTCTTATCGGGGTGGCACCTAATTAATGTCCTTTACTGTCTGATCCATTCATTCCACTCCATTCATTCCAAATGTTACCAGTCTGAAGTTGTCACTTAAATTCAAATGGACAGACAGCGTTGCTATAGTTACACGCTAAATGCCAAGCTGTGCAAAAATAAAACAAGGGCATGCATGCTCTCACACAGACACAGGCACAACACAAGGTGAGCATATGGTATAGAGGCAATTTAAAGTTGCACAGGCAGATGTCTAATCACTAACTATCTCTGAAGCAAAGAGTGTTAATTAGGAAGACCATAAACTCTAAACTACCTGTGGATTATTGTATCAATGCAATAGAATCAGCCCGCCTGTGGTTATCGGACAAGTCCTCGCTTATCGAAAATTCCCCAAAATGGTTTTTATCGCCGAAATGTCCACTTGGAAAAGCAGCTGAAAGCAGCGATTCAAAGTGAATACCGAGGCAGAGAAGGGCAGCAAATAGCAGAGAGACTCCTAACTGCTGGATGGTGGCGGCCCAAAGAAAGAGCCAGAGCTGCAATCAGACGCTCAAATAATTTCCTGCAGGCTGCGATGTCGGCGACAAAAAGAGCCAAAAGAACATTTAGTGTACATCTGCTGCAGTAAAAAGTCTAACAATCGCAGTAAGCTTCGCATTAGGAGTTTCCAGTTAATGTGGATGTTTTGGGAACATTACATTACATTACATGACAGCCACGATGAAGGTACAGCTGACCAGATACTATTAGGACTAGGTTCACTGCCTGTTCTCCATGTTACTGTAATGAGATTTTAAGAAAGGAGCTCGAACATTGTGCAATTGTCTTTTTCATGTATGTACAATGAAGAGTGCCTATATGTCACAATGGGTACACACACATGCACACACACACAAGTACACACAGGCTGATGAGTCTCCATGTGTTGCTGGAGGCTTCATGTGTTCCACCTGATTCATTATCTGAGCTCCAACAAGGCCAAAACGCCATTTGTGCTCGACAAACCAAACAACAAAACTGACACGTAAAACTGCTTTGTCAGCGCCATTCTTCTTTCTTTTGATCCTGTGTAATAACTCATGCCGCTACCTGTACAATACACCTCATGACCCCTGGGGGCCCAAACATTGAGCGCCACAAGATAGTAGAGAGGAGATTTAGAGCACCTGCAATCGTGTTATTATTTCCAGCTGCCATAAACGAACTATACAGGCAACTGCAGCCATCTTTGACCCAGATAGACTGCAGCAACTTCATTTAAAAAAGAGTTAATTGATTCTATAGTGATTTGGGAGAGTAAAAAGGGAAACAAAATGAGCAGATATAAGGGCCAAGTGCGTTTAATGTCTTTTGATTTGCTCCTGTGAGGCTGAGAAGAGTCTGAGTGCGGAGGAATCGAGTTTAGAAGGGAAGCTCCATAACGCTCATTAGTAGGGAGGGGAAGTTCCTGAACGCCACTCGTGTCCTCAGTAATACGCACTTATTGATGTGTGTGGGAAGAGAGACGTACAGCTGTCAACGCTCCACTCGTGAATTGACCCGGGAGATGAAACATTCACGCGTTTCGTTTCCCTCGCCTAAAACAGATGGAACAGGCGTCAGAGAAAGATATTTAAAAACATCCACAGTCTCTGCTTGATCTGTCAAAGGCGGATCAATAACAGTCAATCACGGGGATTAATTGGCTGCTGTTGTTTTCAAACTTACACACTTTAGAGATGAGAGCGGGTGGATCAGAGCGGAGTTGTTGTCACAGCTGGGAATCGACGCGAAGAGGGTGAAAAGACGCGCAAAAGCAACCGAGCCAGCGAGCTCCGAACCCCCGCGGCGGAGGAGACGAGCCGTTACGCAGCACGTCAACACTTCGACACGGGGGGGGGGGGGGGGGGGGTAACGTGCGTAACGACACAGCGGAGCAGACACGGACACGTTACGGCGACAGCACATAGACACGATAGAAAGCGAAGCCCCTGCTTACCATGATCAGGCTCCGGACCCGGACTTGATCCAATATCCGTTACGGACGCGTAAAGGAGGTGCGGACACCGGGAGCGAAGTCAGGCTCGATACACGGGCACAGAGGCACAGAGGAGCCGGCAGAGAACACAGCACTTTACCCCTCTCTCTCTCCCTCTCTCTCTCACTCACACACGCACACACACTCTCTCTCTCTCTCTCCTCATGACGCATACAGCGCGTAATCCTATTACACCGGTCATTAAAGGTGAGACGGACTAAATCTCCTCCGCTCCTCCTCCAACCGACACTATCTCCTATGACAATCTACCCGGACAACCGATGATGTTATTGAATGGACTTTAGGTGGCGCTGTTTCAGACATGTCACTCAAAAGTCATAGTCATTTTCTATTATCCTGGGTGGACCAAATTGTCAAAACATCTTCTTTTGTGCTTTGTCGTCGTTGATAAAAGCCCACTTTTTTACCCAGAATGCACCCTGAGTGAGGGGAGAGCTGTGATGTGGAGTGTCACCGTCGGCTCCAACGCTTTGGAGAAATCAGACGGCCAATTTGCTGCCTTAGAAGCCCCCCGAGGAAATGTGAGATGTGTTTTGGGGGAAAGCTGGAAGTTTGCTTCTCCTGCGATAAAGATGAAGCGTGAAGGAATGTTCCCCCGGAATGACTCGCAAGAGACCAAGGCTCCATGGGAACGTCGCCCCAGCAAGCACGGTTAGCAGGATAGCTCATCAAGTTAGAAACAGTTAGTGTAAGGGAGAGTTTAACATGATCCACAGAGGTCTGATGGTGGCGCTGTAATCGTCCCTTTGACATGATTTCTCCCTGGATTGGTGCTTAAATAGAATCCTTTTCTGTCCTATTACAATTTTGGACAAATTGCCACAAAATTGGTCATGTAGAAAACATTTTTATCTTTGTTTTGTTTAATTATCTTCACCGTTTTGCTGTAATTGCCTGCAAACCTTCAGTGGACTCGGCTCGTTCTTCACAAAGTACAAAATGTAACAAATTACTTACTGCTCTATTCTACTGTAACCAAACCTGAAGGATGTGCACTCACGACTCATGTCAACAAAAAGAACCAACATCAATTGACCTGATGGTGGCGCTGTGACAACAACAGACAGATTCAGTCGATAACTTTAATCGTAACTTGTCTCGGCTCCTTGGTAAAGAATCATTACAACTCAGGGACAAGACCACATCAAGCATCAACCAAGTAGAGCATCGACAGAGCAGATGAGGCTCGTCCACGTCTTACTTATGTACCGACGCATTCAAACGTCGGCTGTCAGTTATGTCACAGGTAACTCCATTAAGCCCACTCTCAGGAGCGGAGCTGGGAAATAACAGCGCTGCGGGCACATCGCTATGATTCACCTGTCACTTTGTTACAATCACCGGCCCGCTTTCTCCCCTCCAGCTTAACCAGCACAAAGCTTGCCATCAATATCGGCTAATTAGCTGCTGTGCCGAGACTCAAGGCAAAAGGTTGCGAGGGAATATTCGGTAAACAACACCTACGAGGGAGACGTGTCAACAGTGGTAAAATTCATAAAGCTCGGATCAAATGAAACTCAACAACACACGTGTGCAAAATGAGGCAGGATTCATCGCAAAGTAAGAACGAATGTGACAGAACGGGCATAATCTAGAGACGAACTGACATCGAATCAGCACAGAATCATCAGAAATCAACCAGGACAGTGAACAGACCCGAACAGAGTGGTCCTTCTTTAATCTTATGTCTTAAAAATGGCTCACAGGGTTCAGATTGTTTCATTTCGATGGGCAACTCACCGACATGGATCCATTCTGTACCTGGAGACGCCTTTCCAATCGTCTCCATACTGTCCACTGGATAGCTGAGATGGACAGATTTATTCCTTTCATTATTCTTTGGTGATTGAGGTGATTTACAGTTACTACAACAGGGGGCTCACGGAAAAAAATCATATTAAACTGTTATGTAGAGGTCCTGGGTGTTAATCCCAAATGGAGGCGATCTCCATACCTACGCCTCGCCTATCTCGATTTAGAGCCGAGGCGAAGCTCTGCAATAATCAACCCCCATGCCACAGCACTAATTCTCCTCCCCTCCTCTCCTCCTCTCCTCTCGGCTGCACGTGGAGAGCCAAACGAGGGAGCCAGGGGGTTCAGGCGAGAGAGAGAAACCCTCCACAGAGAGGTGTGATTAACTGGGATATGCTGCTCCTGGGAAAAAGGAGCTAAGCCTCAGGTCTCAGTGGCCCCCAGATGAAGTCTTTTAGTGAGGAATCACAGAGCTGACGTGATAACACACTCCAGTCTGTGTGCGTGTGGGTGTGTGTGTGTTCATTGCGTCAGTTAATCACACAGAAACTGAAAATGAGAGAGAAAAGATAGACAAGAGTTAAGAATAATTGCCGGCGTTTGTCTGCTAGTAGCAATGGAACGAGCAATGGAACGATCTTTCCAATCTTCATTATTCTTTTATGCCTTTGCCATACTTCAAATATCAGCCATACGCGTGCCCGCACCAATAACGCTCATAAAAGACAAAGGCGGAACCAATCTAATCACTTTTCATATGAGCAAAAGGTCCGTTTCTGTGGCTGGAGTCTGACAACTTCATGCATAATTCAAATGCAGATTTCACAGCCCCGCTTTCTCTCAAACTAATTATGCAGACATAAAATACTTTTTACGTTTTAACCAGCAGCAGTTTAAGTCGACTTTGAGCCACCGTGTATTCCTCTGAGGATGCTCAGAGTCGTATTAGTGTTTGTGCGCCCTGGAAAGCCGGAGGGTTCCTCTGTCAGTGACGCACGCGCGCTTGTTTGTATTCAGCTGAGGCTTCAATTACTAAGCCGGCAAACTTATCTGCAGGGGGAAATAATTCGTATTAGTGATGTTGCATTAATAAAGCGCTTTCAGAGCTTTCTTTAAGGCTCCAGAAACTGATTTTGCCCAGCAGATGTGGGCTCCCCGCGGTGACAGACTGCAACAGCTTAATTATTCCCTATAAAAGCCTCCACTTCTCACATTTGTCAGGGCCGCCTTCAACCAGAAGTGTTTATTCGCCTCTTTTTGGGGTGGAAGGTTGCATCAGCACAGTTTACCTACTAAATTGTACCAAGCCATTAAATTGGTCCAGGGGCCATTAAACCGTGTTTGCATTGGAGTTTTCTAACTAGGATAGACACCATCTTGGGTAATTGGTAGCGAGCGGTGCAGTGGTTTGTTCTCTAGTCAGCGTGGCCCGAGAGAGGAAGTCCTACTGAGGCGAAGATTCCCTCTGATTTGGGAATTGGTCAAGTGGTGCGGCGGGCTCCTCTTTGAACTCATGGAATCAATAGCAGCATGAATCATTCAGAGGCCTTTCCACAGGAGTCTGGCCAGATGAGGAGAAGCAGAAAATGGACACATTTAAGCGCGGCGCCGCCCTTTCAAAAAGTCTCTTTGATATCATTTTGCATTCTTGAGGTGAGACATTTTTTAAGTGCATTGTAAACAAACTCATCAAAGCGCCGCCAATGAGGCAAGCCCATGGTGGGGAGGGGGGCGGGAAACAAGAGCGAGAATGTGCTGGCAGAACAAAAATACATAGTTAATCTTAAGTATTGTTTTTCATTTGGAGTAAATTGAACAATTCTTCTTGTTGAAGTGTCATTTCCCTGAACTGTGTGCGCGCACTCAGCTGTTCAGTCCTAAAATCCTCTGCCTGCAAGCTCCCTGCAGGCAATCCCATGGGAGCGCATACATCGGGCTGTATTGCGCACACACACACACACACATACACAGAGAGAGAGAGAGAGAGATGGGGAAAGAGAGAGAAAGGGGGAAGAGAGGCTTCAGTAAATGTTATTAGCTATAAGCAATCTATCTATCTATCTATCTATCTATCCATCTATCTGTTCTATCTGTTCTATCTATTCTATCTGTTCTGTCTTCTGTCCTTTGCCAAGAATCACAGGCTGGAAGGTGTCAGGAAGTCCTCCAGACGTGATAATGTGTGACACCGAGTGTGAAGGAGAGCGAGGGAGTCATGGGGATTCCTCACATTTCAACCCCAGCATGTTGCAGTGACTCTCTCTCTCTCTCTCTCTCTCTGAGAGATAGAGACAGATATGTTCTTGGTATATCTAATGCCAGGTATATTGCAATTACCGTAAACTATATTTGGAGGGGAGGCGTCTGAAAATCGAACAGTTTTGCCCTGAAGTACAATAATTGTGATCATTATGCTGTGTTTGAATCATAAGTGACTTCATTGGAAGAAAGAAACACCGAACATTAAATGGCTGTTTCCCCTCAGAATGTGAATCTCCTCCGTGTGTGGGTTTAGTGCTGGTCGCTGTCCATGGTACTGATCTTGGTGTAGCCTGAACACTGAGTGAACTATCCATGGTGCTGAATAAGAGCCTGGTGAGGAGCGCCACAGAATCATCCTGGTCAGTGTTGAGTATTTAGTTCATCACTTCATTAGAGGATGAAGTGAAGTGAAAGTTCTGCTTTTAAAATATAACACAGCAAACTCCTAATGAGAGGGTCAGAGAGTGAAGATGCAAATGAACAAACTGTTGACATGTTTAAGAAAAGTCTTGATCGCTTCACACTTCTCACAATTGTACCACCTTGTGAAGAAAAAGTGAGAATTCCTGGTTGAAGAATAGTTTAAAACGCTAATGATACAAATGTGGTTATTTAGAACTAATTAGGAGAGAAACTTGAGGTGTGTGTGTGCGTGTGTGTGTTTGACTGTAATTGCAAATTCTGTTGACTAAAACGACACTGAAACCAGAATAAATCTGATGACAAAAACTCATTTAGGATCAGAGAATTCAAAAACTTTATATTGGAAAAGTTTTCCTCCAATTATATTTGTCAAACATCAAACAGTGAAACGGAATTTCCCAAATGCCGAAAACACACTGACTGCCCCCAAACACACACACACACGCACACATAACTCTGCTGGTGACCCTTGTGTCTCCATCTCCCACTTTGGCTCATTGTGACCGCGGGGCCTCACGCTGGGCCCCCGCCGGACTCGGCTGAGAAAAAAATTGAAATTGGCTCGCTGCAAATGGAAATGCCGAAGGGGAGACTGAGTCAAATCAGTGTCAGGGGACATTCACAGTTTGGCACTGACAGCCGCCGTGATATTGAGAGGTCAGTGCACCCGGGTGAGCGAGGGAGGGAGAGAGAGAGAAAATGAATAAGAAGGGGACAGGAGCAGCAGCTGGAGTTCTTATTCACACCATCATCATCATCATCCTCATTATCCACCCCTGCAGAACATCACACATATAAGAGGAAAACTCTCGGTGTGTTAACGGTTAAACACAATCTGAGGACAGAAGTGGTTTTCCGGTGAGAGGTTTAATGGGGACTCCAGCTGAGTTTACCCACAATTTAGTTTAACCTACTTTGACTGACAAATTAAAAGCGGCTCAGGCAGCTGACTCATCACTTTGGCACCGCGAGGGGGGCCTGTGAAGAAGTAAGTGACGCTACTTTGTTGAAAACAGCATGTGGCCCTGTTTTTCTGATACTTATTGTGGTGCAGAAATATGCAACGTGGGAATGTGACTTTAAATCCCAAAAGCTAATCTGACAATGTCCCATTCAACTCAGATGAAACTGAATCATTATGCAAAACATCTCGCTGCTCGCCAGGTTTGAGCCGCCGCCACACGCCGCTATTTACAGGAGGAGCCTTGAATCCATTTATGTTTTATTGCCGCCCGAGTTTTCTGCACAACAAATCAGTTCTGGGTTGTGAAAGAGCTTTTTACAGCCGAAAATCCTTGGACCGGCCAAATTGTGTGGGCGGTCACGTAGAAGTACAGTGGGTCAATTATCAACATCAAAACAGAAACAGGGAGAGCTGAAACACTTCTTGTGTCCTTGCAACTGTGTGTCTGTGTGTGCTGTGACTTCAATGAATAAAGATGAAGAGTATTAAACAGATTCGAACTGAAAATGAAACTGTTTAAACGGATATTTCTGTTGCAGTTTTTCAGATATCACGGTCAAGGGGAGTCTAATTGTGTGGTGCGTTCCATGCGAGAGGCGATTCAAAGAGATTTACAGAGATTAAGAGTGAAAACGTGCAAACGCAGCCAAAGAAGAAGAAAAAAGACTGAAGTTACAGTTACATTAGGGGTCAGAATGGGCAGAGGAGACGTTTTAAGCCTGGCTGGAGCCGGAGTTGGAGGTTATTCCGGGTCTGTGACGCCTGAGAGCCAAACGCTGCTCCGCCACGTTTAGTTCTCGCTCTCCTGAGGGCCCTTGAAGGTTCGTACCATACCGAGCGTATCAGAAATGTCTCGGGGCTTTGCAGCTTCGTCACAGCTGAGATGAGACGCATTGGTCTGGATCACATGCGTCTAACTGGAGGAACACACACAGAGTCCAGAGCCCGACCCATTGACCGGCGGGTCCCGGCGGCCACAGTCCACCGCTGAGGGCTGTAAATGAAAATGGTCCTCCTTCCTTTTTCTTCTTCTCCTCTTCCTCAGTGTTAACCTTGATAACCTTGGGCACAGAGAGCTCTTTTTGACAGCTACCACAGGTTATTACTTTTATGACCGGGGGGCAACCAGGACCTCCTGAGAGAGTCCATTAGCCCGTTGAAAAGAGGTTGACTGGCCCTGCGGGGCAGTGGGGACTTTCAACTCTTAAACTGGATGGAATCAAATTAAAACACTTCTATTTGAATGCATGCTGGTCACTTAATGTCAGCAGTAGGTCAACAAACACAAAAAGGAAAAGGGGGAGAACTGTGGATGCACACTTTGTTCAGAAGAAGAAGATGAAGGCGACAAGGTAGTCAAATCTGTCCTTTAAATCTGTACCAAGTTTACGCTTGGACAGTAAAATACGAGGCTACCTAGCAACTCATTCGGCCCGTCCAGCCTGAGGGCGTGGCCAGCTCAGGCCCCACGCAGCTGCCCAACAGGAGCCAATGCAGACTGGGACAGCTGCATTGGTTGCCTAAATTGATTTCTTCGTCCTTGACAATGTTTGAATCCCTCAAACAGACACAAAATAGAGTTCCATTAGATTCTTCTGAGTAAAGAAGACTGACCTCCACAAACATCTCAGGTTATATGTAGTTTTTACAGAGTACAGAGTTTAATGGCACCTGCAGGAAGTCATTTATTCTCTCACCCACTCACAGTCTCTCTCTCTCTCTCTTCCCCCCCCCCCATCTCTCTCTCTCTCCTTGTCTTTAATGCAGCGAGTCCTGCTCCGCTTTTAGCGGCCTCTCCTTTGTGCTGTCATTCCTCGTGCCTGGCACCATAGATAAGATGCAAGAGATAAAGGAATTAGATGCAATTGAGAGATAAAACTCCAGATGGGGGTCGAGATAAAAAGGCAAGGGCTCAGGAGACAGAGAGAGAGAGAGAGAGAGAGAGAGAGAGAGAGAGAGAGAAAAATGCCTTCACTGAACAATGCTCACCACCTTTGTGTCCTGATGACAAAAGACCGACTTGTCAAATTGTCTATTACAAAACCTTCAAAATTTACTCTATTCAGTCAAATGTAGCAGCTGACATTGGACTGGATTCAGTGTCTGCTTCCCAAATAGTCGGTAATTTGGGAGTAATAAACCGAGAAAAAAAAACTGTCAAGGCCAGACAATGTGATTATGTTACACTTACAATAAGGCATTGAAAAAAGTATCGACTTTGTACTAATATTGAAAAACCGGAAAAATATCTGATCGATACTCATCCCTCCAACTCCATCTGGAATGATTTGGGTCATTTTCTTCCGTCTAATAGCCGTGCTTCTCTAAACCACACACCTCATCTATAATACCTCTCTGTCATTTCCTACAGCAACACCGTGACTGGAGGCTGCAAATTCATTTCCGCGCTCAGTTTCTGCCCCAGCGTGTGCTTGAACACCCGCTCAAGCGACACACACACACACACAGGCACACGTATGATGAAGTATTGTACATATTTCCAGAGAGTTCAAAATGCTTTGCACGTGGGAGTTCAGACAAAGGTGACAGAAAAGGAGATTGGACGACTGAAGGCGGTGAAGTGGCATGATTTTCTAGAGACCCCCCAAGTCACTTTATCTAAAACGCACTTTGAGGCAGAAAGCACACACACACACACACACACACACACACACACACACACACACACACCTCACAGACGGCCAGCAAATGAATCCATTAGGATCTGGCCCTTGTAATGGCTCTCTGTGCTCGGCAGCAACAACTAAATTATATCACTTGTCAGATTCCCCTCTGACACGTAGACAGGCCGTTCTCAAGCTCCACTAATTAAAAATAACGAGCACTGCATGGGTCGTCGATACCAGACGGCGGAGGACGTCGCAAACGCAAACACGGCGTGGGCGCTCGTTGTCTCGATCGCCTCCGATGTATGTTTTGAGAATGACGAAAAAATGGAACTGATGTGAGTTCATTCGTCTTATCGGTCATAAAGAATTTAGTTGTAGGATGTTTCAATGGCATATCTAGTATGAAATAGTTCATACTTGTGTGGGATGAGATTATGAACTTTGTATGAGGCTGGAGATCCTCCATTGTCAGTGTTGTGTTAATATTTTGATGGAAAATGTGAATCAAATTCCACTCATATTCTTTAAAGCATATTGGCTACACAAAAACTGCTGCTGCTTTCATGAAGACGCCAAAACAAGTGACACAACACTAATGTTGCTGCATTAGAACAGCCTGAGAGAAGTTGGATGACCTTCAAGGCAAAACGGAAAAAAGAGACAGTTTCCCCCCCGCCCCACACACACATAATAGCTTCACTTATCTAGTTGCTAAAAACATAATTCCAGGTGAAACACAAGTCGACACAGCTCAGTTCCAGATTTCGCCCTATAAAAAGGGGCAAAGCTATCAGACGGGCTGCAGTTTTGTATGAATCGGCGTTTCCACTCCGCCCGCTGGAAACAAGCCGATTAAAATTGAAGACGAGCGAAGCAACAGCTACAAACACGGCGCCAGACTTTAACTTCCCATTAAGGGATGTGAGGCACCGCGGAGAGCAAAACATGAACTGATTATTGTTTTGTCAGGGAGATGCATTCAGGGCCTGAGTGATGACGGATATTACATTAGTGTCGCAAGGGAAGGAGTCGAACAGCACAGGATTGGATTCTCTCTCTCCCTCTCTCTCTCCCTCTCCCTCTCTCTCTCTCTCTCACCTCTGTTCTGAAGAAAAACCAATGACGGTAACAGCAGCTGACTCCTCTATCCCATCTCTTGTTTTGTTGACCTTTCGCTAATTTCTCAGGGCAAATTAAACACACTTTTGAGATCTCTAGACCTTATGGTGGCAAGCTGTTTGATCCCACGCATGCCGTTTACTTCCTCAGGTTCTCCTCTTAAAGGCAAAGTCTGTAAAGTTTTAGAGAATGTGCTGGAATCTTGCATTGCAAATCCCTGTTTCAGCGCCATGCACACCTGATGTATGTGGCCGTGCTTGACCACACATTGTGTCAGTGTGTGTGTGAACCTGGTCAGCGTTGTCTCCTCTCCCCTTTGTGCCAGTTCCTCCTCTTGCTCGGCGTCCTGTGTATCCCTGACGCTGTGCTACATGTTGCACTTTTTGCACCACTGCGTCTTTATCCTATCTCCCTCTCCACTTGATTCGCAGACTCTGAACTTGTCAGTCAGCGGTGGGCATTGGAAATCTTTGAGCGTATACGCTACTGTACAGTGTGTGAGCCTCTGTGTGTGTGAGTGTGTGGAGGTGTTACCGTCAGAGGAAAAGGACCAAAGGCAAGATTCAACAATGATCCTTTCCAATTTACATAACAAAGGAGAAAAAGAGAGAGAGAGAGAGAGAGAGAGAGAGAGAGAGAGAGAGAGAGAGAGAATACAATGTAAAGATGGAAAACCTGACAGAGAAACTAAAAACGAAAAAGATTTTTACTCGGCGGAAGGCAGCATGGGATATTTATTCATGTGTGTATGTTTATGTTCTTCATTCTTGCGACAAGGTTGAACAAAAAGGCCTTTTGCTCAAAACACGAGAAACAAATAAGATGTTTAATAGAAAGGGCCAAATGTATATTGACTCGCAATCAATATCCAAAATGTAGTACATCGTATCGGAGTTGCATTCTATCCTTGTTCACTGTCATCTGAAAGGGTTAACCCTATCACATTGTATCATTTGTAATTTAAAATGAATCTTAAATGCATTAGATGGTTGATATGTATGATGATGTGCATCGTACCGTCTCAGACAGAGAGTATTTATTAGTGTGCCGCAACGTTTTTGCGTATTTCCAGAGCACGCCCTCATGTTGAACGTCTCAGGATTCAACAAAGACTTTGACTGTCAGGATAAGCTGCTGATAATGTTTATTTGGTGTTTTTTTATTGCCAATTAAGGGAACCACAGACAAAATTCTCTTCCGTAATGTCGCTTCAGTTGGATAGATGCAGTGAACACAGGAATGAGAGATCACAGGATGTGGGATTTGTCAACTCAAAGCTCAAATCTCAGCAAACTTCAACACAAACTTGAGGAACCCTTTGCTTCAAAGCCCAGATACTTGTCAAGTTCACCAATTTCAGGGAACATCTCTCAGTAAACAGCAGACTCCTTTCAAGGTCTGGTGTCGCAAGCAGCTACACAAATATGTAAATCTCAGCCCAGAAAAATGTTTCCGCTGAAATAAAACGATTCAGTGATGCAGGGGGAAGAACTTCAAGAAACTCAACAGCTGAGGCCAAGAGCGATATCAGGGAGTGAACCAAGTCAGACAGTATGCATTTTACATAAACACAGAATGTACGAACAGTATCAGACACAGGAAATTACCAGGAGTGAAAGTACTCAAGAAGTACAAGCAGAAGAACATATTATACAAATCCTTGACTAGGAGAAACTGTGGTCAAATATTCCCTCCACACACACGCCAATGTAAACGGCGATATGGCAGTGATGAGCCAGTAGGATTCTGGAATAGAACCCGTGTGCTGACGTACAGGTTTAGTACGAGTCGCCCGCTGCCATCAGAAGCAAAGAGGAAGAATAACTTCACACCCTGCAGCTTTTTGGCTGATTTCAGGGTCGCTTCAGTCTGCGCTAATGGGCTCTGAAGAGCTTTTCACCGACCTTCGTATACAAGGAAATCACTGGCTGCTCTCCTAAAACCCCCGGGTTCACACGGAACTGATGGCAGACTAGATGAAGTAACTGAGAGATGTGGAGAAAAAGCCGAAAAAGACCCAGATTTCCTTTCTCAGGAAATGGAAATTCTCTGGTGGACCGCCATTTTGTATTCTCAAGCCCCGGTTAAGGATCTACATACTCATTAGATACATCCAAGGTGTCCAACAACATCATGGCAACAATCCACTCAACTGCACATCGATTGTCGTACTACTTCCTGGAACCTGTTTTACTTGAGACTATCTACAAACACTTTTGATTGGCCGGGTTAAAAGTCTATCTGCCCCGTCCAACCCCTTATATGGCCTTACCACTAACCTTCATTACATCTCCATCTCTGTTTGAACTCCCTCTCCTCAGGTTTCTTTCCTTTTCTCTTAAACGTTCAGGTTTCTTCAGGCGGGAACGTCTCCCTGTTCCCACACTGACCTCTGGCAGCTAAAAGTCAATGCATCTTTAATGCCTTTATCCGCCTCCACCTCGGGCTTCGACCTGCAGACTTTCTAGGGGCACGACAACGACTTAATTCAATGAGGGTGGAGGGTTAAATATTTACCGAGCGGACCCCGGGTGGGCGGTTTTGATGATAGCCGGTGATTTTGGGCAGAGGCAGAGAGCATCGGCAAATGTCAGGCTGAATCAATATAACATCGCAAAAGGCTTGCCGGGCCTTTTCCTGTCTGTGCTCCCTGTGACTCACTGTCAGCCAATCAGAGCAAAGATGACCGGCGGCGTGATAGAACAGGAAAGCAACACACAGGCAGACATTACCTGAACCTGAAGTAATACCATCAAAAATGTAAAGGTTAAAAAAGAGAGGTAAATACCTGACTTAGGCTCCTGTGATCGCACCTCATGCCTGCTTTTATTCACTTCACTCACTCCTGCGAAGAAAACAAAGAATTTCAAGGTTAGAGCAACTCCACTTAAAGCAAAGACATACAATACACACTCACACACACAAACACAAACATTTTAATTAACTGGCAAAAATACAATGGTATCATTTTGCACAGCGACTGGTTTGACACACTCCTCCACCTTCTCTGAATATAAAGACGTCTTTCCTTTGTTCTGCCGCGTCATTTGTGCGGAGCAGTTTCTTTTAATGGCCTGCCAGTGAGACACACACTTTAACAAGCCAAAGAGCAAAATCTCTGCCTTTCAGAAATATAGCCAGGTGCCATTTCTTAGCTAATTTGCACCTTAAAGCGTACAGTTCTATAGCAGCAGTTATACATCTGGAGTAATGCGGGATGTACAAATGATCCTGTTATTGTATTGCTGACAGCACTGCTGCATGTTAACATTGAATTGTAATCTGAGGATTTTGCTGCCAAATTAGATTTTCTGTGTGAATAACAAGGTGATGATTGATGAAAGGAGATGAAACCTAAGATCCACTCAGCCGGGCTTGGTAGCATTTTCACCCATTTCAAACACACATCATCATCGTTGCCCTGCATTCTCTGCTGACAACCTCGACCATATCAAGCTTCTGTCCACTTCAGGGTCGGTACATTTCCTCCTACGAGACACTGAGACACACTGAGGCACTGATGGTAAATTGTATAACACAGTTTATATATCAAGACAGAATGACATTGATCGACTTCTACACTACCTTCCTGCAGCGCCACTGTGCACGCTGAATGGAAACAGGCCATTTTTACATAACGTCCCACCCGAGAAACCCCCCACACACTATTCTGATCGTCCGGCACCCACACAATGATTCCTGGCAAACACGTGTAATTTGTAGGTGTTTGAGGAGGAGGAAACCAGGAGTTTCAGGTTGGCGGAAACATATTATGCAACAAATGCAAGTAAATACAAAATTAAGCTCCTTAGGGCAGTTTGGGATCTGTGGGTTTGTGTTGGGCTCAAGTCCCAACCCATTCACCAGACCCATCTGTTACTTTTGTGTCAAACAGGCAGACAGGTTTCGTTTTGAATCCCTTATCCTTTCTGCAATCAGAGCATGAACAACATGCGTCACGTCTCCCAGACACTCTGCGGCAATTACTTATTCGGTCGGATCCGCAGTTATCAAATTGTGTTTCTAATGAAGTGAAATGAGCTGCGAAGAGCTTATAAACTCGGGCAAGTCGCACCACGCAGGGAGACCTGGCGACTCCACCTCATCGCAGTAATCAAACAAATTAAACGGCCATTAGATTGAAACCGTGGAGCAGAGAACCCGGCGAGAGTGGAACAATCTACTGAACCCCCACAGCTGAAAACACCACGGCAGGAATTCATAAGCAGATACAAAAAGGTGCAAATGTGATAAATAGGCCATGTCGAGGCAGTTATGAACCGGATAAAAATCCTGATTCATGGAAATAAATGAAATGTATAAGGTTGTCATTACAAATCTGTATGCGGGATTGGATGTGACACTTTTGAAGCGAGGGAAGGCATTTTCGTACGCACATTAAGGGCGGGTGATGGCGGGTGAATTATGAGAGCTTGTTCTCGGAGACGGATTGATTCCAGAAATGCATCAGGGGGCCGCATAAAATAACATCATTCGAGCGAGCGAGAGGGAGAGAGAGAGACCTAAGAGGAGGAAGAGGAAGGAGGGGAACTGAGGCTGAGGCTGAGTTAGATTTCCAAGTGTGTGTGTGTGTGTGTGTGTGTGAGGTGAGACTCTGAAGCCTGAGATGTGTTTATCCACTCCCACATGTTTTCGTGGTGCTACATCTCTGTCTGTATCCCACTGTTTCCCAAATTTCTCATTCTCAAATTTCTCAACAAATAAGCAATTGTCGCTGCACGTGTGTGTGTGTGTGTGTGTGTGTGTGTGTGTGTGTGTGTGTGTGTGTGTGTGTGTGTGTCTCTGTGTATGTGTATGTGTATGTGTGTGTGTGTGTGTGTGTGTGTGTGTGTGTGTGTGTGTGTGAAGAGAAAGATGACTCTATGCTGGCGTCCCGGCCAAATGAAAAGCGTTTGGTGCATTCGTGGCAGTAATCGAGGGTGCAACACGTAGATCTTTCTGTAATTAACAACCTCACAGTCACCAGAGATGGACTGACTCGCTGAGGATCAACGATCACAACCAGGCGGCGTTTTTGCACGACATCCATACAAGGATCCAACGTGTGACAGCTGAGGGATCAGGGCTGCGCACCGCTGCTGTCATCGCATTCTGTCTGTACATCCTACAATGCACCCCCCCTCCCCCCACCCTGTAGCTTCAGCATGCTTTTCCAATTGTTTGGTGCTGCAAAAGGGAACAGGAATAACAAGAGAGATGGCGACAGATACGTGGAGAAAGGAAAAGAAAAGGCAGAGAAGTGAAAGAGAGAGAGAGAGAGAGACTGTGCTTTAACAGCAAGCTGCAAAGCAACACATCTAGCCTATAGAAAACTGAAAGCTGGCCACAACACAAGTTTATTCATTACGCAGCTTGCTCGCTCGCACACACACACACAACTTTATTGATTTGCTATTCAGTGTTTTTTTTCTGTATTCCCGAGATTGTTTTGAATATTTTTAGAAAAAACTGAGACTCCGAGAAAACAAATCAATACGAGGGAGGGAAAATTTGATTTTAACAAGAACAAAAAAGTGTGAAACGGTGAATAAAACATTCATTATTGTCGTTTTACTTTGGGGGCAAAGCTGTGAATAATGATTCTGTTTTTTCTCTCTTTCTCTCTCTCCAGGTTTCCCTTGGTGTTGTCATAGTGGAAGCTTTTGCTAAACAGCTTTTGTGCACGCTGGAAATGAAATCCCAGTGGAAATCCGTTCTGCTCTGTAATCGTTTAATATTTACTCCAAGCGTACCGTAAGAACCTGTAGACAGTAGAGTTTCTGAAATTTACCGCTGACCTAAATAACTCTGTAGTGTGAAAGTAAGCAGTCGTAGCAGCCAGCCCAGGATTATTTAGGGGCAGATTAGTGGCAACATGGACATATTAAAGAAATTTTAACATTTTTTTTTACATTTTCCAGAGTTTTTGGTTTGGTTTTAAGGCAATGCCTTTGTCGTATAGTTGAGTCTTGTCAAAGCTGTTTGAAGCAAGAGTATATAGCCGGATAAAGACGAGAATCAAGCAAGGCCTGGATCAATTTGTCAGGAGTTAGTGGAGAATTGGAAATTGCAGTATTTGCCGTTGTTCCACAAAGAAACCAGGCTGAATTGTTGAATAAATGTTTATTATGTAAAATTGTTAAGCTGTTGAATGTACAAGTTTTTGTATTCTGATCATCTTACTTTTATTCATGGTATTGTTCTGTGTGCCTCATTTAACTGTAACGTGTGTGGAACTTTTATAAAAACGTTTGAGTTCAGGGTCGTGGAAGCTGGAGCTACACAGCAAACATTTCAAAGGGTACGAGGCTCTAAGAAAACTGGAACATAAAGATGGCAGATCAAATAACGCAGGCAGAAGCAAACGAGCGGGTTTGTTTTATATTTCTGGCATTTCGCACCTCCGGCAGCTTCATCTACAGAGTACAGCAGAGCGGTTGAGGCCATATGGTGCATTCTTCTGCCTTTTCCAGATCCCACCATCACAAAACCCTCTGACATTTAGCAGCCATGTGGACAGGCTGTCAAGCATTATATTGAGGGGAAAAAATGTGTGTGGGTGTGTTAGTTGAGCTTCTGTTTTAAGGATAAAAACACACACATGTTTAAAGTTCCACCATGCTGTGAAACGCACGTATCCTAGTCTGACAGCCGTGACAGAGAGGGGACATTATTCATACACGCTGCATTAAGCAAGAACAAGATACATCCCCATGTGATCGCAATAAAGTCGAAGCTGCCAGCAATTCAAGAGATATTTTGTGATTTCAGTGACAATAAAAAAACACGTAATTAATTAATGGATTCATTTTCATTAGTAAATCAAACATTTGTAACATCTTAACACCCAATAAAATGTGTTCTTCCTTGTCCTTCTTGTCTGATCTCACTTTATTTCACATGTCTAAATTTAGTTTGGAGACAGAATCATCTGGGGTTCCTCTTGGGGAAAGATCTTGTAAACCTCTAAGGCGCCTGATTACAAAGACACAAAGTTGTGGATTGTATCCTTGGTAATATAAGGTTCTATCCACACATATACCCTCACCCTTAAACTTTTTTCTTTCTAAAAAATTAAACCCATAAATTTAAAACAAATGGTTATGAGTAAACAGTTTTATATTCCCATGCAGTTACAGATCACCACATTTTTCCTCACTGGGAGTTTCCTGGGGGGAGAGGATGAGGAGCGCAAATGAAGGTCCAGAGAAGAACAGATCTGCAGCACAATGTGTGTCTGTGTGTTTTATTGGCGATTGGGAGCAGTGCTGGGCTGTGTGTACGTGCTGTTTAGGGTAATTACAGCACACAGTGTTTTGCCGCTGCAGAGCCCCTGGAGCTCCACATGAGGGAAATACATTCATAATCACTTTGGCTTCAACAGGCATATAAAGCAGCTCTGTGATTTTCCAATGCAGCGGTGAAGTCGTAGCATGAATTAAATATTTTTTAAGAGCCCTGTGCTGCCGAAGGTGTCTGGCGTTCTACGGGTAAAGATTTCACTGTCTACATTTCACTCACGCCAGTCACGCTCCTGCTCCCAGCCCTCCACTTGAGAACCTGCAAACACGTCAAAGAATCTGAATCCTGAATCTGACACCTTCTGCTTCAGAGTGGGGCCTCTCAGACAACATCTGTTTCCATCCTCTGCACACCATCCGTGCTCCTAACTTAACCTCGCTCATCCACAAACTTAAAATCAAACACATTTATATCCTAAAACTGTTAAATAATATGAGATCAAACTTGCCCTCTGATATGAATATGTGATGGAAATGTCAACAGCATCAGAGTGCCTGCAGTATGTTGAAATGTCCATATGGTTTGATAGAGTATATCCAAATACAACCAGAAATGCTTTTCCTTAATGTAGCCAACAAAGACAATATGGAGGTTGTGTAAATCTAACTCTTTTTTAGATGAAAAAAATACGAGATAAGATAAGAAGAGTGAAAGTGGGGGTAATTTGTCATAAAAGTTTCAAAAAAATAAAAAGAAGTTAATAAAAAAGATGTAAATACTAAAAAAACAAAACTCCATAAAAGAATGTTTTGGAGTGTAAGTACTGAGAACGTCGCAGTGCGCGGTGCTTTACTATATAGAATGTATCAATAGCTGTCCGATGTACTCACCTGTGTGTAATGGGAGGGAAGCGCGCGCGCCAGAGGAGAGAAGAAGACGCAAACAGCAGACTCAAGCTCGCCATTTTACCTTGTTTAGCCAAGTTTGTGTCGAGTTAACCGAGAAAAACTAGCAGTCATAACGTTGACGCCCGTATGAAGGGAGTGTGTGTGACGGTGTGTTTGTGGAGTTACACTGAGGAGGACACTGTTGGCCGAGAGAAGGAGATAGCGGCTAGCCGCTAATGCTACGCGTTACATGCTACTTTGGACCGGAGCAACCGAAGATTCACCGCCGGAGGACTGAACTGATCTGCCGGCAGGAGGAGCACGTATGCTCGGAGCTTATACCCGGGACACTGAACTGTGAGTCGGACTTTACTTACGTGCTTCGGGGGGAAAGGATTTTACCTGTGACATTTTGATACGAGTACGTTTATTATGTTGCCTTGTCTGTGGTCAAGTAAGAGTTTGATATTTGTAATTATGTTCGCGTGGAAACGGCAGGAAACTTTTGGTTCTTCGAAAAAAAATAGTAATCTGTGTCACTTGTCTTAAACATAGTAAACAGGTTGTGTATAGTTGTGGATTCAGTTCACTAAACTCAAACATTCGTGGTAGCTACCTTTATAATGAACCCAAGCACCCCATTTGGCCTAGTCAAAACCACTTAACTAGGTTTTAGACCCAATATAGAGCGGTGGGGTGCTACATGATGAAAATGTGCTGTGATTGCGGTTGCTAAAAGGTCTTACCGAATGCTGAAGAAGTGCCTGAAAGATGTCAGAATGGTTTCTGTATCGGAATGAATGAAGTAAGAGCAGTTCGAGTGACAGCTAAAGCTGTCATTGTTTGTAAACAACAGGTGTAGTCAATTAAGCAAAGACACAGAGTTGAGTCAGTCTGAAGGCAGAAGATGCCTGAAACCAACATGAGGGACAACTGGATCTAATGCCAGAACTGTAACTGCTATCTGAAAATGGGTTCGACCGTGAGAAGCAGGAGAACTTCCTGAATGATGTATTATAGTCCAAAAAGATCAGAAGGTCAGGTAGAGACCAGTGAGCTGAAAAAGACCTCAATGACATTTCTCCACAGAAAATGTACATTGGCCCATATGGGGAAAATTCAGGATCAGTTGTTGCATAAAGGCAGAAAGAGCAAAAACTACACATGTACACCTCACAGTTTGTACATCATTAGGGGGTATAATGAAACATGTATACAGGACATTTGCAGCTTCTGCGTTTGTATCCATTGCCAGGGTAAAGTACAGTATATAAAGTATGCGTTTGCTTTATATCCCTGCCTCTGTTTGCTCCATTAAAAACTGTACATTAATCACTGCTCTCCACCTAAATGTGAGCGTTTGGCTGGTTGATGGAGATTGTTCTTGGGAACCCTCCAGAGGTCTTGTCTGCAGTGAGCTGTTTGTTGGAGGGGGAGAGCGGGGGGGAGGGAGAAAGAGAATCTGCAATCTTACTTCAGCAGAACCTTTTGAAAGCTGTCTCAGAAGATGCACGGTAATAAGCAATGTGAGTTTTGAATGTGGGATGCATTCTTCTGAAAGTGTAATGATGTGAATATCGCAACTATTCCAGGAGTGGAGTAGTAACTTCTACTACAGCAGCAATTAATGTTGCACACATAGTTAAGCACTGGGACTATACAACATCTGGACAGTCTGTCTACTTGTAGCCCGGAAATACTTCAATACTTCAAAGGAAATAACTCAGTTTTACTGGGATTTTCTTCATCATTAGTGGAATTTATAATCCTCTTTCTGATTCTCCACCATTACAACTTTATTTTCTTTCTATGTAATTGCCTTGCATCTAAGGGGAGAGGTTGCTCTCTCTCTGAATTACTGCTCCAGAGATTTGTTCCTTCCTTCCACTTCACCATTTCATTAACAATTCCACACAGTTTAGCTATAATTGGCTCCCAAACATAGAGTGTATGTGGCTTGTTCAACTAACAACCCGATGGTGGCACTAAAACAACAGCAAAAATGTTCTCAATAACTGCACGTGGTGGAATCATAAGTTTGCTGTTTTGTCAGTGGGGGAGGGGTGGAGGTATGGGTGCCCCTCTAGTTTAATCTCCATTTCAAGCATCCGATTCATAAATGGAGTAAACAAGAGTGAAAGTGTGAATTAAATAAGGTTCGACTCCAGAACACATTCATGTGTCGGGTTCGACTGTTGGCTCAGGAAATGTTTTGTGACAGTTCCCATTTTCAGAGCAGCAGTTTAACATTACACAGCCAGCCCTCTTTCCTGCAGTGCAAACTAACGCAGAATTAATTATCTGTCAGCAAACCCGTGATTCATATAGTCAGTCAGTAGGTTGCTTTTCAGTACAAAGATTTGCATTATTATAGCAGTTTACTCAGCTGTAAGAGTCCTTTCATCCTGCATAGATTATGACATTTGACAACATCCAGCGATGTCACTATGAGGCGCTAAAAGTGGCTCGCCTTTATGAATTCGATCTGTGCTCGTCACCATTAAGCTGAGATATTCGTCGTTATTAACACATGTCATGGTTGATGTGCTTTAATGGACAGTAAGAGCCATCAGGGCGCTCTCTCCTGAGAATACAGCCACATTCAGACTGCCACTTTGGAGAAAATGTGTGGATAAATGACAGAGCGGGAGGAAGAGTCAGAGAGATATTTTCGTTTAGCTGAAGAAATTACTGCGTTTAACTCTGCGGTCAGTGCAGAAATGTGAAACACACTGAGGCCTCAAGTTTGATCTGCAGGTTTCAACCACTTTTCGTGCCAGTCTATCAAGGTCAGCTTGCGAGCTCTGCCTGTCACGATTCAGATTTACCTTCAAGGTGAGGGAAGGGAAACGTATCATGTCACATTTCATACATGAAAGGGCTATTTAGGGAAAGCAATTTATGTAATGAAGACGTATGGATCTTGAATCCTTGAATCTACAATCTATACATAGATGGCATGATAATTAGATGACATAAGAATTGGATGATTTGATAATTAGACAACATAATAGTAACATATGATAATTAGATGACATAATATTAGATATAATAATTAGATGACATAAGCTCTTGCACTTTACTGTATCTACTTCAAAGTAACCATAATTAACACAAAACACTGAAATGAAAAATAAAGTAAAAGAAATCCCACCTGTGTTTTTTGAGTACAATATACTCCCCAAAAGCTGGTATAATTCAGACTTCAGCGTGACATTTGCAGGAATAAGAGCTTTGCCTTACATTGGATATGATTCAATTACTGCTCTGCACTGAATGTCCTCTTTCACAAGCAGATGAATGGTCATTTGAATAGCATGTGAGCCCATTCTCAATGCATAATAAGGTGGTTTCAATAGCCAGAGGTCCAAGTTGATCGCTTAAAGGAAGGCGTGATTAGATGACGCTAATTATCATCAACGTTATTCTCCAGGAAATGAAAGAGCCATGGCACCGCCGCGCCAAACAAGCTTGACATCTTTAAGCTGGTGTCCCCATTGTTTTTTCCTGAGGTCTTGAGCCTGCAGGTTCAAGACCTCAAACCTGACCTGCTACGAAATAAAACAGAAAACCTTTAGGTGGTATGGAATGCTATTTTGGTGATGCCTCCGAAGAGTGGAAACTGCTTCATGTGCTGTGTGTTTGAGGTCTGTGTTTAATACGTGGGAGTTCTGAACGTTGGGGCATAGGTTGTCTCTCAAGCTGGCTCATATTTTTCAGTTTTTTCGAACAAAATGAAAATCGATTTAAGTACATCTGTAAAAATATCGCAGCCGTTTCTCCTGAGTTGCACTGAATTCTGTGGAGCTGAGATTGCAAAGGGACTTGACTTACATCCTTAAGCTGAAAGGTGACATCCCCAATTTTGTTGCGCCGCCCATCATACCAAAAAGTAACAAGAGGATAGAAAATCGCTAAAACAGAACAAGCGGAGGGAGACAGGCACACAGAGCGAATGGTTCTGGTCTGATGTAAATAATAATAATTCTACAGGCTGCAGGTCTGAGATGAAGATTGAAAGGACCCAAGGCTGAAATGGTTTCAAAACCTGGAACATGCTGCAAACGGCATTGGGGAATACACTGAATATGCTGCCATTTTCCTTAAAAAGGTCACAAAACTCCAAGACATCAAGATTAATTTTCAATGTGACGAATCTGAACTGCTTACCTGAGGAACGATAGATGCCGGACTTCGATTATATTCTGACATCAGCACAGTTCCATATTTCACAGCTAATTTACTTCCATCACAATGCGTGCACGGCTAATGCACATTTCTGCTGAGTGCCAATAAAATCTCCCAGACATTTGTCAAGTTCTGAAAGCCATTAATGAAGCCTCTAACGGCGAGAAAGCCTGTTTATCGTCCGCATCAAGAGTGCATACAAGTGCAACGCGGCACTTTCTTAAATGTCACTGTCGGATCTCGCTCTGATAAATGCTATGTTTTTGCTGCGTTGCTGCACAAATCTTTTGCTCTTTACCTTTTTGGGGGTAGATGTCACTTCTTGGTCCCTCATTTCAGTCTCTTTTGGGATTCTTTGATTGACCGAAACAGATTGAGGACAAAGAACCCAGTTGATTGTTCAGGGGACAAATATTGGAGGTGATTAAGGAACTAATCACTTTCTCACCGTCTCAGATCCAGACCTGATGATTCACTTAGGGCTCATCCGTCCCACACAGCTCATTATTTTTAATTAGCTTCACCTTTAGAATCTGCTACCATCCGTTCCTATAGCTACATTGGGCTTGCATGGACCCTATATCGCTTCATAGTGGCCTACACATTTGCTGTCCTTGCTATAAGTGATAATTACTTTCATCAAGAGATCCAACTAAAAATGTTCACGGTGGCAACTTTGGGTTTGGTTTTCTCTTTGATAGCGGAGCTGAAACGATTCCATGTTTGAAGCGGCAGCGGTGCCTGAACCGTCACTTGTTACTTTCACCTGAAGTCAATTAATATTTTGACAGACGACGTCCATTTTCATTTTACTGGCACATTAACTGTCGCATTGTATAATGAGTACGGTCACTGCACCCAATCTTCTGAGGCACCGAAATGCATATATTACATTCACTCCGGCAGGTGTTTGATGTACGGGAATCCACGCCAGTGTGGCAGGTTTCGGCCCCTAACCTCCTAAAATTGGTACTGCCTTTACAAGTCTCATTTTCGAGGTGCCTATAACAAACGCAAAAAGCTGTATTAATGCACAATACATTAAAAGTTTATAAAGGGTTATATAGTAACAAATAACCCGAAAGTGAACACTGATTGTTCAAAGGGTTTGGTTTTGGATCACAGGAGATACAAGCATGGTATGGTAGAATTTGACACAAAATTTGACGATGATGCATTTGTGTGTATGTCAAATGAGATCCAATGATAATTCCATTCAGTACAGCTGATAATTTGATGTAACATGGACAAAATGCTGTTTTAAGTGATGCGGATACTTAAATTGTATATATTCAACAACTACTTTCAGCCATTGACCCCAACTAAGTGCTCACAAATGCACACAAACAAACCTCCTGTCCGCTGAATGCATGCCCTGTCAATGCTGAGGAAGCACTTGTAAGAGTCTGCTGTTGTGGGTGTTATGAGAACGGCAACTGCACTTGCCAACTGGCCTTTGGATGCAAATGGCAGGTTTGGTGTATAAATAGCTGTGCAGCTCTGGTGTTAACGGAGTTGTCAGGAGAATGGATATTGGAGGAAAACTGAGCGAAGGATTAAAACGACAGCAGGTTGATTTGTTCAGCTCTGAGCAGAAAGTGGGGACAGGAAAGGAAAAGATTATAGAAAAATTCCAATAGAGCACAAAGACAAACAACAAGAATTATAATGTCTGTTGATGTTTCAGATTTATCAATTATCTGTGTAGTGGATGAAATAAAATAGAGGGGATTTCCTCTAACAAATTATTAGATTATTCAAATCGGGGGGAAAAAAGTAATATAATAATACAATTCAAATAATATAATGCAATAATATATATTCTATTATTGTATAATGTTAACATAATATGAAAGCAGTGAATACCCATATTAAGTAGGTGTGAACCTGCAAAAGTTCACCATAACGTTAATCGTTAATAAAGTTATTAATTCGTTCAGTTACAGTTCCAGGTTCAGTTCCAGTTCCAGGTTTGTCTCATTAGAAATTAATTCAACGTGAATTAATTCCATTTCCATTCTTCCACACTCTCCATGTAGCAACACTATCTCAGGTTGCTCTTAGATGCTGATGACGCACCGCTCTGCCTGAGCTCAAGACTTTTAATATCTCCACAACTATTATATCATTAAGACCCAGTGTGAAGTTCTAACAGTGTCGAGCCTGTTTCCCATTTCCAACAAGCATAAAAACAATTAAAAACCATTCCAGGACGAGTGTCAAGAGTCTTACGCCTGCTGTTACTGTAAGTGTGATCGCAGTGACACTTTCCTTATCTGACATGTCAGCAAAATAGAGACATTTGAAATTGAATCCCTCTATATCTTATAACCGTTATGAGATCAGCAATGCTTGTGACCTCGAGGTGCACAGAGGAAAGAACAATGACTTGAACAAAGCACCAGCTTACAGCCTATGACTGCAATACCTTGAATCAAACCTAAGAATTCAAAGACCAATGCCAGTGTAAACGATATTTGTAAGTGACATGAAACACGTTATTCTCACTTTGGTCCAAGTTGGTCCAGTTTCTTCTTCATCACGAATTTGGACTAGTCACCTTACATCACTATATACTCTCTTTGGATGTCAAATGCAGGACAGATTAGGGTAATTCATAACTTCCATAGCATTCAGTATCTCCTCACTTACAATGCTGAGCTCTAAAATCAAGCATTTGTTGATTTGACACCAGTAAATGGACACAGGGACGAGAATTAAGGTGAGAAAAGCTTTGTAGGTGCTTGATGATTATTTGTTTATAAATTATCCACAAAATGTTTTTGCTTTCTTGTAATTATTGTCAGCTTGTTACCGAATCTTTCCACTGGTGTGACAACTGGGTCAAAGAACTGCAGCATTAATATTGGAAGAGATTAGATCTGCAAGTGATTCATTTCGGAAATCTGGAAAAACAAATTTGTATTTTCTTATCAGACTTCTTAAAGCAACAATAACTTTGTCCTGTCATCGTGCCTCATGCGAGTGTGTCGGGTTTAGTTTGTGGAAGGTGTGCACTGCTTCTTGGTGCGTGACAGTATGTGTGGGAGGTTAAAGGTGTGTGGATGCTGTTTGTTTGGTCGGATGTTTCCCTGCAGTTCCAAACAAATCGTTGTACTGTGTTAGCAATGAACACGCTGTTTACACAAGCAACTAATTAACAATCTTAAAGTAACGTGACCTTGAGTCTACAAAGAAGCTGAAATGTGAATACTTCAAATTCTGTATCCACTGCTGCATAGTCTTTATATTTAGGCTGTGACCATTGAGAAGGAGGTCACAACTTGTGTCACATTTTCAGTGTATGTTTTTTCTTCTTTTGTTAAATCACCATAATGCTCTGTTATGGCAAGCAGCACTTTCAGTTCCCCGTGGCAAAAAAAGTGTTTATCCTCGCATATGGAGAAAAAAATCACTTATTTCACTGGACCAAAAAGTAATTTCCTCTCTTGAATGTACTACCTCTCACTGGTGAGGTAATGGGCCATGACCGTCTGCATTTACACGCCACTGTCAACCAGAAGCATCACGCCCCACATGCAGCATAGGGCAGCATCGCCAAATTTGTCATCTTGAGCGGTGAGAAACAGAACTGCGGCAGCTGTGGGGGTAGAGGGCCGGGGCGCATAGTAAGGCTTACTTACGGGAAAGGTTAGAGGATTTATGCTAAGAAGAGCAAAGTGCGTAAAGAAACCGGGACTTTTTTCTCCATTTAATTGAGCCTCTCACATTAACATCAAAGCATGGAGGAGTAATTCCTAGAGCTAAAACCTTGTCCTCTTCATTAAAAGCCCCATCCCTCCTCACCCTCTTGAGCCTGTCATGTTCAAACAGTGTTCTCAGCTGCTTGCTAGGCTGGATTAATGAAGGATTTGATAGGAAATGTCAAAATAAGGGAAAAAGCAGTTGGACGAGGGACCGTGGTGATTATCCCTGCAGGAGAGGGCGAGAGAGAGAGAGAGAGGGAGAGAGCACATAACGAGCTAGAGTTTATACCATCCTTCCTCTTCAAGTAATCTCTGCTGAGCTATGGAGCTTCAAGTGAGGGAAACCCTACACTTGAACATAAAGCGATAATTGTGAAACGGGTAATAGTAAACGCATTCTAACCAGGCTGTGTCTCAAAACAAACAAACCTTGACAATCTTTACAACAGAAGCATAGTAAGTGCAGTGATGTCGTGCCTTCATCTGCTGTGGTTCTGACCCATACATTCATAGTTGTTTGGTGTTGAGCAATGTCTAGACTGAATCGTTGATGATTGGTAATGTGAGACAGATCAAGATTTCAAGGACATTAAGTGGTGTTATGCAATGGATTGAGAATTTGCTGCACATTTTAGAAGAAGAAGGGATGGATTACGTCAGTGTGTGACCAAATTGAGTGAGAATTCCCTCAAAATAGTCCAAACTCAATAACAGGATTCATTCATCCATCATCTACTGCTTATCTAAGTCTGGCAACCGGCAAGCTGAGCAAAGTCGACAAATCATCAAAAATAGAACTAAATGGCCTGTCACTGCACAAATGCACTATAGTTTTTCATTTGACCGCCATGTGTCACATCTGCCTCACACACAGTTCCACACCATTGTTTAATTCAGTCCTCACTCGTACATTCTGGCATGCGTCAACCTTTTCAAACTGAGACCCAAAGTGAGACTCATTATGCAGAGCCATGACATGCAGTACGACCACTTAGTCTACGAGCACTTCAGCAAGCGTCTACGGAAACACTGTTATAGGATGAGAGGTTAATTAGGCGAAGTAGGCCCTAATTGACTAGATGGAGCACTCGTGGCTTCCTTTCTCTTTATATCGACACTCGAAAGTATAGAAGCGACCACAGACGTGCTCCAGAGTTTGTAATCACAATTATTCTGAGATTGTCGCAATTCAAACATTGACAGAGGTTTGCACTGTTTTGTTTGTTTGTGTTGGTTGCTCGTAATTTGTCAAAGCCATTTTCTCAATTAGCCAATCAACGGGAAATGAACTGCTAACAGTTTTGCTAATTGCTTAATCACTAAAATCGAGCACGGGAACGATGGGAACCAAAGGCTTAAGGTCAGCAAATGGCAGCGGCTCTCTAATGGAATAGAAACAAGTCACGAAAAAGGTGAAGTGGCATTTCTGTCCACTGTTCTTCTGACTTTCCTTCATCGTTCAAAGGACACTGTGTAATTGCTGTCAGTTGAACTTTTGCCTTCGGTGCACCTTTGTAATATCTTCCACCCGCATGCCAACATCGCCGCTGGATGAGGAACAGGTGTATCATTTATTTGTCTGATGGATATTGTATCTGAGAGCTTGCTACAAGGCAGTAGTTGCTCTTGAATCAATATTCAGACATTTGAAGGACAGAAAGCAAACGTATAGACTGTGTCACCAGGAATGGGTTGGCTCTGTTGAGAGTGAATTTAGGTGACGTGCAGCTGGTGTTAAACTTAGACTCCATCCAAATGAGTCATCCATTCTCTTTATTGTATCAGTGTTCTGTATATTTAGATTGGTTTTGTTCTGGCGCTCTTGTTCGAGGGCAGAACACAACAGCGACTGGCTGCTGTGATGAATCTGTTTGTTCTCAATATTGCACCTGCAGCCAAAATGTCATGCAATGGTGAGGCGGATGAATAGACGGTCCTGGCTGAGTGAAAGTGGATAAAAATTTCAGTGTTGTACCAATATGACCTTAGAGTTGTAAGTAGATTGATTGCTTGATACTTAGTTACTGACTTTAGCAGAGTAGCAAGCACCCCTGACCCCCGAAATAGAGCTTCACACACCAGAGCGGCTAACAGCTCTCAAGAGTCTTAGAGAGAGATTTATTATATTATTAACAAGGCTCGCAATACGTAGAACATTGTTTAGTTGTTAGTCTGTTTTATCAGTTTTTTTTACTACTAAATCAAAACACACCAAACCATCTTCACTGTAAATGTTCCAGACATATTACTGAGCATCTCCCAATGTATTATATGCAGTGCTGACTGGCAGAATGAGCTCCCTTTGAACAGGTAACATGTGGACAGCGGAAAAGTCACATTTGCTCTTTCTGGGCTGAAGCAGCGACGCAGCTAACAGCTGGATATTGTCTTCACGCTGAGCAGAGGGCCGAGCTCCTCCTGTGAGTTAATCTTCACTGCTGGAACCGACTATGAAAACAGAAACATCAGTCATCTTTTTCTTTTTTGCCAAATGGAGCCTGAAAGTCATTACACATTTCGCACATTTCCAACAGGTTTTTTGGCCGTGTAAACATTCCTAATCATGACCGTCGGGTCTAGATACAGATGTAGTATTTCTTTGTTATCTTCACACCTGTGGTCCCTTTGCTGTGGATTTTGCTCATCACTGATGAATCATTGGTTTTTGTTGCATTCTCTCTTGGTTAGATTTGGTTGACATGGAAAATAACCGAAAATGGATTATTGGGCAAAAACGTGGAAGTGGGATATCAAAAGCAAAGTGAAAGATGATTACTATGTTGCTATATGGTTGCTATATGAAGTGCTGGACTAAACACCAAGCTAAACTACGCACACAGCCCTTTCTGATGCAACATCAATCAACACATCAATAATAGATTTGCCGTAAAATTGGCTCAGAGCCAGTTTGGCCGGTGTTCACACTAAAAACAAACCGCTGCAGAGTTGTTTGTAACGGCACTGAGGCTGCTTCCTCAAAATGTTCTCTGTTCAGTTGTTTCGGTCAGACTGCTGAGTTCAGACCCGCCCAAAGGAACTATAAGGTTAAAGTGACCCCAGTCTGTTTCAATGGAGCGAAAACAATACCTTAAGTGCGTCCTTGTTGCCTTCTTTGTTTGCATGAACCCTTTGAGTGGCACCTTTCATTTGTCGTTGAATGCTGCACTTTGCTTTTGAAAAAGCGCTTTGTGCAAGAAACATATAACACATTTAATTTTCCTCCAAGAGATGCCGGTGCTTCAGTCATGTGACGTTCCGCATCATCAAAAGCCGCTGAAGTGGCGCTCAGCTCTAGTAAATGCATGGTATTATTACATTACATTACGATCATTTGGCAGACGCTTTTATCCAAAGCGACTTACATTACCACCCTTCGCAGAGGGGGGAGCACTTGAGGGTTAGTTGCCTTGCTCAGGGGCACCTTGGCAGAGGCTCGAACCGGCGACCCTCCGGTGTCCAAGCGGAAGCACTACCCACTGAGCCACTGCCTCCCATATTATAAAGAAGGTGAAAGAGCTCAGGGCTGCAGTTTGACCTTCTTATTGTGTTGATGCATGAAAGAGTTATGGCTCCTCTCTCAGGGCAGAGGGATTAATGAACGAACCAACTTATAACCAAGGGGTTAGTGTAAGCGATCCCTCTCAGGATTATACATTGACTTTATTATTTTCGTTATTTTGGAAGCTGCTTCTGACATGAATGCATGAGTCACTGTGTCACATTTCTCAAAAACCCATTGTCTTTGATGTCTGAGGAGCCTTTTGTCACATGAGCGCTAATTAGAGAAATGAATAATGTAATTGATAACTCTGCTCAATTTTGACATCAAAGAAGCTCAAAGACAAATTTCATCAGGGACAAAGACTCCTCTTGGCGGAGAACAATGGATAACAAGACAGATGTTAAAACTGCTGAGCGCCATAAATTGAAAATGGCTGCGTTAGAAAAAATTAAAGAAACGCTTACATACATTCATGTCCGCAGGAGCCTGATGCATCATCTTTAGGAGACAGTGAAACACAGCGGGGGGTCTCGCATGAGGGTTTAACATTTTTGTCTCTGCTGATGTTTACTTATGAGGTGCTTGTTTCCGTGCGTTTGATCGAATGTGCATATTCAGGCTCACGAACAAAAACGTATTTAATCCATACAGAGCAATTTCCTTATGCGCCTCGCTTGTCGATACGGCGCAGGATTCACCTCATGTCTAATTTATATCCATCCTAAAGTAGCTGGCACCAAAGATGGCATAATAAAACGTGCTTGCGTGCAGTGAATGCAGCACTCCTCATGGGAAAAAGGACATAGAGGGAGACTTTAACTGGCACTTACCTGAAACGTTACTAACTGATTTTTTAATGAAACCTTATTGGCAGATTGGAGATGATCCAAGGGAAGAACCCATTCAACTTTGGTATTCAGGTTTTCGGCGTTGTGAATTGGAATCATAATTCACCGTTTTGAAGCTGCAAACTAGATGTTGAAAGTTTTTTTTTTTACTTTAATTTATCCCTTTTCCTTTTCCTTTTATTGATTTCCATGATTTATGTCATGACTGTTTGGCCTTGGCAGAGGTATGCACTCTAATGAGATCCGTGTGTGTGTGTGTGTGTGTGTGTGTGTGTGTGTGTGTGTGTGTGTGTGTGTGTGTGTGTGTGTGTGTGTGTGTGTGTGTGTGTGTGTGTGTGTGTACTGAACACTGCCAAAGCCAAACCAATCTTCATTTGTCATCTGTCTTTCACTCCCATAACACATTAATGCATATGGCGACATGCCTCCACAGCTGGTTTGAGACACGTGAGGAAACATTTTGGCCAACACCCGAATGTTTTAACCTGCTGGGGTGAAGAGGCGTGATTAGGTGTTCCTCGTGTTTTCCCTCTCAGCCTGTAGGCCTCCATCTGTAGTTCTGTCTCTCTAGGATTGATGGGAGGCCATTTTGCCATCAGCGTCCAGGACCGTAAACGCAAGAGGAAACTAGCCTGAACGCTGAATCTGAATCTCCCTGCTGCCAAACTTTTTAACGAAGCGTTCCAGCAATTATATTTATTGTTTTGTAAGCTCGTAAGAGGAAGCTTTGTAGCCGTGAGCTGTCACTTGTGTTCAAAGAGCCTTTTAGCCTGTTTTTGTTTATTTCCACAAACCTGGATTTATTTTTCATTTTGCCTTTGGAAGATTATTTTGGGCTTAGTTTGTTATTTTGGTCCTGACCACCCTCATACCTGTTTCTCTTCCTTGTAGTCTTTGCGTTGGATGTAATTAAATCCAATGACCTACGGATGCAATACCTTTTATGTCAAACTTCCCACTTCTGTTCACGGTCAGGGGTTCCAACAGTGAAACAGAAACGTCTTATTTCCAACTCACTGTGCACATTAAACTGGAAACGTTTCATCACAGAATAATGTATAAATAATCTTAAATATGAATAAGAAAATGGAAACCTTATTAAATTCCCTGTTTAGCGATCAGCCGATTTAAACACTCGCTGAAACAAAGCTGAAGTTATCACTGTTGGGTTTCATATAATAATAATCACAAGCATGCGACTGTCATGCGTGATGAAGTTCCTTTACAATAACACGCCCAGATAACTTCTCTTACTGAAGTGTGAAATTAAAACATGAACACAATATTGCCTGTTCGTGCCTTGGAAGGGCTGCAGCGAGCACTTCAGTCCGAGCACTTCGTCAGTGCGACTCTGTGACGCTGCAGATATCCTCCTCCTCTGTTTGCGCTCTGTCCAGCTGTGTGTGTTGGGGCGCTGAGGCAAATATTAATTTATGTTTATCGAATTTCAATCAGCAAGCACATGGAACACTTGCAAATTTCCTTACAAATTATTAATGAGAGTCTGCAGCCCCCGCCCCTCCAGTCGTGTCAGTGGTTACACAAGCAAACATTCAACCTCTGTTTCTTCTGATGGCAGCTGCTCAAGATGAAGCTCTGTCTTACCCGTGCAACGGTTAGATGTGATTCACGGGATGAACAATGAACAAGTAAACAACAAACTTGCATTCTCTAAGTTAGTCAGGCATCATCGCTCAGCACTTTCACCTCTGTGCACCTTCAACAAAGGAAACAGCGTTATGTAGGAGTAGCTACATTGTTTACAGAAGCCTCCTATGGGAGAAGCTTCACACAGGGATTACACATTCGCCTTCCACGCATGCACATTTGGGAGCTGAACAATTCGTTATCCAGCGTTTGACACTGAGCAGCAGCTCTTTATGCACCTGCCCTACTCAAAAAACGCCTACGCTAATCCTTTTTTAAAGACGTTTCACGGAATTCACTTTGACACGGCAAAATTCTCCCAGGAGGGATCGCAATATAAAAATGAAAAAGCTGAGAAAACAACAATCTGGCAACAAACAAACCTTAAGTTCTAAAAAAAAAACTAACTTAATTTGTCGAATTTGTCTGTGAGAGCCAGAGAAACCTACACACACTGAGCAAAACCAACCAACCAAAAAGAGCTGAATTATCACAGATTAAGCTACAAACTACAAATATAACCAAATCAATTTATCTCAGCCTAAAGTTAAAGTTCACATATAAGCGCAGCGTGATTACAGATAAAACACTGACTTGACTTTAAATCAAACTTAAAGCCAAAGTCAAAGCTGTAAATTACTTTCAAACTGTGACTGTGCAGAGTTGACTCTGACAGTGCTGTCAGTTGCCAAGTAACACTCAACATGGTCCAGAATGGAGCAGATTTGTTTACCCTGCCATCATGCAGAAGGTGGGAATTCTGCCGACATGTCAGCTCGAGTTCTTTATCGCCTTCTCTCCAGTGCCAGAAAATTGCGACTGTCTCGGTCAGCCAGGAATTAGCAGTCAGAGTCGTTCACTTAAATATCTAAGTTCCTTCACAATAAAAGCTGTGATGAAAGCTTTTATTGTGATGCTGCTCGAACTGCAGGTGCAAGTGTTTGAAGTCAACTTGACACAGTGTGACTTCATTGGTGCCAAGACGGAAGCCCATCAATACTTTTGTCCTGATTCATCTCTTCTTAAAAACAGGTTGTGCCAGCATAAGACACATTATACGAGTGATAAAACTATTTCACAAATCAATCAAAAGGAGAGAGAGAGTGAGAAAGCAGACACAAAAAGTAGAGGGAGGTTTTTCACACCAGTATTGTTCTTCTTCTACTCATTCTGAGACTATTGGCATTTCCTGGCTGGGATAACTTAAACGCAATCATCTCCTTCCCTTCATGCTTGGGCGGAAAGCTGGACGCAGATTTGTGCTACAGCCGCCGGCAGCCACGGTTAGTCGGGCTCCACTGCGGCCTGTTTATCAACACCAGCACGCCGCCGTAAATCTGCAGCAGCTCCAGTCTCTGCGGATGGAAGGTTCCAGGCTGGATGTGTAGGTCACCGCAGCCCACGGGCCATCCAAATAAAACACGCCTCTACAATCACTAATTACCATTTTCTTCACTGTTTTGGCAGTTCTATTATGCCACTTAATGCATTAATGATTGAAACCATATTTCATGCTTCTTAAGTAAAGCCTGATTACACTTATTCACTTTAATGGCTATGGATTCGTTTAACTCAAAGCTAAACGTCAATAAGGCTGTGGAAATGCGTCAAAGTAATCGATTACGGAAATACGTCAATTTGCATAAACGTGCGTGGGTGCTTGTTTGAGATTTGATTCAGATTGCAACTTTTAGTTATTCTTGTTACTCAAATTGCAAAGATGATTTTATGCTGGGCTGCTAAACTAGAGGTTATTCCTTCTGAAAGTGACTTGAATATTCAATTGCCTCATTTATTTTTGTTGTTGGATTGTTGCACATTGGACTTTTACTTGAATTGAATAGGCAAAATGTTGAATTGTAAAACGGACATTATCAGTCTAAACCGGGCTATTATTGGTTGTGGAATAATGCAGTGCATACTTTGTTTGGTTACTGGGTATTTGTTTGCAAGAGAAGATGATTGGGAAAAAAAATAAAAAATAAATATTGAAGCATTAATGAGACAACTTTTATAATTATTTTGGGGAAATTAATAGTTATATCAATTGTGCGATAAAATATAATCTGTAGATTAATGGACTAATTGGAGAAAAAAAATCTGTAGAATAGTTGTTGAATAGTTGCTCTAAACGTCATTTACTCATTTGCCGCGTCTCTTGAATTGTAAATTGAGAGAACTTCACAACATGCAGCAGTTTTGAAGGTTCGATAAATAAAAACTGGATATAATAATAATCTGTGTTGAGCTGAGGATTCAACCTTGCTGCAGCAGCCAATTGGCAGTGTCAGAGCCTGAATGTGTCGTCTTCTTCAAAACCAACTGTGATTTGTTCGATTCCTCAGATGAAGCTCTCCTGGTCCCCTGTGGTTCTCTTTTCCACTTGTTTCCTGTCACTCTTTTCGAGGGGGGAGTTGGAGCTTTGATCACTCCTACCTAGCTTGGCGCTCGCTACCAGTCTTTCGCTTTGTCTCTGTTACGTATTTAGGTCCCAAAGCAACAGAGAATCTGTGTCTCTCGCTGCGCCGCGTTGCAATTTCACATGCACGCAACTGATAAATATTTCTCCTCGGCTGGTTGTGAATCTTCCGGCGGCTGAGTGACCACACAAAGTGCCGTCGTGGCACCTGTAGAAGAAAGCCAAGGATGCGTGAAAATTGGACAGCACGAGAAAGTAAAGATCAAGATGAGGTCCCAAAGAAGAAGGCGGGATGTAATGGATTTACAAAATAGACGGATAGAAGCATGAAATCGTTTAGTTAACAAAGAAGAGATGACCTGTGGTGAAGCAAATCTCACAGGAAAATGGATGATGATTAGATGACGCGACTAAGAAGGTGGCTGATATTGTAATTGTGAGACAAATGGCTCAGACATTTCAGGGTAAAAGGCCAAAGGAATACACTTTCGGAGGTGATGAAGAACATATTTGTGTCTGGCTTGATTCATAACTACATGTAGGGGAGCTTTAGGAGTTTATTTCAACGCTTTTCAGTCTTGTGAATGTAGAAAGTATCTCCAAAATACAATAGCTGTAAACAACAATCATTTCAGTATCCGAGTCCAGGCTTAACTACTCTGACAATCGTGAAAACGGCAGTTTTCCACTTTGATTGTAACCCTAAACGTTGTTGTGACAATGGGCAGGATACAGACATGCAGACCGCTGCTTTGAGAAGAGGCAATTTCATCAAACTCTTCATGTTAAACCTGAGCGTGTCTGCGAGGATAAGGACCATTTAGAGTGCAAAGTAGCATCGCAATAAGTAGTCAATGAAGCACATGTTCAAATACAGACGGGAGCTGATTCAGCTGATTTGCAAGCGGCCGTTTTGTGCTTGACTGCGTTGCATAGAAAGGTGTATTTAAGGTTTTGCTCCAAGAGCATCAACACGCACTGCTCAACACTCCAAGCTTGACAGTGACAGGATTCATAGCAGGGCTGTTCTGTTCTGCATTTCACTGAACAGGTGTATGGAAAAAACTAGCAGACCAGAGCAACTTTAACCTTCAATAAATAAACCTTTAGTTGCTTCCTAAGCTGCCATTCAGCTCCCTCAGTCATCAGACGCTCTCCCACTGAGCAAGCCATGACAATGGGCCGCCTATAGAGCGAGACACCAGCAGAATATCAATGCCGTCTGGCTGGCCCGAGCTACGCGACTCTTCATCTCTCATTTCCCAAATGTGAGTCTCTGGAAGGAACTGGCCCGGCCCGAGACTGATGAAGACATCCTGCAGCAACACTTTTTAAGTATTCCCAGCACATTTCTAGGGCACTGCCCAAACCTGTAGCCTGTGGTAACAGAGGAGAGGAGGCGAGAGGAAGTTATCTGATCTGATTTGGAGTTATCCCCTGAACATAATAAGCTTTATTTCATTGTCACTCTGCAGAGCCTTCCAGCCCCTCAGATGAAGTCAAATTAAACGTGGCACTTTCCAGCTGTAACCAAGCGTGACCCTGAGGTCCTTCAGGAGATCAAATACCCTAAACTAATTTCCCCCGGCCAACAAAAGACAAAATGTGTTAGTGGTGTAAGTGGCACAGAACTGAGCTGAACAAAAATCCGGCAGTATACATAAGCCAGATTGTTGTGGAGATGCTTTCTTTGTCCGAGCCGCTTGATATCGTAGAATACATTACGCCGCTCTATTGTGCTCATACCCTCCTCACTCTTGGCGCTCGCTTGCACAGTAATATAGAAATGGCTATAGATTGCGGCCCGAGTCATGAGATAGCACATTATTATGCTGTGCAATATTTCTCAAAGTGAGCTTAGTGCTGCTGTGGCCTCAGGCTCAGATCTCTCTATTAGGTCTGGAGTGAGACGCTCACGTGCACACATCCCTGCTCCATTCATCACATTGTGTCTCCATATGATATAAAGCCTGAAAGGTTTATTCGTTGATACGTTGAATACTTCGTAATTAAGCTTCTCCAGAGCCGCAGAGAGGGACTGTGTTTTCCACAGGTCTGCTAATGCTTATTCATAATAATCGGAGGCCATTTGCAAGATTTCTTTTCACTGCCATTTCACCTTTGAGAGTTTTGAGTGTCAGCAGTGGGCGATTGCATCCATTTTTAATGAACTGCACATTTAGTATAATGACATGCTTCTTAAGGGGATATTCCTATGATATCCTATTTCAATGTCACTATGCCTTCCTCCTCTGGTTTAAGGTGGAACCAAAGCACAGGATGATGCACAGCACATACATGCATCCTCATACAGGAATAAACACAGTTTTCATAGCAAAAACAACATTTCACTAAAAGGATTGGACTGCAGCTTTACCAAACATACAGTACAACCCCGGACTAGACCGCGCAGCCCTGTCAGACACTCTATTAAGTATCGATCATGTTCGATTTGGTGATGATGCGTGTCGATTGTGCAAAACGACACGAAGGAGCTCCCGCCGGGTGTTCGGTTGCGCTCGGTGCTGATGTGTGAGGCGGTGAAGCTCCGCATGATCCGCGGACGAGCGACCCTGCGAGAGTGCCAGCCCGGCGCTTCCTCCGCTCGGTCTGTGAAGGAGTCTGTGCGTAACAGGCGGTGCAACGGGGCTGTCGTAACTCGCTTCACCAAACACCAGCGAGGTCTCGAACCATCTCAAACAAGTTAGTCGGACAGTACACACACAAAACCTCCAAACTCAGCAGTGTACAGCGGTGGTTCCTTACCTCACGGACGCGCTCGCCGTATTCCAAGTGCACCAAAGGTCATTGCGCAAATATTCAGAGGACAAAATGGGAGCGGTGACAAGTAAGACCTAATCCCGTCCTTAGCGTCCCTCCAGCCGGCGTCAGATCTGTAATCTTCTCGGGTCGGAGCTCACACGCTGTCACGCCGCGGGGGGGTGATTACGCGTGCGGCTCACTTTCTCTTGCGCAGCCCAGTCACAACGCACAAAGTTACCGGTTGTTTGTATCTATCTATCTCAGAATACTTCAAAACCTTTTCCCGAGGAAATGAGTTTGAGGTTCAGCGCGGCGGAAAGCTGCTCGCTATTCCTGACAGGCGGAGAGTCCGACCACCGCGCATCATCTGCCGGGATGTGCGCACTGCCGGAGCCGGAGCCGGAGTTTCTCTCTCTGGGCACGTTAACCCCTCAGATGTAGAGAGATTTTTTCTTTTTTTTTTTTTTTACCCCGCGTCCTCTTTTGTTGCGCTCTGGCGCCCCCCAAAGATGCTCTATGTTTATCCACAGGCAGGGTGTTCCCAACTTTATTTCCAGGCCCATGAACAGAATAAGAATATTAGAATTTCAATTTAGCGACCCGATCCCGGGGCAGATTGCCCACTGATACGATTTGCAGACCTGGAAACGTCATTTCAGCTTTATATTATTACTTCCAGGTGATTTGCATAATGTTGAAAATGGACTAATCCGTTTTGTGACCCGCTGAATGCCCTCAACCCATAACTGGATTATGGAATTCTATAGGAAAATAAAAGACTCCCAAAATAAGCTCAGCATGTGGTCTAGCCACACTAAATGACCAATGCCACTGTGGAAGAATCAATACATAAATGAATAAATAAATATTCACATCATTTCTGTTAGAAGGGACTTGAAAAGGGAAATATATTTTCAAATCCCATCATTTTTTCAGTGCAACTGTCCATATGGGGGAAGGAATCTAACTAAAACTATTGAAAATGTAAGATTGTTTTGTCCATTTTAGTGCACTGCAGTCTCTTTCTCTTAAACAATCTGTTGGTTGTTGCAGTGGTCGTATCCACCTTCAAATAAGCAGAAACTTCAATCAGAGCCGACAGCCTGCATCATATCTGTCCATCAGCAGGATTGGGAAGGATCAGTATAGCGAGTCGTCTCTTTCTTCCTCTGTCTTTCATTCTTTCATCACTGCAAATCTCTCTAAGCGGAATGAAAACACCCTTTGTGTCAAGTGCATTAGATGTAAGTGCTGAATGTGCAGAGGAGATTGCTGTATAACAAGCTTACATGCTGTGTTTTTGCTGATTTCATATCTCTCTGAACCCGCGTAAGCTCCAGACCTGATTTATGCAGATCCAGCTGCATCTTAAACATATTGTGTTTAACCATTCCCACCCCATGTATTCACACGCCAATAAAATATATCAGACACCTTTTGAAAAAGCGTCCAGTATGATCCTAAAGTAAAACCCGTAGACTAGAAGAAGCTGAGTTTAGCCATAACGAAAAGAAAGGAAATTCATTAAAAAACTAGATTAGTTAAGAAATTACATGCCATTATACTTAACTTAAATGGAACTTGATGTAATTGTCATGTTCCCTTTATAAAGACTGTAGAGTAATATTAGGTTTTGTCAAAGCTTTGTTGAGGTTCAGTAATTTCAGATACTTCAGAGTTCCAGAAGTGTTGATTCCTGGTATTCAACAGGGGCAGCTCCTGGGGCCCCATTCTCTGTGCTCACTCTGACTGTTGCCATTTAGTCAGTTTGCACTCTAGAATGTGAAATGACAGGTTACCATTTTACCCGATTGGTTACCGTGGCTTCCGAGCACACGGAAAGAGCCTTTTTATTCCCTCAGGCAATCTTGCTCAGGAACATTTATGAATATTTACTGCGGTGAGAGTTACTCCAGTGATTCTTCAAAGCCTTTTGCAGGAATTGAACCGCTGTCTGTCTCGTCAATATCACAGGGTTCTGAATGGTTCAGCTGCGACTTTGATTCTGATCTCAATGTGTCCCTGTAGTTCATATTGTGGACCACATGAACGGCAATTGAAATGATCCGGTGAGTAATTTTGTGGGGATTTATAAGCTTGAAAACAGTAATGAATGGAACCAATTTCAACTGTTCCAAAAGTAAATGACCTGTTAAATGAAATGCATGTTATTCTAAAAAATCTATTATTCATAATAATGCGTAGTTCAGATGAACTAAAGAATATTTAGTCAGTGTCCATACAACCTAATTTAGATTCATTTGTAATCCTATTAGTTTAAATACAAATTCAAGCCTTCATTTGCCTCAAATGCAAAGCTCATATGTAGAGGAAGCATAGCAAGGGAGCATATTGGTTATAATTACGATGCCTATTGGTGCAGATCGAGCAAATCTTTCTGAGGGGCCAACATAAATACCAACTGCTTCCGTTTCACAGTGACATTGAACATTAAAACTAGTAACAACTAATTCAATTTAGAGTCGTATCAGCAGTTACATTTGGAAATTTTATTTAAAGATGGTTTAAATGCTGATAGGACAAATCAGCTTTATAGGTGTGAAGGTTTTGAATTGTCTTTCAGTTGAACTGTATGAAGTTTTCCCACCTGTTACTTGGTATCAATAGATGTTTGCTCAGGTTCGCATATTCAGGCAGACCAAAGCTCCAAGGTTTTCATCAGTAGACACAAAAGCGTGTGACAGTATGGCTCAAACTGTCTGAAGATGTTGTGTTTGTTACACAGTCTGAAAGATTTATGATTTATGTCAGCTAAGAATATTATATGAGATCAGAAACCACATTTGAATCAGAGAGGCATTAATGTAGCTTATGCTTCCACACATACTAATGACTAAGATCAACATCAGTATTGAATGTAATTAATCACTGAGTAGAAACTGGAGAAATCCCATTATGCAACGCAGCTTACTTCTCCTGAAAATGGTCCTTGAGGTGTCCTTTATTGATTTTCAGGTAGGTAATCATTCGTCCATAAACACTGAGTTTAATCATAATAACTCAATCCGTCCAGTCCAATCATGTCGCCCAACAACTATAGACAGAGCTTTAATCTAATTAAAATCCAGTTGCAGTTGTCCAGCAGATCCATTAGCAAACAGATTGAAAGGATATAAGCGCTGTTGTTCGAGCACACAAACACTGATAGACATTTCAGGAGGCGTTAGGGACTAAATGGTTCACAAACTCGGCGCCTAGCCAAGGCACAAAGTTCACAGGACGCCATCTATGAATAAAACATTTGCACTATTGCAAAATTTTTGAGAGATATGACTTAAAGAACTCATTGTCCTTCATTATTATGGAGCTAATAAAGTCTGTTCTTCTGACAGCTGAGATTATACATAATGTGCTGTCACTTTGAGTCCAGCACTAACAATACGTCTCTGATTTACATAAAGGATATTATTTCATTTCTCATTTCTCCTCCAATTTTGAACACAATTGTGTCCTCACCTCGCTCACCCTTAACCCTCGTAGCCCTTGAGCTCTGCCCGTGCAGTTTGGCATAAATCCCTATTGAAATATATAAGATACAATCTGCTGCTCCTCTTATATATGTTAAATCAGATCAGGCCGGGTCGCATGCACCCAAAGTGGATCTCTGGAGCCTTCTACTCATCTTGTCTTCTTTTTTTGTAGATGATTTGAGTAGACATTTTGTGTGTTCTATCATGATTTCGAAAATTAAGTATGGATACATTTTGTGGAATGTCATGCAATGATTAACTGACTAATTACTTTAAATGGTTAATTACTATTAAGCAAACATTGTCCTATCCCATCACCCACACAGAGATGAGTGCTACCTTTTCTTCATCATTATGTTGGAATGGTCACTGTGGATGAATAAGAAGTGACTTGTGATTATTCGGTCGCTGTTTGCCCAAAGTGCTCAGTGTGTTACCACTGTGACAAATCCGACCTTAATCAAATGAACTTATTCCATCTTTTCATTTACTCGCCGTTCCTCATCTCTAAACAGCTAATGAAGCGTTCAACCTCACAGCAGCGCCGTGTTTGGTATGCACGAGGCGGCAGATATGACAGATTCTGCAATGAGCATCACATCAAACAAGAATGTGGCCAATGGCAGGTGGTTTGCTAGTCACTGTGTGTCAATGGCAGGTGGCAGTCAGTTAGAAACGTGCCAAATGATTTGGCTTCCTGTCGCACATTGTTTACAAGACAACTGTCAAGACCAGAAGCAGAGTCTTCAGAGTTGGAGCCAAAGCACGGACGAATCCAAGCAGGCGGTGTCATCGTCTAAGTTAAACAGCAAGCTGAAAGAGCAGTGTGATGAATGAGAAATCAATAAAGTTCATCAAAGAGAAATGAACTCATGTAACATTTGGTTCATTGGTGGAAAACAAAAGACAGTTCAGCCAAAACCGTGACAGTGGAGACCAGGATATTGAGGGAGAGGCAGTTAGGTTCATGTACTGGGTTAAACTGCAGGTACATAATGAGGCACTCCAAGGATTCCCCGGCTATCCTGGAGACAGGCCAAGCAATATTTCAATTACTATGTGATTTATTTTGCTTGGACAAGCACGCTGACTAAATACATCTGTCTGACGCCATAGTTAAGTCACTTTACTTCCATGAGGTACAAAGGCTGAAGATGAATGGGAACGTTTGGGCCACGCACAGAAAAACGGCTTTTGTTGTTAGGGTGTTTACATGAACTGTGATAAAAGTAATAATACAAATGCACTGGCAAGGTTTTCACATCACAAGAATGTTTATGTATTAAATGTGCTGCAAACCCTCTGGCTCTTCCTGCTGCTGTGACATGTGAATGCTGCGCAAACACATCTGGTGATGCATGTGTTGACACATTTTTACTGATGTTCTTGGAATCACCCTCCTCCAGGCGACCCTGGGGGGAGCTGAGCTTGGGGCGTGGGGAAGGGGGGCGGGGACACAACACCTTGTTCTCTATCCTAAGTCATCCTCCAACTTCCCAGCCCTGCTTGTTTGGAGGAAGTGGAGAGGAAAATCTAGTCTCAAGGTTGGGCCGACAGTGTGGTTGGGGGACTTCAGTTCGACAGCTGCCAATCCTTCCCTGAAGCCAGGATGCCTGGATAAGACCAATTTAATATATCTGCAATTAATATATAAATATCTACTGCTTCCTAATCAACATTAACCAAGCCATCATCATCACTTCATGTTGGAAACCCTCAATGCATAATATTTATGTCCCATTGGAGCGGGGGGTCGAAAGTCAAGGTGCCAGTGTCTTTCCTTATCCACTTACATGAATCCTGTAATGTGTTTGAATGTTGCATGAAGGCACAAAGGATGAAATTGTGCACTTTTCTCTGAAACCTGGCAACAATTTTCTGATTTTTATTAAGTCTGAATTCGATGAAGTAAAACCAGCATCTTGTGTATTAATTTGAAAATCTACAGTTCAGCATCCAGTGTCACAAAGCTATCAGGGGTTTGCTGGAGCATCACAGCAGGGATGAGCTCAATAACATGAAAGGTGAGCAGATCTTTGATCCAGAGGCTCACATTGTTCATCTTGTAGCAATCCTAAATTATTCAGTGTGCGTCATGTGATGTGTCAGGGTTGTAGGATCCATAATTAAACAATGATCAATAATAAATGAAGTGCAAAGTAGATTTACTATCCAAGAAAAACTTATGATAGCTGTGTAGTAGAGCTGAAACCCATTTAGGTTTGCTTGTAAAGGCTTTTGGTTGCACAATGATAAGTCACAGTATGGAGGTAGTGGAGAGTACTATACACACATATAGATACACGATGATGAACAAACGACAAAGCAAGACGTTTCCTCCAGCAGAATCCCTCCCAATCGAGCCATCCTTCACCCTTCAATCGTTTGGAGAGCATCCTCCATGACACGATCGTCTGCGAAGCCAGAAATATAGAGCCCCACGGTTGAGCAGCCAGGGGAAGAGCAGACTGTGAGGCTGCTAGAGGAGCGAAGGGATTTGGATTCCTGACTTTGTGGCACGCTGAAGCCTCTGAGGGCACTGAGTCAGTGCGCAGCAACCTGCCAGACCAGAGCTTTGGAAGTCAAGAAGGCCACAAGCATGGGTTTAAAACGGCAGAATGAGTTTGGAGCCAATGTAGGGTGACTAATTAAGGAATAGGAAACCACTGGCATACACAGGTTTTGCTGCTCACTGTATTCTTAGGTATTCAACCTTGATAAACACATAATGCATAAACGAAAATGATGATTTACATGTCGACTTTTATGTCTTGGAGAGGATTGGTTTTGACGGTGTGTGTGGAGAAAGGCGGGATTAAATCGAAGTAATCACACATCTAATCTGATTTACTTTCATTATAAATACCATCTCGAGTATTCCAGCCACTGCTGTTAAAGCTGCTGTGAAGATTGCAGAGTGAGGTGAGGTGAGGTGAGGGGAGGCAGTCGCATACAAATTAAATGGAACGAAATGAATGGAAGTAAACAGATGTCGGTTAGCATTAGGTGGCACCAATTGAGCCAAAACCAATGCATGTATCCTGATCTGACCCGACTGCCAAAATGTGTGAGGCGGAAGGAGCAAATATAGAAACTACCACAGCTCCCGAAGCTCCAAAAGTCAGCGTGAAGGCCCTGGCTTGCTTCTGTAGAGGTGATAGAACTCTCCAGAGAACTCCCGTCTTGCTCGGCTGGAGACAATGTGATTCTGGCCCTTCAGGTGTTTCTGTTTTGGCACAGGGACCTCCAGAGAGAACGTCTGTCTACTACTGACAGTTGCCCCTGGATGTAATTCTTCAAATATATCCTGGTTGCTGATGACTCAACCAGACAGGAGATCTTTATTCCAATAACAATCAATGAAAAGTATCAGAATCACGGTGAATCTATTCTGCATGTAGCTTCCTAAGCACTTATGGTACATAGACGAGAACATGATTTGCATTCCATCTGATCGCATCTTAATAACTCTGTAAGCATACCAACAGATGAGTGTCACGCTGAAATGAAGATAAATCAGATAAAAAGACAAATACCTAGTAAGTAAGAGTTAAAAACACTCAAAAACAATCTGAACAAGCTTTCTATACAACCACATTATGCAGTGTTTGTATCTCTGCTTGAGGCGAACTGTCAAACCTGTCATCGTCCCTACCCGCCAAGTGCTGATTAATGGACCAGCGGCTGCGCTCTTCCGTGACACGCGAGAATCACGCCTCCTGCCTCTGCCTGTAGTAGACCGAGGGACCCGAAGAGCTTTGGCGCTTTAGCTGCCATCATGTAAATGAGAAAAAATTAGCTTTTGCTGAATTCCTCTATTTTTATTCCTTAGTACAAAATCAATGCTTGTTATTATCTGACCTCCAACTGGAGCGAACCCGGCCTTTCGCACCTCATTATCCTAACAGATTTACAAACACTTTCTCTCATTGTCTCCATTTGTAAAAAGGATGTAGCTTTGTAATCTGTGTGTGTGTGTGTCTGTCTCTGGTCCCTACACCAAGTTCTGAAGTCATTAACCTGGTGACTGGGATATTGAAGCTCCAGCAGAGCCCAGAAAACACTTTTGTGTGTGTGAGTGCGCCGTGAGCCCTATTGTCTCCAGAGAGATTTTGATTTATATCCTGCCTCAGTCTGTTGTTTGGAATCTTCTCACTCCCTGCTACCCTCTGTCCCCGAGCAGGAACCAGCCTACTCTTCCCTTCAGAACACATTATTTCCATCCCAGCGACCTCACACGGCCACATATACAGTCTTATTTAGCAGATAACCACAGAAAATAAAGACGTGGAGAGACCTTAATGCGTTTCAACACACATTCTTGATTTATGGTGTTTTGTAGCTCATGGAAAGTGATTTTTATGGTGTCGTCATAAGTATTTCTGGGGTGTTGTTTTCGGTACACAGGGCTTAAGAGAAAATATAAGCATGATGCTGCCAGTGTGATATCTCACTGTGTGCAGAGGCAGACTGAGATCTGTTTCTGTGTCTCACACAAAGTGAGATCAAGGCCCGAGGCAAATGCACAGCAGGAATGATCATTCATCCCAACATCACTCACATCATTCATGAACGGCACACTAATGAAATGAGCACAGAGCCGAGGCAAAAACGTGGACGCTAGTATCCATTTTGGGTGAGAGTACAAGTACATCTATCTATCTATCTATCTATCTATCTATCTATCTATCTATCTATCTATCTATCTATCTATCTATCTATCTATCTATCTATCTATCTCTTCTTTGAGAGACAGGATGATCAATTCTGCCTAGAGAAATGTTGACATTTCCTCCAACCCTTTAAACAACAATTCGGCCTTGAAAATGACAAACAAGCCAATGTGAAGGACCACAAAATGGATTAGACTCCAATCAAGCCTGGAGGAAATGTTGACATTTCTAGAATTCTCTATTTTTATTCTATTCTATCCTCTATTGTACATTTTCCTTTTTCAGTAAAAACTCTTTTTTTCAATATTTTTTCCTGGTATTTATCATTCAAACAAGTACAAACCCCACTGACAGTGTTAAGTAAAGACGTTTTTGGCAGCATTCAATGAAAAATACAAAGACTGAGCAGAAGTGTGTATCGGCCTCATGTATGGAATCACTTCACTTCCTGGATATCGGTCCATCAATACAGTTTAAATGATTGAGAAAAGCAGATCAAAGGTGTTGTCTTGCTATTCTAAGTGGCTCTGCAGTGTGGTTATAATGGCTGTATTGTAATCATATGAAATTCCATAATGGACATAGTGCACATTTCAAAACCACAACCTTGTGTGCACCCAATAGTCCCAAACCAAACAGCAGCATTTCACATCCCAAAATAATGAAGAGAAATAACCAGGAATCGGCCGGCGGCAGAGCAGGTGTGAGGCAATGGATAAGAAACCTTATCTGCACGAGAGCAAATATAAGAAAAGATCACATTAGCATAGTACTGCCTTAAAACTAAAGTCTTTAAGGGAGTTACTGGAAATGACAGAGAGAGATTAGTAGGAAATTATGAGAATAAATGCGTGTGTGTGTTCCTCGAGGCTGCTGACGCGACGTGGGTGGTGGTGGGTTCTCTTGTGATGCATGGTGGTTTGCTGCAGGGCTCACAGCACCATCACTCCATTCTGATCCCCAATGAAACTGTTTATCCATTAATTTCCTCTTCCTCTAATTGTCAGATGGAGGAGCCCCCACTTCCTCCTCCTGCAGCAGCCTGCAGGTTTATTAGTCCCTCCACAGTGGGCCTTCCTCTCCAGCAGCTCATTCATTTCACTTTGTTGTTAATTCAGGCTGTGAACTTGATGTCTTTGCCCTTTATCTTATTTCTTTTTACACCCCAAACTGACGATCGCATCTCGAGGTACTTCGAGGAAAATCTCGATTTGATGTGATCCCATTTAACGGAGGGATGTGGACATCTTTCAAATGATGTGGGAACCCGGTTTAATGAGTGGCATTGGACATATTTCGCCTTCAAGCTATGATACATGAGTCGATGACGCGTTCGCATGAAGATTTCATCAATGCACACGCCGAGATTCTCTTCAGGGAATGAAGCATATTCATCGCACAAGGTCACAGATGATTTCTGTACCGACACAAAACACTTGAAGTGCGTTGTGGCATGTTTTTCACTTTAGACTACAGGGATGTTTCTTTACAAATGGCATTTCTCATTAGACCCCTGCACTCTTTTAACCACCCTCTTTCCATTGTGCACCTTTTGGTTATGTACTTCAGTTAATTGCCATAGGTATGAGCTCCTTACATATTCTTTCACAGCTAAATTAGATTTCCCATGGTGCATTGTGTCACTTGACCCAGGTCAATGTCTGAGTTCTGATGAGCTGATGGTCTTTGATTCACCCAAACACGACCACATCCAAGTGAATTCGTGGATGAATTCTGAACTGCAGCTTCTAGTTTTTTTTAGATAGGTAAACAAAGTCTGGAACAGCCCAGAATTCACAGGATACGTGAAATAAGTCACTTAAATGTGAGTTTGGATCTCCATTATACTAGTCGACTTATTTCATCCAAACCCTCCCAAGTAATTTAAATGTATGTTCACAAAGTCCTTGTGAAAAATAGACCATATCTCAGATCTGATCTCAGGCCCCATGACAGCGAGAGACTTTCTATATGCAAATTATTCCTCTTTAAAATGCAAAAGTCAAATCACAGCCCAGACTTGGTGTTGTTATTACGTTTACCCAGCGAGAAGGAAAATAAGTCTTTGGCTCTGAGTCTGGAGCAAATATACGTCTGGTTCGTCCGGCGCTATCCCGAGATCTGAGTTTCAAATAAGGGATTAGCTCGGCGGGGTGTGTAACAACGGATAAAAGTCGCTAAGACCGTCGTTTAGCACCAACCTAAGCCTCAAAATCTCCTCTGGGTTTATATTTCTGCAATACCGACTCGGCAATGTTTAAATCAAAAAATAAACATTGCTGAGCACAACATCAGACAGCCTCATTTCAGGCTCTCACTCAGTCATGATACACCCTGATCTTTATTTCTGTAATAACCGTTTTAAACAGCTTCTTAAAAAAGCCCCTATGTGTTTGTTGATGCTGAGCTTTTCAAAGTTTTGCAGTTTCTAATCCTTCGCTCTCTCCCAGTATCTTCTGCCGCCAATGACCTTTTAACCTCGCCGCTGATTAGTTGCACTTCCTGCTCTTTCCTTCTCACGATGGAGAAGGTCTAAGCAAGTGAAAGCAGCGTACTTCAGCTAAAGCTACCTCAGCTCTTCGCAAGTGCCTGCAAGCGCATGCCAGGGGGTTTCTGTGTGTGTGTGTGTGGTGCGCCGTGTCTGTCTGTCTTGTCTATACGGCAAAAAAATGATAAATAACTTTGCAGAAGGTCATGCTAGGAAGGAGTACAACGGGATTGGAAGTAGAGGGAGAGAGAGATGGAGTGTACCATAGAGAAGCCATCAACTGGCCCCAGCCATACACACACACACACACACACCTCTTCCATTTTCAGTTCACTCTTTAGCAGAATTATTGATGGCGTGAGCGGGAGAAGGTGGGATGAGGACGTCTCAATCCTTGGGCTTGGCAACAGCAAAGGCAGGGACAGCAGTAAAAACAGCACATGCACAATTTATTGCCATGTGCAGTATGAACAAAGAAGGCAAGAGAGAAGAGGAAGAAGAAGCATCACACCACTCTGAGCAGTGCTGAGCATGAGGCCGTTACAAAGACTGCAGTAAAAAAAGGGAGGATATGTATTTGTACGGCATGTTGAGACCGGCATGAATCAGTGCAAAATCTTTTCTGTTTTTGCTACACAAATTCATAGTATTTTGTATACTATTTTGAATCATGATTCTAAAGAGATGGTTGATCTGGATGTATCAGCTACAGTTCAACCTGTCCAGTCTAGTCCCTGACACAGCACATCGTTTCACTTGTGGCATTTACTGATATTAACACTCTTTGTTTCATGAGCATCCGTCCTTGACCTGTGAGGAATTGGACGACCTTGGGTAAAACTTTCTGGCAGTGCTTTCATTTTGCTGGCAAACTTCTCAGTGGAAGTTTGACTGCTTCCTTTCTCACACATTTTCACCTTTGTTGAACTTCAAAGTGAAAAGTTACAGGGATGATTGGGAGAAAAAGTGGGGTGACGTTCGACAAAGGTTCTTGATTCAGTCTGACTGCCACTTCTGCCTCAAAAAACTGGAGACCACAGGGTGCCCCTAAGAGCAGTTTCTACTTTAACGTGTGATGATAAATTGGTCATAGCCATGGCCTGTAAGTACATTTGGTCAGAGTTTGGAGATGGACATTCAGGAGTCCTATCAGCTGTGAAAAAGGTTTGTGGATGTGAAGGAGTGGTGGGTGGGCACCTGGTTTGTGAGGAAATCCTGTTTCCAAAGTTTCATCATGCTTACAGTGCCTGGCCTGTCTCCTCTTCACACCGGGTGCTAACCAGAACCGCTTTAACTCTCTACTCTCAGGATGTACAGAAGCCATAACACCAATTCAAACGATGGAGAAGAGGCGAGGCAGGCGGGAGTGTATTCCTTTCTCTCAGCAGCTGCACCACACAGAGAGATTAGGATGAGTGTATTTACCTCTTCCGGGCGTGTCCCTCGACAGGCAGTCTTGATTAGAACAAGAGGTTAACAAATGTCCCATGGCGCGCTCTTTGCCTGGAGCGCTGACTCCCTCTTTGAGTTTAACACTCTGTGCCCTCTGAGTTCCTGTTTCAACCGCAGCCACAGTAAGATGAATGTTATGGTGACAGTTAATGTAACTCATTGTGCCAGGAAGCTCGTATACGCCTGTGATGTTTACGCATTTGATTCACAGGGGAGTGGAGTCAAGGCAGGCAGCAGAACAGGAGGGGCAGCTTTTGACTTTGCGGCAGCTTGAAGAGTGTACTAAGCTTGTTTCCATGTAATACTGTTTGACAATCATTAATTGATTAGTTGTCCACTTTTTTAAGCATCACTGTAACGTTTGGGACGACTTATTTGCATTCTTACTGGTTTGTAGGCAGAGCAAAGCAGTCCAGTCCACTCTCTACATCACATACTGGAGGAGTTTAATGTGTTTGTGGTGCCCTCTAGAGGAACATTGCCTACATTGCCAATAAAGTTGTAATGCTTCACAAAAAGTCTTGTATAGTTCAAGGATGACAATCTGTGATTCAAAGATTTGGACAGATTTACAGCAAATATTATACTATATTCACCTGGATCCCAGCCTATCATAGTACAGTATAGTGTAGTGTAGTACAGTATAGTCCAAGAATACTCCACTGTATCCTTCCCCTCTATTTCCTGATGTGCAGTATTTCAGTCCTGCATCTATTTCATTTCTGGACTCTGACTTTCTCCCCCGACACAAATATAACAGCAGACATGTTGATAAGCGCTGACGTCTCAGATAAACAGACTTCCCTTCATGGTGCAAAATGACAAATGTGTGGTGGAACAAACCATGCTGTGACTGATACAGATAGAGGAAATGCTGTTAGGCGCTAAGTTAGCTGACAGTCAGGAAGCATCTCCATTCATTTCCCATTAACTGAAATGAAGTTGTCAACGTGCTTCTTTTTAACCTCTAATTACTTAGCGTGTCAGTTACTCAACAGCTGAGAGGTTTGAGCCACATTGAGCAATCATAATGAGGAACCTTTAGTTTGACTAAAATAGGCCCTGCTGTTTTGGGTTAGTCATGCTGCAGCTAAATAAAGTCTGTGTGTGTGTGTGTGTGTGTGTGTGTGTGTGTGTGTGTGTGTGGGTGTGTGGGTGGGTGGGTGGGTTGGGTGGCAGATCAAACTGACCTTTGGTTGAGGGGAAAAAGTCCTCATTAAAGTGATTTCTTAAGTGTGGACACTGCTACACTACAGATATTACAAAATGTCAGTACAAAGTAAAGTGGAACGCAGAATGTGAAGTAAAAATAGGGCACTGATATTTTACTGAAGTGTTCACATCAGACTGTAATTTACTTTGTAGAATACTGGAGGTAATAGGGTATTAGTTGAGGCGTGGCATTAGTACAGGATTGCATCACTGTTGTGTAACTTTGAAGAAATTGCATCAGAATTGTCAACCAACTGCTTCAAGTACTTCGATGTACTGCACAACACGCTGCACTTATGTGTGTACAGTGTGTTTACATGCCTCAGCTCAGGCGAGGCCGCTCAGGGGGTTATTAATACGACAAAGAAGAGGAAGCTGGATAACCAGTCATCAATCTCACACACACACACACACAACTTCCTGCTACTGTGTGTGTGAGAGAGAGAGGGAGGGAGAGAGAGAGAGGAAACATAAGTGGTGAAACTTGTCAGGCAGAAGCCGACAGCAGTGCGATGGAGCCACAGCAGATCAGAGAAGGATACTTGGTGAAAAAGGTGAGAATAATCACAATATGGAGGCCGTCAAACCTTTTCTGACGACATTTTAAACCTCAAATTGAGTCAAACAAGTAAAAGTAAAAACTGTGAATTTTCCTCTGACAACTTGCCAGCTGCTGTGCTAAAAAACAGCTTTGTACTGACACTCTGTTTTCTTTGGTGGTTCAATTTGTGAAATAACAGAAGTACTTAAAAAAAAAAGACTGGAAAGGGATGTAACAGAACAAAAACATTCATATTATTATAATTAAATGTTGAGTGTGAAGTGCTTTTATGTGAGGTTTCCATGTGGAGCTGAGGCAGCTGAAGCACAGTGAGAGCCTCGGTGTGGGTTTAGGGTTTAATGCCCAAGTGCCCAAAACTGCAAAACCTTTTAAGTGAGACAGTGGAAATATGACGTTGTTATGACTAACTGGAAAAACTCTAACAGGGTAAAAGGGATCATCTCATACTTAGAGGCATAACTAAGCACGTCACATGTACAAGTCAGAGTTTGAGTTCTCACACTTGCTTGCTGGCTTGCTTGCTTGCGTGTGTGTGTGTGTGTGTGTGTGTGTGTGTGTGTGTGTGTGTGTGTGTGTGTGTGTGTGTGTGTGTGTGTGTGTGTGTGTGTGTGTGTGTGTGTGTGTGTGTGTGTGTGTGTGTGTGTGTGTGTGTGTTTGCACTGATGTATGGAGCAAGATGGTTTACGGGAAAGTCAGATCTCTTCTCTGATATTAATGTTAAAATACTGTATTTCAGCTTATATAATACTGTGGGAATTTCCATCTGGCCAGGAAGCCTCACTTCATTTAAAACACTCTTTCAGTTCCCAGTAGTAGAGGAAGGAGGAGAGGGGGGTGAGAACTTTGTGCCAAAAAACTAGTAAATAAAGTTTGAAAGGCTATAAAAGAAGTCATTTCCCTTCCACAGATGTTCTACGAGGCTTTTAACTGCAAGCTATTTACCACAAATCACATCCACGTTACTTTGCCCCTAACTGCCGTCCATCCATCAATTTCCATTAATTTCCACACGTTTACCGATATGGATTACACATCTCAATTAACAGTGCTGACTGATAAATTCTGCTCCATCCCCGGCTTCATCTCCCCTCTGGGATTATAATTGACGAGATCCAAAGATTTGTAATCGATGTGGAATGACGGAGCTCTCTTTACACGACATTTCATACTGAATGTAAATGAATGGAAATCATTGACTGTCTCAAGGGAAGGAGAAATACATTTGAGTCAGTATTCGGAAATGGCAAAAACCAATGTAAATGATTTGTAGTGTTGCTTTCGGCAGCGTGTAATGGATTCATTTCCACATTGTCTTGTAGCTGAGAGTAGCTGCTTGTGCCTGTGCAGATAAGAGGGCCGCCTGCTCCTGCTGGTAAAGCCTCTGAGTGTGGCTGCTACACTTCATAACACAGAAGTCAGCAGGAGAACATAGACACGAAAAGAAAATGAAACTGACAGGAAGGATATCCAAGCTTCAAGAGCCACAATACCACATACAAGCCTTCAAAGGGTCAATAATAGTGAGTTATGAGGGGGGGGGAGCAATTCAGAGGGCGACGCTCTCTCTTTGAAAGGAACTGAAAGGTAGAAAAAGAACAAATTATGACAGAGGTTGAGGTGATATTTTCTCCATTTTAAGTAGCCAGTGACCTGTTATTGTAAGAACATTATTCCTCTTCATGGTTGAGGTGCAGCGTGTTCTTTACCTCCTGACACCTTTTTAGTTTTGCTCAGTACTCTGCCTTGTCTCCTCTCTCTCTCTCTCTCTCTCGCCGGCTCTCAGGGCTCAGTGCTGAACTCATGGAAGGCCGTGTGGGTGGTGCTGTCAGACGACGGCGTGGATTTCTACAAGAAGAAAACCGATCGCTCTCCGAAGGGAATGATCCCGCTCAAAGGAGCCACGCTCGCCAGCCCCTGCCAGGATTTTAGCAAAAGGATGGTAAGAAAACGTCAAGCTGCTCAAACATGATATGGTAGAATTTATGAATAAGCTCTTTCGGATTTCAAAATAAGGAATTGACATATTTCCTATTGTTATCCACGACATTTGAAGACCCTGTAGCCGTAGGTTTCTAGATTGACATTCACTCCCTCTGCTACTCAAACGTTTAGCTGGTTTTCAAGATCACCACGGAGAAGAAGCAGGATCACTTCTTCCAAGCCTCACACGTGGAGGAGCGAGAGCAGTGGGTCAAAGACATCAAGAGGGCCATCGCCTGCAACCAGGGGGGTCGGAAGTTTGCCAGGAAGTCCACGCGGCGTTCCATCCGCCTGCCTGACACCGTCAACCTGAAGTAGGTTCTGGGAGGAAGCAATTGCAGTGCAGAAGAGGAACAGATGATGGTTTTGGTTTGAAGTTTGCTGATTTGTTGTTCTCAGTGAGCTGTACATCGTAATGAGAGACCAGGATGATGGAGTGAAAGAGTTGAAACTGGAGCAGGAGGGCCGATGGTTCAATCACTGCTTCACAGGTACCAGCTTTCTTTTGCTTTCTGTTATTAGCTCTCTATTTTCTGGATTTTCTAACGCTCCTTTGCTCTCGGCTCAGGAGCGACGGTTGTAGATTGGCTGATTTCGAAGGGAAGAGCAAGAAACCGGCCTGAAGCTCTGATGTTGGGGACGGGGCTCCTGAACGAGGGCTTCCTCCAGCCGGCAGGTGACCTGTCCAAGGACGGATGTGAGCGTGCAGAGCAATCGGCCCTCTTAGATGATACCAATGCGCTTTACTACTTTGTAAGTGGAGCATTTCTCTGCCCTGTTGATGTCTCAGGGATGCTTAAAGTTTATTTAGTTTGAAAAGGAAGGAGCTTATCTGGTGTTGCAGGTCGAACCAGAATCTACAAAATAACCACTAAAGACATCAGATAAAAAAGTACAACATTTCTTTGCAAAATAACGGAAACGCAACGGAAATGTAAAGAACCAGTAGGTGGAATACACTGACTTTGCTCCACTATTGTCTCTCTGATGTTGCTGTTGTCCCACAGGCAGACAGCGGGTTCTTCTGTGAGGGTTACTCCAGTGATGAAGACGTGCTGCTGAAGGAAGAGTTCAGAGGGAACATCGTCAAACAGGGATGTCTGCTTAAACAGGTCAGACCCAACACAAGCACAACAACACACACTACACTTTTCACTTCAAATAATGGAAGTCAATAGGTTTGATACAGGAAGTCGCCATAAACACTGAGGACCCAAAGAAGCTGAAGCTCAAAAAAAAGCTACAAAGTGAAAGTTTTCCATTCACACATCACGCATGCTTGCAAATGTTGTGCAGTGGAAAATTAAAACGTCTGTCATTAGTCATTAAGTCATTAGGCCTGGGTGAGGCCTTCCCCACACACACACACCTAAAGGGGATGTTACAGTGGTTAACCACAAAATCCCCCGCCTCTCTCTCTCTCTCATATCTGCAATGTTTCCTTTGGAAACATTATGTTTTTTATTATTCGCACTCCAAAATGTCATTATTTCAAATATTATACAATACAATTAAAAAAATGTATAAAATCTCTCTCTCTCTCTCTCTCCCTCTCTCTCTCTCTCTCTCTCTCTCTCAAACCTGTGACAATGTCTGATGTCCTCACAGGGACACAGGAGGAAAAACTGGAAGGTGAGGAAGTTCATCCTGAGGGACGACCCGGCCTTCCTGCATTATTACGACCCTACAAAGGTAAACACACTGAAACTGAGACACAAAGGCGGGGAAGTAAAAGTAAGACTGTTTCAACGCCTGACTGCAATCTGTTTGTTCTTCTCGTCTCTCTTGCTGCGTCAGGGCGAGGATCCTCTGGGATCCATCCATCTGCGTGGCTCGGTGGTTACGGCTGTGGAGTTCGTTCCTGATGGTGGGTGAAACTGTCACCACAGGATACACACACACACACGCACCGTCGCCCTCCTGCCGTGATTATAACAGGTGTTTTCTGTCAGCGCTTTCCTTTTAGCACATCCCTTTCAATTCCCTCTTCTTCTTTTTTTTCGGTTCCTCCTGCTGCTTTTCAGCCAAGAAGTACGACGTCGACGGCGACCTTTTCGAGATCATCACCTCAGACGAAACCCACTACTTCCTCCAAGCCGCCACGGCCGAAGAGAGGAAGGAGTGGATCAAAGCCATCCAGGTGGTGTCGAAAAGCGGTAAATAAGACGAGCAGAGGAGCAAACAACTGGCAGGGATCACAGAGGGACACGGATCCTCTCATCTACTGTGGAGCCATGAAGGTGATGTGAGCAAGCTAACAAACGTGATGAACTCGTGGTGGTTACGTTTCCATGGCAGTTCCACTACTCAACACGCCAACAATCCTGTTTTATGTTCTGAAGTTTGCATATAATCAAAGGAAAATAAAACGCTGTATTCCAAAAACACATTTTACTGTGCAGAAATGGAAATTGAAGAAAGTCTGAAGATGATCCTTTAGGATCATTTTAAGCTCTTATTTACATTTGAAGGATAAACAATAATCAAGCACGTCCCTATTTGAGATATTATTTGTACTTGGGTCTTATTTATCTGATCTACAGCTGATTAGGTGCAAGGCTGGAACGTGGCCTCAGGCAAATCCCCGGAATTCTTAGCAAATCATGTTTGAGTCCTCAGGGTGAGTTGTGTCTTGGAACTCATGTATGAAGATGATTGACAGGAGCCTATAGAAGTTGCCTACACACACACACACACACACACACACACACATCTGCCCTGCCGACCCTGTTGAGACATTCGTGCCACTTTGAGACTTAGTTTGCTGTGGTTGTCTTTCTCGAGCACAAAGTCTGCAGCCACTCACACATTTGTGAAAAGGTCACACACTCCAAACACACTTAGATTGTGTGTTTGCTACGACAATATGACGAGCAGTGAGATCTCACAGAGTGACAAAGAGCTCTGTGGTTTTGAACCAGTGTTGTTTCTAGATTTCCTCGCCCTTTATGGCCCTTTGACCAGATGTGATGTCACGTGCATCACACATACACGCCCAGTTCCTGAGTCTGGTGAAGCATGCAGAGCTTCTAAGGTTTCCTGTCACTGACACAGACTCGAGCTGTACATTTAGACATGTGACTGAAAACCTTACTTCCACCATTTCCTACACATTTTCCCCCAAAACACCCACGCTTCCATCCAACACGGCGTACTAAATCATTTTGACAACTCGTCCTTGTGTCTGTGTGCTGATATCCTCAGGCACCAATCGCACACACACACACACACACACACACACACACACACACACACACACATACTGGACGCTTCTTTCTCTCAATCAACCTTTTTCGGTACAATCCAGGCGTGTCATGTGCCTGAGGAGAGAGACGGGGAAGGAAAGGGAAACATTCAGAGTGTGAGAAGTGGCGAAAGGCAAATAATATATAATGATAAATATTCACTATATGAAAGAAATGACACTGAACATAATGTGTTCAGGTGCATTTCAGTGTATGAAGTTGTAAAAAAAAATCTTAATTGCTTTAGGAGTTTGTTCTTGATGAATAAATCAGTATTTGTGTCTTTGTGCCCATTCTATCATTCCAACACAAGAGGGCACTACACACCAACCTGTATCTGCTTCTGTGTTTCATAGCAGAGTGGGGGCCTCCTCTTCATCAGTACTGGTCATTTGTTACGCTTGACAGACGTGTAGAAAAGTAGGCAAGAGTAATAACAGTGTTTAACACACTTGATGAGCACCTGCTGTGAGCGTCTCTGGTCCGGCGAGCACACACACACCTGCGGCTCCACCAGCAGCTCCGTACGGGCTCTCACACTGCATTAGTCGCTCTATAGAGGACACAAACCCAATCAGTCGGATAAGTAAATGTAATGGCTGCTTTGTGTAACATCAATCAGTAAATGTTGGACCCAGATGATCTTAAATGGAGTTCTATGGATCACAAATTTGTCGAACTTCAGTGGCATGAAGGCGACACAGGACAGAGCCTTTAAAGCTGTCAAATAGAGTTTTTATGTTTACATTCTGCACTCAAAGCCGAACTGGAGTCGATCTATATAGAGTCAGCGTGGGAGTGAGGTTCATTAGTCAAACTAATCTGGATAATTTACTGAATTCAAAGGGGAACAAATTAGCAGAATCCAACTGCAGGATGCTGAATGATTTATTCTGCCTCGTGACAACATTTTCAGTAAACCCCTCGATCTGGAGCAGCGAGATTAAATGAAACTAAACTGAAACAGAAGCCCAGTGTCCTACGTGAGTAAACTCCAGCCCGCCGATCAAACGGACACGTGGACACGTGGATCCTCGGGCTGCGAATGCTGATGATAACGAATGCATGACCACGAGGTAGAGAACACGGGAGAACACGTGCCAGAACGGTAACAAGCCTCACTGTGACATCCAACAGGTCCACAGGCATGTTCTTCCATTTACACCACAAACCGCCTCCAGTCTCCACAAAGGTTCAGACCGTAATCACAGCAAACTCTACCACAAATGAGTCACGCACAATTTGAAAGATTATGCAGAAAACGCAGGCAACGAGCTTCAGGGTAGAAGGCAGATATTGTCCAGTTGCTCATTTCCTTCTCTCATCCCAGTTGCTTGGCTCGTTCAAAAACCAGATATTGAACCAGAAACTAAAGGAAACACCAATCATCACACAATCAAAAGACCTCAATCAATCAATGACATGAAGCTCTCTAATAGAAATCATGTATGTGGTGGGGAAAAGTGGCGTTCAACACTTCAAGGCTGCGGAGAAATGATGATGTTTGAGCCAGAAACAAACTTGGAGAGAAGTTTGGAGGAAATCCAATATCAGCCAATACACCTGAAACATTCACGCTCACACTGTGTAAGAGTGCGTAAGTCAACGTAGGATGAGTGTCTTCCTCTCTTCCCGGGGCCTGATCAGCTCTCAGCTTCCTGCCAGGTGACGATGAACACACCTGGAGGCCTCAATGGAGCCAGAAGCTGCAGAGGAGCTCACCTGCAGGTATGAGATCTGCGTTACTATGAAGCCAAACGTGTTCGGCTGTTTTTAGTTCTGTTTGACTATGAACTTGTTGCTTTGACTTTGATGGCACACGTGACATTGATTGATTGTTTCCGCACTAACCATTGGTTCCTATTACATGTGTGTGTGAAGCTGTTTTGCTCAATGTTTGTTGCCGTGCGAGCTTCGTCTCCCAGCAACCGGTGCTTCTGGCAATGTTGACTTAAAAACGCACATGTGCTTATTGTGCTGCTGCGCTCCTGTATGTGTTGATGCTATTGGCTACGTGTGTGTGCTTATGTTCTGACACACTCGTGATATTTCTGTGAAAGCACGCGCCCATATTGCTGCTATTCAGAGTGTGTGTGTGAGAGAGAGAGAGCGCTTGTTATCACTGTGGCTTTTCCTGCAAGCACAATGTGATGATGAGCTTCCAGTGTGTTGCCATGGATTCCATCCATTTCTGCTGGATGATGATGTTTGCACTGACATGTTCTGTGAAGTGAGAAGATGTGGAGCCACTTTGTGTGTGTTAGCCCGTGAGATCTTCTTCACCGGTTTGGTGCTTTGTTCTTCTCCCTTGTTCTGTTCTAGAGCAGCTCAGTGTCTCTTACTTGAACCTTTTGCATTCTATGTGTGACTGCATGTTGGTAGTTTGAGCTCCCCGGTGTGTTTTCTGTCTTTTGTCTCTTGAGACAATTTACCCTTTGGTTTAGATTTTCCTCTTGAAATTATGCTAAATTAAAGGTTAAGTCCATCCGTTTCTCCCTGACCTCCCTCCAGCCCGTTGTGTCTGTATTAATGCTGTGTGTATTATTAATCACACGCGTGCAGATCTTTTCAAAGGTTTTTTTAAACTAATGGTTGAGGGAAAATATTGAATACACATTAAAATGATCCATTCATCTTAAATAAGGGCATTTTCCTTCCTTACAAAAACATCAATACAGGAGGAGCTACTGAGCTTCCTGTCAGCATTTAATGACGAATTCTGCAAAACTGCATCTGCGTTTTTAAACTTATTATGGTTCCTTAACTGAGATCGATGCGACCCATTTGGATTTAAAGGAGGAGACTTCAACACGTGAAGACGCCTGCTCTCCTGCTGATGAGGACCGTCTCACAGTGGAGCCTCCAGTTATGGAGCAAGATCAAAGTGGAACCTTGCACCAACCACTTTCATCCTCATGTAGATGTTTGGATTTAGTTCAACTTCAAATTTTAGCTTTTTTTGAAGTGACATGACTTGATAGTTGAACCTCTTTTGCCAAAAGTACAGATTTATGTGTTAAAGTTTGGCGCTTACCATCTAATGTGTAATGTTCAGTGTTTTCTTGGCGTCCATAATGTTCCACACAAACAAGTAGAAGCTATTCATATCCATAATGTTCTTTAATAGGTTAGAAGTGGCCAAATTAGCAGCATGCCTCCCAACCCCACCTCCTCGCTGTGGGAGGTGAAAACAGAGTACAGGCTGGTTGCCACGACTACCTGGAAATGTGCTCGCCGACGGGGCTCGAGTGAAGCTGAGGAAGCGCTGACATTCCCAAACATCCCTAGTTGGCACTGAAATGGCGTGGGATTTCTTGGCTTGGTGAAAATTAATTAAATCCAGTGGAGGTTATGACATCACAACCTCAATTGGGTTGAAGTAACTGACGGTTATTGACCTTTAATTTGATTGTTATTGGCGCTCCTACAACTGTAATTTGTGTTACATTCCAAATGCCAAACTGATACACACACACACACACACAGTTAAACAATCAGGTGGTTGGGCGCCCAAACTGATCACATGTTGTGTGGCGTATCTCGGCGTCACATTCATGCTGCAGGTTCAAATCCTGCTGAGAGCTTCTCTGCATGTAGTTGTAATAGATTAACTACAGATTGGATCTTCAACATGAATGTGTTGCTAAATCTAACCATGGGTACAAAAATGTCACGTCTAGCCTGAGGGGACGGTCCAGTTGAGAAGAATTCTTGTAACGTCATCACACCATGTCGGTTTTGAAAGTCTTTCCACCAAAGAACAGGACAGCAAAGCGCACACACACACACACACGCTCAGTACACAGCGGATAAGGAGAGTGTGGTAGTAATCTCCTCGCATCCTTAGGGAGAAGGAAAGGCCATTTCCGGAGCCATCAACCCGGAACACCTAATTTGCCGTCTCACCAAGACATTGTGTTCCTCTCTTAGTCGTTGCGGGACATCAAAGTACAACCAGGCACTTCAGATTGAATAAGCGAGCGAAGAAGAGTGAGATTAGATAATTGAATGGATAAAAAATGAGGCCTTGTGACCTAAATGTCAACTGACGCTGAAGCTGTTGGGAGGGAGAAGTGATGCAGCATGTGCTTTCCAGCTCGTGACTCATCCCTTGATATACGTTTTGCCTGCTGAAGGCTCGATGACACCCGTCTGCAAATCCATCTTTCATACTGACGTGGAGCTTGGAACTATCTCTCCTCTCCCGCACCACAAAGAGATGGATGGATGAAGTCATGCTTGATAACTGAACAGAAGACTTATGATCGATGAGTGTCAGAGCAGGGTGTTGATGCGTGAGGAGAACTTCAATGTGAGGGTTTGTGTACTGCTCCTCTGGAGTGTGTGCGTGTGTGTGTGTGTGACGATAAGAGTCACACTCGATGGATTGGTGTGATTGTACACATTACGGTACGATTGCATCTTCCCTGTGCTGCATACGACTCTGTCCTCACCGTCAAATGAATCTTGAATCTTCCAGCTTTGACATAGCTGTTCTGCCTATGTTCTCGGGGTGACGCACAGCTGGAGAAACTATAACTCTCCCTCTGTTCATTACTGAGTCTGAAATGTTGCTTTGAGCGCAACTGCAATATTGAAATTTGCAGGACTTTTTTTTGGTGCAATAACGGTTTCTAAAGCTGAACTAATTCTTCAGCTGTCAGCAGTTTCTTTAAAGTTGGAGCTTGTTGTTCCCTCTGTCAGCTCTACGGCTCCACAGATGGCTCTTAAAAAGCGATGTGCACATCTTCTTAAACCAAGTTGCTGCTGTTTACACGCTGTGTAACGAGGACTTCTCTGCGGTTTTTCATTTAAGCCGAGAACAGGGCGGCATTGATCAAATTGTTTACTAGTGAGCGCCAAATCAGCTTCATTATTCATGACCGGCCATCGATTTCCTGTCGCACGGTGTCTCCTGCTTCAGAACCTCTGGGGAGGAGGGGGCACCCAAACATTGCATTAAAATTGCATCTAGGAGAGGCTGTCCAAATGTCCCTGGCTTGGCTTCTTCATTTTCATTTGTCCTCTGCACCTATTGTCTCCCTTTTAGCCCTCGGCAACACCCGGCCACCTGTTGTTCTGAAGAGAATTGAGCTTTTATCCTCATCATGAAATGCCACTTCAGAGTGTTACCGCTGCACTGCACGTCTCGCCAAGACTAGACTAGAACACCTGCTGATCTAAAGAAGAAGACGGCCGTGTCTCCATTTCAAAGCACAAAGCAAACGCACCCTGCTGGTCTTTAATGCAACAAACCCGCCACAATGAATCGTAATCATAATTGTACATCTTGTGATTGTCAAGACATCTGAAAGGAACTAAGGTAGTATTTTGAAATGTATACTGTGTGTGTGTGTGTGTGTGTGTGTGTGTGTGTGTGTGTGTAACTGGATGAACATGACGACTCTGCTGTTGCTGTCAGGATTAATGGCCTTGCTGTTGTACATCATTCTGCATGATGACGTGTTTTATGGCAGATTTAGCACTTTGAGATATAACCAAATTAAATGAACAATGTTAAATTTTGTCATTAAACTTTGTAGTCAAGTCAATTTTATTTGTATAGCCCAATATCATACACAATGTCTTGAAGAGCTTTACAGACCCGCAACATCAGGAAAATTCCCGACCCCGCCCAAAGCTCCAGAGAAAACCCAGATGAAAAAGGAAGAAACCTGGCGAGAGGCAATTCCAATAGAGATTCCCTCTCCACTAATGGCTGGATGTACAATAGGAACCTCCAGTAGGATGATACAAAGGTACAGAAAAAGGCACACAAACATACATTAGGAAATAGCAAGCAAGACAGAGACCAGAGAGAGTCTTTCCTGGGGCAGCAGTTCATGCAGGTAGTTGGGACGGAGGTTGGGAGGTTAGTTGAGGATGAGAGGAATGGCAGGGTGGGGAGGAGGTGGCGGTAAGGGGTCTGCCATAAATGTAAATGGTAAATCGTGTGTATCGCTTGTTGTTTGAAATCACACAGCACTCAGGCCTCTAATGCCTCTGCAAACAGAGACTTGTACTGTGCCGTCTGTCTTTGGCTCCTTATTTGTGTTGCAAACTGTCTGAACCTCCTCCACGTCGGTGCTCAGACTTCGCCAGCCGCTGCAATCTCCATTAGATGAGCCGCTCCCATCATGCGGCTGTGACTGGCACGCTTCTCTTGAAGGCGATGAGATGAGAAATGTGCCCAGCTGAGAGCGGGATGATGAAACCCCACAGCCGCCCCCATTTATAGTCCCCACTTTATCCCAGAGCCATGAACCCACAAAGTCTATAAACTGATGTCACCTGTGTGTGCGATCAGCCTCAGCAGGCGTGAATATGAAGGCTGTAAAACTGTGTGTGTGTGTGTGTGTGTGGGAGAGAGAGAGAGACACTCAAGACCTTTCCGATGAACTTCATGCTCTCATATAGCATGAAGTTCATTGAAATGTTTGTTTTTCTCTGGGGAAAGTTACATATTGGTCGTATTGATTAATCAAGTCATTTACTGCTACAACATGAATTAATAATGTCCCTCATCAGTGTGGACGCTCTTAAGTCCCATGCAGAGCCCTCAGGCATGTTCTGATTTTATTTTTATGTATCTGGAACCATAAAGGACCCGGCTGTGCCAGAGTTGGTCGTAAAACTAATTTCCGTCACATTCTGTGGGTCGGCCCCGAGCCCTCGCTGATTTATGAAGTGTGTGTGTGTGTGTGTGTGCGTGTGCGTGTGCGTGCGTGCGTGCGTGCGTGTTATGGCAGACTGTGTTTGTCTGATCGGAATCTGAAGACAATCTCAAACACATAGAGGTGATCTGTAAGTGATCAGGTGGAACCCGTTTGATGGAAATGTAGGCTTTGGGACATTGGGCCCAGAAAGAGTAAATATAGGTTACTAGATTTCTGTAATCCAATCTCACCCTCCTCCTCATTAAGCAGCACTGAAAGCCCCTGACACAGACCGGGGCCTTGATCAGAGCCCCTCTGCCCTTGATGGCTCAGATCCAAGCAGTTTGGCTCACGTGTAGCATCATAAACATCCTATTTCAATGTAGAATTTGCAGTGTTTCCTATAATGACACGTGTTTTCAGCCGTACAGTCCATATGTTATACTCTCTACATATTTGCTCCATGTAAGTGTGGCCTGATATGCAACCGCTGGTGTAATTTCATCCTCGGGTCAGAAAGATCAGAAGAATGTGTGTAAACTTCACAGAATAGAGCAGTAATATGGATCATCTGAGCAGGCTGGAGGTGCCATTTGAGGAGTGATGGTGTTCCAGCTGTGAGATGTTTCTGTGTAGGACCTAATACAGGTTCTCCAGGAAAAGAGAGCGACGGGAACAATCACCTGGTCCCTTTGCTCACTGACACTTCAGCCACAGGGGCCACAGCACAGAGAGTAATGGAGACAATAAGCTTGGACCCTGATAATGAGCAGCTAACCCAACCGCAGAGCCCCAAAGCCTGGAAGAACATTAGCATAGGAGGCGGCAAACAAACAGCACAAAGCGTCAATAAGCTAAAATAAGAAGCGCGTGAACAGGAAAGGCCTCGTTTAAACAGGAAGGTCAACGCATATAATGTAAGCATTCTCCAGGGTCCATCTAACTCGTTAAGCCCTTATTCCAAATGTACATACTGCTTAAGGGCTCGTTCTGCTGTGAATGTGAATGACATTGTTAGCCTGCACACTAAATGTATGCAGGCGGAGGGACCGGCTTCTCGAGCTAAGAGTCCCTGTGTCTATTACTTCCACTTCCACTCTTATTACTGCTGTTATTTGTGGATATGCTGTCTCCAAACAAATCTCGCATTAAAATACGGAATAAATTGGGCTCATTGACGCATTTATCCCAGTTTGTCCTGTGAGGCTCATAACGAATTCACCTTGACCCTGTGTGTGTGTGTGTGTGTGTGTGTGTGTGTGTGTGTGTGTGTGTGTGTGTGTGTGTGTGTGTGTGTGTGTGTGTGTGTGTGTGTGTGTGTGTGTGTGTGTGTGTGTGTGTGTGTGTGTGTGTGTGTGTGTGTGTGCGTGCGTGCGTGCCTGTCTGCAGTAAACATCGCAGTAAAAACAACTTCAGTCTTTTATTTTTCAGTTGCTCTAAACGTACACAAAATGCAGTCGACTGCAAAGGAAACATGCAACGGTACTTTTTTTTACACAACCACAAATAGGCCACACAAAAATAGAATTATCAGGATTACACTTAGTTTGTTTTACAACTAACAAGGTTCTACATCCTGGATACATCACAATATATTTAATAAAAATAAATCACATCTCCATAGAAAACTTCAGTCACTATGTCAGAAACGGATGGAAAACAAAGTATCAACAACAAAACAAATAATCCTTATGTGTTTGCGTGTTGAGACTTATTTCATCTGGCAGAAGACGAGCCAAAAGAATTTCCCTCGGGATCAATAAAAGAGTGTTTCGTTTTTTTCGTTTCGTTTACACCACGAGTCCCGTATGAGCAGTGGCTAATATTTACAATTTATACAAATGATATAACATTAGACAGTACACAATGTATAACTGCAGGTCGAATAGCTCCACAAGGACGTTCACACAAAACCTGGAATAAATACAGAACATAGTTTGATCTTTGTCACATGAATTAGCTGTATAACGTCTGTGCTTCTGCAGGATTATCACCTAAATGTAAATACCGCCCCCACAGCTTCTCTACAATCTGATTCCCAGTGGTTGTTGGGTTGTCTTGTCTCCGCATCACTTAAGGCAAACGCATTCAATCTCCTCGATCACAGGCAGGGAGGACGTCCTAGTGTCAATCTCGTCCACATTCTTACTGGCAGCGTAAGTGGACCTCCAGCGCACCAAAACAATCTTCCTTAGGTACTTCACCGTGTTGTTCTTGACGCTAACGAAGCACAACGTATTGATCATGCTGTTGCTCATGGCGATGCACTCGATGATATAGAAGGCCACCAGAGAGTTCCTCTGGCGGGAGATGATCGTGGGGTGGAAGTCCCGTAGGATGGTGAAGCCGTAGTACGGCGCCCAGCACAGGATGTAGGCCGTCAAGATCCCGATCAGGACCATCACCGTCTTCCGGCGGCAGCGTAGCCTCTTCCTGATCTGCTCCGTCTGGAACCCTGGGACGTTCTTGAACCAGAGCTCACAGGAGATTCGGATGTAGCACATCGCCATGATGATTACGGGCCCGACGAACTCCACGGCGAAAATGAACAAAAAGTACGAGCGGTAGTAGGCCCGTTGGTCCACTGGCCAGATCTGGGCGCAGAACACTTTGTGGGTGGTCGGGGTGGTGCCGCTGTGAGGGTACGTTGTCTCTGACGCAAAGTAGGCAGACGGGATGGAGATCACGATGGGAACGATCCAGACGCCGGTGATCAGGCAGTAGGCCGTTTGGTATTTCATACGAGGCTTCAGAGGGTGGATGATGGCCATGTACCTGCATGGGGACAAGAGGACAAAAGCCTGTTTAGCATTCAGGTACATGGACGATGGCCATGCACCTACAAGAGGACAGAAGAGCTTGAGAATAAGCCTGTTTAGCATTCTGAGTGCAGTGAGAACCCCTGCAGCACATGGAGACTCATGGGACATTAAAGCTCAATAGCACCATTATTCATTAAGATGGACCTTCTTGTATTGTCCAAAGGTCATTTCTGCAGAGCCCATCGCTCCAAAGTTGGGTGACGTGACGGGTTTAGTCGGGTCTCTGAAGACATTCAAGCGATAGACAAAAGCTAAATCGAGGTTATTACAGTCTGATGGGGTTTTTTTTGCAGCCATGATGACGCCAACACTCCAGTAAATCACAATAAGTAGAGAAGTGCTCTGGTTCCATCACAGTCAAACTAAACTAGCTACACCAATATATTGATCTAACTTATTTTTATCATAGTAACCTTTGTTCAGACTGTTATTTCATTGTCACAAATTTATTTCTGAGATAATCAACATTGTATGATACTTTTGTAAAGACATTTTAACTTTTTTATGTCAAAGTTAAATCCAAGTACCTCCTACAAAGAACTAAATAGTCTGACATTTGTGAGACGGCAGCCTGTGGATTCTCCCACACACACAGTCAGTCAAGCTGCTGCGTGTTGTTAAAGCTAAAATGCTCACAGCTCAAGGGGATTAATGAACCAAGCAATAATTGAAAATAATTTATTTCCAACCATGATTGTTTTTCTGTGCAGATCTAAACTCCTGCACGACTCGCAGCCTCGTCTCTGTGTCCGACTCCTGGGTTAAGTGCTCATCCTTTGCCACCTTTTTATAGCATTGATTTGTGAACTACAGGAGGAAGTTTCGCCCCAACCGGAGTGTCGGCAAAATGAAGAAGAATACTGGAAATGCAGACCTGTGCCAAACCCACGCCTGCAAATAAATCAAAACACTAAAATAAAGATTAATCAGAATGTGTTGATGCACTTTGCTCTCCCAGTCTTAGTAAAGGAAGCACACAGAGCCAAGAAACAAGTCGATGAATTCATAATGTAGCTGGCAAAGTTGCATTATCAGGAGGATTTATGGAGGAGACACTGTGGGAGGAACCATTCAGGTCTGTCCCGCTTCTCCAGTCTAATTAAGAGTCCAAAATAAATCAAAGGTATCACTTTTTAACTACTTGTTCTGATCATGTTGCCAGATCTTGGCTGGCAAGCATAAGATTTTTAATAAATTTGACTTTGATTAGTAAAACTTCATAGCATAGTGTCAGTTTAAGCCATAAAAAAATTACCTTTGATCAAAGCAAACAAATGGACATATGAGTAAATGTCCATGGTAGGTAAGAGAAGATAATAACTGCAATCATATCCACCACTTGTTGATAGTGAAGAAATGTTATAAGACACTATTATGGTTCCATAACTCCATTTAGTTGAGGCGCAATCTAAGGATTCAACAGACCTGAATGGTACATCTTTTTCTATTAGTTTTTCCATTTCTGAATTGACAGACCACCCGTTGCCCTCTGGTGGAGGTTTGATGGAAACCTGAATTTAACCAAGCAATGTGTGTGTAGGTAAATATATATTATTTTTTTATTTGTCAAGGTTAAATGCTCCCACTTCACTTTGCTTCCTAGACAAAGCCAAACGCAGTGATATGCGTCACTATCGGGCTCGCTCGGTCACAGCTTGATGGGCTTTGACAGCTCATACAGGTGAGACGTGACGCTACGACAAGCTGATGTTGAGTACTAATAAGAGAGGGAGAGAAAGAGGCTATGGACATTTTTTCATTTCGATATCTAAGAATGTATGACCTTTCAATTATTACTTTATTCAGCTCTTCTGTTTAACCTCACCCACTCACTTTCTTGTATGGCTTTTTATCGTTTCACTGTCATTTTGCTGCATAATAACGGAGATACTAATCTGACCACATTCAATCAAGGCACTGTCATATATTACACATTTCATATTTAGGACTAAAACAATATTCAGACTATATCTTCCTTTTTTTTCTATGTCTTTTACGCCTCAGATCTTCCAGCATGAACTTCCTGTTGGCTTGTAAACTAAGCATCTCTCACTGCTTTGATTGCCATCTCTTCTCCTCAAATACACACACTTATATACTTTAGATTGATTGTTGTACTGTATACATTTGCTGATGGCAACGTTTTCCATTTTCTGCCACTTTGAACTAAACTTGGTGCACCAACATTACACCATCTTCAATTGGTCTCCGAGCAGATCGATAATGGTGCAGGACTAACGAGTCTCATTGCTCCACTCACCGGCTGGTCTCTTAAGATGATCTGAGACCTGATTGCTTGCCTCTCAGGTTACTGCTCCACTTGGAGAAATTGGACTTTTCCAGGATATTCAAGAGCATAGAAACCCAGGGAGAAAAAAATCCTGTTTCTCTCTCCAGCTCTCCAAACCACAGACAGACATTTTCCTTTTTTTAGACGACAGATTCTCATTGTCCATTTCCATAAAATATGTCATGCATCAGACGAGCAAATATTGCATCGGTAGCTCAGCGTCTCTAAATCTCCTGGTAGCCGAGATGAAGGCGAGTGTTCTATAAGCCTGTGAGGCTGGTGGAACTCATACAAAGTATGTAAGGAAAAGGGGGATGCATGGGTGTCATGGGTACTGTGATGTTACACATAATGTTTAATAACGGCTGTGCAGGTGGGCGAGATCAAACAGAAGACGGCTGCTTTAATCTTTCCAGTATCTTCCTTCACTGAAATCCTCGAAGGGAACAAAGTGACAATAAGTAAACAGAATAGAGATGTGTGCACACCCACCTGTCAACAGCGATTGCGAGCAGGGCGTTGGTGGACACGTAGAGCGACACAGTCCGCAGGTAGTTGACCGAGGCACAGAGCAGCAGGCCGTGATCCCACGAGAGCTTCTTCACCACGTAGTAGTCCACCAGGAACGGGCAGCACACCACCGCCACGATGAAGTCTGACACCGCCAGGTTGGCGATGAGCAGGTTGGTGAGGTTGCGGAGCTTCTTGTACCTCGTCAGCATGGCGATGAAGACAAAGTTCCCCAGGCCGCAGACCAGCATGATGCACGCCAGCACCACGCCGATGACGATGGTGGCCACGAAAAAGGCCTGACCCTGCGTGGTGTCGGGGATCTCTTCGGGAGAGATGCCGTAGTCTATGTCGTAGCCATCCATGAGGTGGTCCGACCCGTGTGTGGGGACAATGTCTTGCGTCTCTGTGTAGGCCGCTGCTACGTTGGTGATGTTAGAGTCCCCCATGGCTTACCGCTCACACTGAGTTACGACGACTTTATTTCAGAGAAACTTTGTGGTACATGGCGGCAGGGATTTCTAGGAAAAGGCTTTAATTGTTGAGTTGTCTGGATGAGAACGGATAAGCGACCAGGCAGGACCTCCTCTGGAACCAGACGCACATCTTCACCTGGAACAGAAGGTTTTCATTAAGCCGGCTCAGGGTTATCGTCACAACCTGCTACATGACCTTGATGCGTCAGCCGTAAACCTGCTGGCGTCTCTGGTGAGAGATGTTTTGTGAGGTCATACCCAGCAAGGATGTGATTTATGAGCCCCTTCACACCTTTGGATCTTGGCAACATCACAGGCTCGACTCAGCTGGAGGACAAGCCGCTTGGATTGTTGTTAAAACCCACTTGAACCCCACTAGACACTGAACCGTCCTCCAGGAGACTAATATTCATCAAGCTGCTAATGAGGCGGCGGGAGAGACAGGAAGATCTGATGCATGAAATGTCTCAGATGAATGAAACACGGTTCTGCTAGGATCTGAGCTGCTGCTTAATGGAACCAGAGAGGATTGATTTGAATGCTGACTGAGTCTTAACAAAATAACAATTAAATAAGATTTGTTTAAATTGAGATTGAGTTTCGAAGACTGAAACAATAATGAAAGTGTACAAATCTATTTTGGATCTATTATGAATCTAGATTTGTTTCATCATTGTTCCATAAATCATCAGTTAATGTTTGGGACTCTTGCAGATTAAAGTCTGCGTGACGAAATTGATCGTAAAGGAAATAATTTGCGTCGGTTTAATAAATGTTTCATTTCTTTCTTTCTTATCTTTTACTAAAACAAACGTAAATAGACGCTGATTAAAGCCCGATGAGTGAAGACAAACGGAGCCGCTTACCCGGTAAATGCATAAATGCAGATGCTGAAGATTTATTCTCAATTAATCCAAGCGTGGAAAGAGTTTAAAGTCCTTAATGTTTTTTGGCCCATTTCCCCGCCACGTCCGCGAGAGAGAGGGGAGACAGAGAGAGACCGAGAGAGCAGCCCTCCGTAAGCGCCTTCACCCCCCGGAGCAAGCAAGAGAGGAAAGTTACCTCTATTCTTCTCCAGTCCAGCGGCAAATGTGATGACGCGCCCGAGAGAGAGAGAGAGAGAGAGAGAGAGAGAGAGAGAGAGAGAGAGAGAGAGAGAGAGAGAGAGAGAGAGAGAGAGAGAGAGAGAGAGAGAGAGAGAGAGAGAGAGAGAGAGAGAGAGAGAGAGAGAGAGAGAGAGAGAGATTTTATACATTTTATACATTTTTTTAATTGTATTGTATAATATTTGAAATAATGACATTTTGGAGTGCGAATAATAACAAACATAATGTTTCCAAAGGAAACATTGCAGATATGAAAATGCAGCTTTAGGGGTGTGAGTGTGTTCACATCCATTGAAGGCTAAAAGGAAATTAAAACTTAGACATCCGTCGAATGGTTCAAAGTTCATTGAGGGCAAAGACACCAGTTCAGTTTCTTCGCTTTGTCCTTGTGCAATTTACAGCTGAATCCCGGTCTTGAACAACACAGATAATAACTGTCTGTGTAGTTGGACACTGTGTGACCCACATTACTGTACATCACTCTGTTTACTCTTGACACAGTTGTGTGTAATTCTTGTGGATCGTCCTCCGCGTAACACCTCCATCAGTCTGTTCCTGAGTGCGTCGTTACCTTCTTCACTGGTAACTGTGATGAATCTGCCAGGGACATCGATGACACGTCTCTCGTTTGATCTGTGCTCAAGTATGGAGACGTTGGCTGACAGACTGAGAGCCATTACTGACCATGATTACACGCTGATGCTGAGGAAGGTAATCGACATCATGTATGCTGGAGACTATCATTGTCCCCTAATGACGGCTCATTGTGGGGGTAAAAGCAATACTGCCTGGTATTTATCTGCTCTGCTTTCAATCCTTTAACTCTTCTAAGTCTTGACAAGTTGGATGAATTATGGCCGTATTGGCTGCAGCACAATGGGGACAAAGCTTCCAACACCAAAGCCTCAACTTAAGCAAGGAGCGTCTGCTGGAAAGCTCCGGCTGTGATCGGCCAACATCAAAGCAGATAAAGATCCAGCCCAAACTGCAGCCTTTTTGGGAATCAATGCCTTTTCGTTTGGAGCGCCGGGCCTGCTGTCCTCATGTATGGATTCCTTGCGTCCTCTCCTAGTCACTCATGCACACGATGCTCACAAAACCATTAGACACTAAAAAAAACAAACAAAAAGCTCATTTCATATCGAGAATTTACTCGTCCCTTAGGCTCGGACTTCCCAGAAGCGCCTCGGCGTGTGTGAATTAGTTTTTATTAGGCTCTAAATATGAGTACGGCTACATGCTCGGCCCGACTCATCTCTGTCACCGGGAGCCCAGAAGGCCGGAGCAGCAAGATAAACACCAGCATTTCATCTCCAACCCCGGACACTCCTCTAATCTCACTCAGGCCTTGGATTTACGGCGCCTGGTGAGCCGTGAATATAGATGGGAGCAGAGGGTGATGAGATCCCGTCTCTGTCTCTCTCTGTCTCCTCATCCGCAAAGTAAGAAGTGGACATCGGAAAATCTATGGCTGCTATAAAAAGGTGGACGGACGGTATGAGCTTGTACTGGGGAATGAGTGGCAGTGAAACAAATCCATACAAGTGTATATCCAGGGTTTAAATGGAAGAGGTGTGTGTGTGTGTGTGTGTGTGAGAGTGTATTGGCTCTGATCCAGCATATCTCTGTAATCCAGTTGCATCTGTTGACACTTGTCGGATGCAGGAGCAGCGAATCATTGTGCTTCTGCGCTTCACATCTAAGAATCGAATTACTCCAGCGAAGATGTGAGGAGCACGCAGAAACACCTCTAATCTCACTTCCTGTAATCGGCTGGAGGCTCCAGGCACACACACTCACACACACACTGTAATGTTATGGTGGTTTGAACTGGGCTGTTCTTCCTTTGTCCTTATTCCAGAGTTTGCATCTGATCCATGAATGATTTCAGAGAGATGGACCCATTCTGCCTCAGACAGCCTCTCACACTTGGACATGGACTCGGTGTCATTAGTCGGAGGGAACATCCTGGTCCTGAAGCTTGCTTGCTGTGAGTCAGAAGCCCGTGGGTCCGGATCGGCCTCAGAAGGATTCACTCTTTATAATTACTGTTTCCAAGACCTGCACCCATGAGAATGACCTTTTCCTATCACACATATATTCTCTCTACCTTGACCTCCATGATCCTGTCTCCATCTTCACACCCACCAGGCCTGTTTGGGGTCTCAGGCTGGGTATCGATCTGCCGTTTCTCTCCATTAGCTGTGAGAAGATGTCTTTATTTGATTTTCTTAAAGGTAAAGGTCATTGTAGCTGGCTAGTGTTTAGTTTAGTCACAGGAAAGTGTAAGGGTTACTGAGTGATATTTTGCATCTCAGCATCTATAGTCCTAGTCGTGACGCCAATTTTCTATCTGTTATTTGAAATGTTCAGTCTTTAACTCAGTATCATGTCTGATGTTATAATTGATCCCAGTTGGTTTTTGGTGCCGCAGCGTTTTCCAGGGGCCAGAATCTGCTGAACACGCAGATGTCAAACAAGTCGACGAGCGTTTCATTCAGCCTTTTTCACGCGCAGCCGTCCAGATCTGTCCAGAGGGACAGTTTGACTCACGTCACATGTCTTTGTCACCAACTGAGGCACAAAACGGTGGTGTTGAGTTATAAAATCCCCCAAATAGCTTATTTCTTTGGCCAGTAGTGTGAGGAGATGTTCAGTCTCCAATGGAAACCTGGGGAGTGTTTGGTGGTTTGGGTGATTGATTAATGAAAGATGCAAAAGCAAATAAGGGATTGTTTCATCGATCTAAGAACAAACCTGAGATGCAAGTTTTTACTGTTAATTTAGTTAGAATCTGAATCTGTAATCAGGAACTAAAGTGAGAACCACAAACGTCTAAACTTTGCTTGCAGATTTCAGTAAATGTTCTTCTCATACTTCATAACCTCCATGACCACTAGCACCAAAATTGTCTTGATGAATAGAAATACTTGTTTAGACTCTTATAGGTGAGAGAGTCTGATCCATGAGCTCCATAGATCTGTTTGCTTCTTGCTGGACCTGAACACCAGCAGCACTGTGACGTATTGGCAGAAACAGCTGACCCCAGTGTGCAGAAATCGCTGTGCACATTCGCTCTCTGTGTGGCGCTGCGAGTCGCCGTCCAATTTCCCATATCAAACACACAGCAGCTGAGCGAGAGCCAGAAAGCTCCTGTGATGGCGTCAAACACAAAGCAGAGTTTTCACCACGCAACCGATTGTTTGTTTTTTGCCGTTCTGCTTTGTCATCAACGCCGAGGCTTTTCTAAGCTCGGTCACAAAGCCAACAATGCACTCTGGAAGGCCCCAGGCACGCGGCGTGTGGACCCGGGGCGGCGGGGGAGGCGGTAGGGACTATTTCGCTCAGGCCGGTGCTGGTCAGCGTTTAGTCTAGGATGAGACAGCAAAGGGTGAGCACCCAAGTTTTCACACACTAAAGGAGACCCAGCACTGCAGGGATACCATCAACCCACGCAGCAGGGAGACCACCGGCCCACAATGTTTAGGACCAGCTACCTGCGCGAGGTGCGCAAGGAGAAGTATGAGCGATCTGATGTCTTCACCGAGGAACCTGAAGACTCCGAGTCCTCCGCAGGCATGGCGGCCATCCAGGGCTGGGAGACCCTGCAGGACCTCAACAGCCGCTTCGCCCGCTACATCAACAAGGCCCGAGTCCTGGAGCAACGCAACGCCGTGTACCGCAAGCAGCTGGAGACGCTGCAGCGCATGGAGGAGGCCAGCGGGCCGGAGGAGGCCTTCAAGCAGCAGATCGAGTCCAACAGGCAGCGCATGAGAGAGCTGGCAGCCGAGCACGTCAAGCTGGAGCGAGAACTGAGAGACGCAGGACGCATGATGGACCAGTTCACCAGCAGGTAAGGAGGCGGCCTGTGTGTGTGTGGGTGTGTGTGTTTCTGTGTGTGTGTCTAATTTACTGTTGGTCACCTGATTTAGTTTTGTAACCTCCGATATCGATATTTCTGACCCACAAATCGAACATCATCAGCTTCTTCTTCGTCATCACCTAACTTAACAATTCATAATGTTAACGTAATAAAATTTAACCACCAGCAACCACTATCAATATGTTTTGTACCTTGAGCTCAAACCCATTATTGATTACCGATTATTGATCAGCTCTCTAAAACAGAGAAAATGTGATTTCACCACGGCATCACAATGACTTACCCAACACACACACACACACACACAGTGATGGATGTTTTCCGTTTCAGGTACAGAGATGAGTGTGAATATCAGGAGCAGCTCCGTGGAACGCTGGAAAACTTGAACAAGGTACGAATGGAGAAAGAAAACAACATGACGGGAAGACAAATGGGGATAAATGTGATGTTTTCTGTGATCCATTGTAATGACGTCATCAGGAATGGTGATGTCTGGAGCTGTTATGTGAAGAGCCATGAATTTTCCAATCAAATCTACGGTCTGATAGTGTGTGACGTAATTCCGGTCTTGTCCTGCAGGAGGCGGACGCCGTTCTCCTGAGGAACCTGGACTATCAGATCCAATCCCAGTTCCTGCAGGAGGACATCAGCTCCACTCGAGAGAGAAACAAGAAGGTTTGTGTCGTTCATCATAAACTGAAACGGCGTCTGTGCTCGTTCTTAGCATAAAATCGATACGTTGATAGATTTATTGGAAACGAGAGACACACAATCACAAACTCTCCAATCGGTGCCAATATGCAGCAATGAATGTGTGTGTGCGTGTGCGTGTGCGTGTGTAATGAACTGCAGGGTTTCGGCAATAATTTCCCTGCTAGATAACATGAATGAAGAGACGACCGGTGGAGAAAATGTTCCCCCCTGACGGGCAGTGAAATATAGACGGGAAAGAGAATAACTGAATCACACACACACACACACACACACACACACACACACACACACACACACACACACACACACAGAGGCCTGTAAATGTGCTCAGTATGGTTGTAAATGTGAGATACCAGCTGCTTACACAAAAGCACCCAGAGTGTTACATTATGCACCAGGCCTGAGCGCAAATTTCCTTTTTTTCTTTTTCATACAATTGTGCTTTTGATGAAGCAATCCGCCTTACTGCACTGTAGAGATATTGCTCATATCACATAAAAAGGCTCCACCGGTGCCGTATTGTGTGGGAGAGAATGGAGACAATATTGTGCCGAGCTTTAAGTCGCATTCTTACGGTAACAACGCACTCTCATGTGGAGACGGCAGATAAATGGCTGAGAGACGCAACATTGATTTTTACGGATGTCGATCCTTGAGCTAAGCTCTGTGAGTGTGTGTGTGTGGGTGGGTGTTTTAATACTTTTCCTATTATATTCTTCCACACAGAACCTTGCAGAGATCCAGACCTATGTCCACATTTTGCAGCAAATCAACCAGCCCCTTGCCCCTAATGTGTCGCTGGGCATCAGCGAGGTGAGGCGTGTGTGTGTGTGTGTGTGTGTGCGTGAGACAAAGCAAGCAGACTCATGGATGGATGGGTGGGGTCAGAGATGTCAGGCTGCATAATGAAGCCGTCGCGACAATTTGCCGGTCAAGCGGTCAAGAGGTGAAGCTGCTGCTTTGTTTGTCTCAATGCAGCTCCACTTTAAGATGCGTTCACACACTCAAGTGTAAGAGACCCTGCGTGGGAATGTGGGGTTCATGTCCCTCACACACACACACACACACACACACACACACACACACACACACACACACATACAGAGCGCTCAGTGAGTTTGGAGATTGAGGAGTCACATAAAGTGTGCTGGCCAATCAGAGCAGGCCGAGCTGTCAGGGAGAGTGGACATATAGAGACACACAGAGTACATAAAATTGGCCTGTTTTCATCTAGTGTGCACAGCGGTGCTGCAACAAGGTAGTTTCAAAGTGGGAAAGGATTGCAAAGGAAACATGGAGATCTGCATCATACTGTTTGCTTCCGTTTTGTGTGTGTGTGTGTGTGTGTGTGTGTCACGATCGCTTCATCAGTCAGTTTCTCATTGATTGCTTGTTGGTTTGTTAAAGGAGCAGGAGAAGCTGCTGGCCCAGAAGGAGCTGCCCAGTCTGAAGAGGCAGCTGGAGGAGCACAAGAGCGCCCTCTGCCAGCTGCACGACCAGAAGCAACGTCTGCAGGCCGAGGTGGGTCACGCCGTCGCCATGACAACAGGAGGTTTTGCAGCGATTACCTCCAATCTTCAATTTTTTCCAACAATGGCTCAAATCATTATTTACTAGGAGACATAATAAAGAGGATTTCTTGAAGAGTCATTAATTAAATTAGGATGAAATGAGGTTAACGCACGCAGAGAAGCGGCCCGAGCTCACGGCCAAATCCACTTTCACTTTGATTCATTGGAGGTTTTATTGTGAGACGTCGTTCTCATGAAGATCTTTTTTTCTTCTTTGTAAGAATTCCCATAACCCAGGAGCATTTTTAATATAAAAATGCCAAACTTATCATTCAAATCAATCCATAACCCATAAAGTAAACAAAGGGCTCATTCAGGCAGCAGCTCTAAGATTCATAACTCTAAGATTCCTAACTCTAAGTTATGAATCTGTGCTGATGCTCATAAAAGGCTGTTTATTTTAATTAAAATTCTATATTTTTGTTGAAACCTGGCCATGATTTAGGATTATGGATCAACTATATGACTGCATGATGATGAATGCATCCATAACTTTTCAAGCAAAACTCTTCAACTATGGCTGTGAATGAACCTTCAATCAACTCATTCATAAATATCAGACATTAGTTGACAAAAACATAAAACCTATCAAGTGCAATAAATTCTCAATTATAGTAATATATAATGTCAATCTGTGGAATAATCATTCTAGAAATATTGATGATTATTCAGTGATAAATACATTACATAGTTAAGATTCATGAAATGTAATATTGACATTTTCCGCATTCAATTAATGACTTTTTCTTCCATTTTTTTCAACGTATAGATCCAGATTCATTAGCATCTGTACACAGTATTATTGCTGTGGTCAAACTGTGATGGCGCAGATGTGCCACTAGATGTCAGTCACGTCCTTGTGTCTGTTTGTCTCTGCAGGTTTGGACCAAAGACAAACCTCTGCTGTCCTCCCACGTTCTGCTCTTTGCTCTCTTCATGTTCTGGTGCTTCTATCTGTCCCTTGTCTTGATCCTGTAGATGAGGATGAATCTTGTTTTTACTTGTTGAGATCCCATTGTTTTGCATGAATACATCTTTGTTGTCCTTTCTCGTCCCAAGCTGATTTGAGTGTGTGTGATGTTGGCTCCATTAAAGCTCTGTGCACTGATGAAATCCCCTCTTCATTAGTGACACATGCTGCTCTGTTGCTCGTCTCCCTGTCATGCTTTGCTCTGCTGACTCTCCTCAAGGGGCTTTAGTTAATTATTTCAAATCGTAATTTCTTCATTATTCCCTTCCTCTGTGTCTCGTGCTCAGACTGCCGTGCTGGAGCAAACCTTCAAAAGCTCACAGGAGAATTACGATGACGAGCTCCAGATGTGCAACGACAAAATCGAATCTCTGCGGAAGGAGATGGAGGAGGCCGAGCGCTCCCTGGAGAAGTGCATGAGCGAGTGTCGCCACCTGGCCATGTACCAGACGTCCCTGGAGAACGAGCTGGAGAGGTACACCAGGATCATCCAGAGCGAGGACAGCAGGTGAGACGCTCACACACACATATGCACATACGCACGCACGCACGCACGCACGCACGCACGCACGCACGCACGCACGCACGCACGCACGCACGCACGCACGCACGCACGCACGCACGCACGCACGCACGCACGCACACACAGAGCCATACTCACACACCCTCACACACACAGCCATACACACACACACACACACACACACACACACACACACACACACACACACACACACACACACACACACACACACACACACACACACACACACACACACACACATACCTACACACACACACACATACTCACTCACTCACTCACTCACTCACTCACTCACTCACACACACTCTCACACACACACACACAAACACTACTCAGTCAGCCGGTGCATTGTCAAAAAGAGGAGGATGGATGTGTGGTTGTCATGGTTTCATCTTTGGGTTGGATTCCCCTTTTAGTTGGGCGTTTCAGATGACTGAGCTGATTGCAGTTATATCTGAGTAAATACTGAGCAAAAACACATCAACGTTGGGTCAAAGTATGGTGCAGCTTCAGCCTGACCTGTTTCATACTCGCAGCTTCTGTCTTCTTTCCTCACACACTCACAGAGGTTCAATCTGCTTCTTCTTCTCTTCTCTGCAGGTTGAATTCAGCTATAATTGGCACTCCCATCGCCTTGTTCACCACTAATTACCGCTACACTCACGTACCCAGCGGGAGCAGCAGAGGGCGAGGTGAGGGCATCGCCGGAGCTCTTCAGCTCGTCACGGCTGCTTTACGTGATAATCGAGTACACAATCGGCCGCCATTGTGAGCCATTCAGTTCTCCGCTTCTTTAGTGGAGGACGTAAACAACTTCAGGGACACTTCACAGATGTATTTGACTTTCTGACCTCTTGTTTTGTCCAGATATCACACAGGATTTGAAAGACATCACAAGCATCAAGCCACGCCAGAAGATCCAGTCGAAGAAGGACCTGAAGAAGAAGGAGACGAATGAAAGAGACGCGATGGACAGCGGTGGGAACGCTGAGGAGGTTTCAGATGCGGTTGTGGAGGAGGAGGTGGTGGAGGAGAGGGTGGAGAGGACGCAGCACAAGCCCGCGTCTTCCCACGACGTCCCGGACGGAGCTCAGATCAGCAAGGCCTTCGACACGCTCTGCAACATCGTCAGAGACCGGATGAGGAGGTACAAGAGGCCCGAGGCAATCGCCGACTTCTACACCAAGGGACGCTACGTCCTCGTCACCGGGGACGGCAGCTACTCGGACCCCTGCTTCTACACCTCCACGCCGTCTGCAGGACACATTATCGTCACCATCAGAGACGGGATGATGTCACCCTACCAACCTTACTCGCCTCCTCAGCCCTTCAAAGACCCTCGGCCGCTCAGTCCCACTCTGCCCTCTGACGACGGAGGAAAGGGGGACAACAAGGGAGGAAAAGGGAAAGACAACGGAGGGAAAGGCAAGCACAAGCACGGAGACCCTCATCCCAAACCCAAAGATCCAAACCCAGTTCCGCCAACTCCAGCGCCCGGCCCCAAAGAGCCGAGCCCAGCAGACCACCGTCCCTCCTCTCCTCCTGGTCCTCGTGGGGCCTCCTCACCCTCCAGTCCCACCTCCAGCAATTTTCCCCCTGGAGCCAGGAGCTACGAGAAGATGGAGATGATGGAGTCTGTGGAGAAGTTCTCCAACAGCGGACAGGCTAAAGCCTACGAGGAGACCTCTGTGGTGATGGAGACCACCATTGAAAAGTCAAGCAAGAAGAAGAACTGAAAGTAGTAAGTTGAGTTGAAGACTCCAGAAGACGACGCTGATGTTTGCATCAGACTTCACACACAACAAACGTCCCGTCCTTCGCCTCTGAAGAAGATTGTGGGCTAGACGCGCCGCGTTCCTGCTCCGACCTCCAGCTACTCCGTCACGCTCGCGCTCTCTGTCTCTGGTCTCGCCGGTTTCACAAGTTGCTGCTGTTGGTTGGTTGTCGGACCGAGACCTTGGCTTGCGCTCTGGACCTTTACTGTCTGAAAACTTGAAGAACGACACCGAAAAATTCACCAAAAAAAAGAAGATGTTGCCGCCCGTAGACAATCAGACGTTCCCCCTCTGAGCTCATTGGTTTGAATTGGACGCCACTTCCTGCCCTCAGCACCGTCATTTGCTGTGTATCAATTTGCTTTGATATTTCTGAAACAATTAAAACGAAACAAAGATTAAACGATCTCTTCTTCTGCCGCTTTATTTCAGTCTCACGTGTTTGGAAGCGTTCAGCCGTGGCGTTCAGGGTTCAGTGTGACTTTTTAGTGACTCGTGACTCTCGGGTTCTTCAGTGTCTCTGTGTGAGTCATTGTTCTCGTTGGTGAGCGTTGGTGTTGGAGGAGCAGTGTTGTGGGTGGAAGCGCTCCATTGTCTCACGTGTCAATGTGGAGGTTTTTGTGGTGACGGACGCTGTGAATGTCAATCACTGAGCTCTTCTTCTGTCTACTTTTGAGCCCTAAAGAAGTCCAACAGCAGCAGATTCTCATGTTGTTGAACTAAAGTCACTGCCTAAAGTTGCCAGGTTTCTCAGAACTAAGTCTTATGAATGTACAGCACAAGACTTTGAAGTAAACCTGTTTAATATGAAAGGAAGAGGAGGAAGAGCAGCTTGTGTTGTGCTTTATGCCGAGTCATCTCCATCTGTCTGTCTCTAATCAAAGCTCACATTCTCTTTTATTTGCTTTCTATTGTTTTGCAGTTTTGGGGGTTCAAATGGAAAAGTTTAGTCCATTTTCATTCACATCACGATGTCACGTGACACAGACTGAACATGTCTCAACCTGCTGTGGAAGAAGCATGTTCAGTCTGCATGTTCAGTCAGTATGTACGGTCTCTCGGCTTCTGTGGTTTGTTGATTTCTTTGTTGAGTGGAAAGTTGCATCGATTCTTTTTAAGGTCCATCTGGAACAGTTTGCTGAAACAAATATAAATGAATCCTCCTTAAATCATATTCCACCTTAAATCCCACCTACAGTATTTGCCGTTTACTGGACTAAATGAAGTTCTTTACTGTACTACTTGTTTGTAAAATCCTCCAAGCTGATGATTCTGTGGTACGAAATCAAATCAAGAATGAATTTGAGAAAGTCGCAGCATTTCATCTTCATCTGACTTCGTCCTCTCTCTCTCTGTCCTCTCTCTCTTCCTCATCTTTGGACCTTTTAGTTCTGCTTCATTAACGTGACGTCACTGTTTCTCACTCAGACTCCTCGGGTGCAAATCTACTCAAGCGCTTTGAATAAACATCTGGATGAAGGGTTTATTATTGTGGTGCACATCAAAGATGAACTGAGGACCACAGGCGGCAAAATGAGTCACACATTCCTTTCCTTGTTTATATAAACAGTGCATGTCACAAAAATATAAACAGAAAGAAGTATCGTTTGCAAGATATTAAACTTTAAGTAGAATGACACAGAAAATCATTTACAGTCACAAACTGTACAACAGCTGGCAGAGGAGGAGGAAGAAGAAGAAGAAGAAGAAGAGCAGGGAACTTAAAGCAAGAGAAAGAGAGAGAGAGAGAGAGGGTTATATTTCTTTTATATACAATTTCTATAGAGTGTAAAAAAGAAAATGAAATCCAGACGGCACAGTTTGATTTCTCTATGTGGGACGGATTATCGAGGTTACACTTTTATTAGGACTGGATTACGAGAGACATTCATCATAGGTGGAGGGCTAATTTAAACACCGGGTAACGAAAGGCAGCGGGAGGAGAGGAGAGGAGAGGAGAGAGGTAGAGAGAGAGAGAGAGAGAGAGGGAGGATAGAGCAAGATGGCAGAGAGAGGGCGAGCGATGGCAGGTGGAGCGTGACGTCATGCAGGCGGAGCTTCAGTTGTTTTTGCTCAGCAGGCTCTTCAGGCTCCTCTCCACCGCCTCGTCCAGCTCCTCCTCCAGCTCCTCCTTTTTGGACATGGCCAGTTTGGACTGATAATCACGCACGATCTGGTCTATGTAAGGGGCACTTTGTGTTCCGTGCAGCATCAGCGTCCACTCCTTCAAGACGCCGCGCTGTGGCTCCTCCCCCTGGAAGCCCACCTCCAGCACCCAGGTGCCGCGGGGGTCCTCGCCCCAGGTGTGCGTGGTCATGAAGGGCCACTTGTCGAAGCCCACCTTGGCGTCGTCATCGCGGGGCCGCCGGCTCAGCAGGATGGACTTGGTGCCCATGGGCGAGGTCATGTTGATGTTGAGGTCGCCGCGGCGGCTGGCATTGACGGTGACCACAGCCTGCACGTGCTCCAGGTAGCGGACAAAGTTGTCTTTCCCCTGGCAGGCTTCAGTGTCGATGGCCAGAACCAGTCTGTTGCCAGATTGGATCTTACTGTAAAGAAAAAAGAGCAATAGATGGAAATTTAAAGGGAATTCACCAACAGAAGTTAGACTAAAAACAACCAAAATAAGTGTAAAAGGACTTGAGAATAGAGTGATGTCATGAAACTATCACACACTCGTTTGCTTATGTGAGCAATAAAACTTTAGGGAATTCATGAGCTTGAAACAAGATCGGATCTTCTAGTTTCGGGGTCGGTGAAGCAAAATGCTCTCTTTCTGTGTTTGTTTCAAGCAATGTTGACTTTTGTGAAACCTCATGTTTTCCTGTAATGCATATTTATTAGGGTTATTTTCCTTGGATAAGACCAAATATGGTGGCATCATCTCAAGCCCGTCGATCAGGCAGAAGAAGCTCCTCCAGCTCAGCTCTGTTCTGATCGCTCCACTGAGCTCTCCAACTAATTTGCTCATAGAAGCAGTCGACCGGACAAACAGCAGTAAGAAGCGACATCACTGCTGCTGGAATCCATCAAAGGTTCAGAGACCAAAATGTGTGATTGTTGATATCTGAAACCAAAACCCTTAAACTGGTTGAACTTATTGCGAACGTCCTTGAAGATTCTCTCCAATCTGCAGCGCCGCCTCACTTGAGAACTGGGAACAAATCTTAAAATATCTATCGATTCTGTTTTCAGCGACGTATTTATCATTCTATACCATGCAATGCATTGTGGGAACAGCTTGGAATCTGAACCCTTTGTTTTTTATTCCAGACGTTCTTCCTGTCTGTCAATGAAAATCAATGAGCTGCTCTGGCTCAGGGAACACACCATGTTCCAGCCTGTGTGATGTCAGATTACATTTAAGGCGGAGTCGCCCAATTACACCATCAGACTCATCTTCCATATGATGAATTATCTTTCTCTTTATATTTTTAAAGTTTAACTTATAGCAACAATAGCAACACTTGCAGTTATGATACCTCCTCCATGTGATCACAGCACAATGATGACCAACTGTGCAGCATTCAAACATAAAGGAAACATGACTAACGTGATGATGAATCCTCAGAAGTGATGAAGGTCGGTTCATCTAAACCCACAATAGAACGGCAACAGGAAAACACTTTAAATTCATATGGCTGACAGTGACACACACACACACACACACACACACTCACTGCTGTGCAAAGCGCTGATTACGTGGCCTTTTGTGTTACTTTGCTTCTTCTTGATCGCAGCTTTGTGGCCCGTGAGTCTTTAAGATGAAGCTCATTTATGTGAGATGTGTCAGTGTGTAATGTGTTTTTATCCTCTCACACTTAGATGATTCATGATCCCAAATTAGCACCATTTCCCTCATTAAAGTGTGTAAGCGTGTCATTTACGTGAAAGGCCGCATCTACACACACACTAAACACACACAGCGAGGAGGTAGGTGTCAAATTCCTATATTTAAAAGGTATAAACAGTAAAATGCACAAAAACAAGGTTAGAAATTGGATCAACATTGAATTCTCGCCTCTTTTGAGAGCATGAAACCCCCCCCCCCCCCTGCCCCCTCCTTTCATTTTTGGTGAAATGGATTTGTCCAGAACAGAGTGAACACACAGGTTGTACTTGGTGGTGATGAGGAGGCGCGGCACTGATCTCATCTCCTCAGGTGGAAAGAACACAGCAGGGGGGGCGGAGGGGGGGATTACGTGGGCAGGCTTAATAACATTACCAAAGGCCGAAGCCGCCGCAATGACTTCTAGGAAACGGGGGGTTTGTAGCGAAAGAGGGAGTGATTGAGAGAAACGAGTGGGAGAGAAAAATTAATTATTGGAGGGCGAGAACACAGAGAGGTGAAGCTGAGTGAGTGAGTTACTGTTCTTAGTGTTATTCCAATAAAAGCTAATCAATTCACAGTGGGGGGCACAGTGAGGCACACGCTGTATTTTGAGTGTGTGTGTGTGTGTGTTTGTCCACACAGGTGTTTTCTGTTATTCTTGCAGCTCAGGTCTGGGCCGTGTTGTGTTTAGGGTTTGAACACATGTGTACGTTCATAATGCAGCAAATTACACTATGCTGCATTCAGGGGGTGTGGGAAATTACAAATTGTGGTAGAAATGAAACCTCTGTTGGTTAGTCAGAGGGGGGGGACAGGGCGGGGGGGTGATCATGTCCTTGTCAATAATGTGTTGAATGTCGTCACTGAGAGGCCGAGTCATGACTGGAGGGCTGTTGGCCTTGGCGGTGGCATGCTTGCTTCTTGTGCCTTCTGGTTATCGCCATTAGATTTAGTGTGAGTTTGTTAGAAGTTCCCTAGCAGGCGCTCGGCTCTCGTCACATGGCGCCTGCGTGTGATTACAGCGTGCGGCCGCAGAGCAGAGGGAAGAAGAAAACAAACAACAACCCCACCGCCCAGTGGGGGGCAGCGTTCCAGCACCACTGACTATGAGAAGCTCCCTCAGCTCAGTCAGTAGCAGCTATTAGATCAGCCGTGAACACTGTGTGTGTGTGTGTGTGGTAGCGGGGTTTATTGCTTTTCTATGGTGATCCGCTCTCATCAGAGGTGGGCCCGTTGTAATTATATCTCCACCACAATAGAGACGGCAGAAACCCTGTAGTGCTGCTGTGGAAACAGTGAACTGATGAGAAATATGGAGCAGCGTCAGAGCCGATCTGCACACTGAGGAGGATTTCAGCCAGTGTTCCTCTCTCTCTCACACACACACACAGACACACACGTTCCCCTTTAAGTAGTTTTACCGCGAATCGCAAAGGGATCCTGAGGTATCACAGAATGTTTAGTCCCAAAAGCAAAGACCTCTTCATTTGTATGAAATCTCCCCCTGGGAAGCAATAAAAACCATTTGAGCTGGGCTGATATTGCACACAAGGGAACTACACACACACACACACACACACACACACATAATCACACACCCTCGCACATCTTCACACCATGTTGCCGTGACTGCAGCATCTGTAGAGCTCTGATTAGAGAGCAACAGAAGAGATTGGGCGAAGCAAAAATACACCAGCTATCTCTCCTCACTTTGTTTTCTATTCTCACCTACACAATGACACCTTCACAAGCGCAACACACACACACAGGTATGCACCCACACACACACACACACACACACACACATACACACACGCACACTTCAGCTCGGAATCCCTTCTTGGCTGTCAATCAGTTTAATTGATAGCGTTTCGGGAACATGCCACCCTTTGGATTTGTGGTGTTCCAGCTACAGAGAATGAGAGGGCGAGCGGCGGACAAGAGGAGGACACGGACTCAGAGCGCCCGGGATGTGATGAATGATAGGACGGCCGCCTTTGTGGGACTTACAAAGGACAGATAACAAGGAGGTGAAAGTGGAAGAACAGGATGACGGAGAGGGAGGGAGGAGAAGGCAAAATGAAGGGAGAGAGAGGGAGAGAGAGAGAGAGATAGGTGGGAAGACACAAGTGGGATAAAGATGAGAAGAGAGATGTCTGGAGTATCGGGGACAGACAGCTGCATCTGCCAAAGACGAGGGAGGAGACGGAGGATCTCCTCTGCAGCACAGACCAGATGGCTGGACTGTGATCAGAGTGCCAGTCTGCCCAGAGGACTCACATAATGGCTGACAGAGGGAGATGACATTAGGGTGGATGATGAATATACAGGAACCCCGCCCCCCCCCCCCCCCCGTCCCCCTCGTCCCCCTTGTCCCCCCCATCCCCCTGTCCCCACCCCGTCCTTAACACACAATCTACATCGTCTAACGTGTCGTCACCACAGAAGTTATAGTTAAACCTGCGTCACTCAGTATGTTTGATTTCAACAAGACTCTGTGTAATGTCACCAAACTGCAGCTAGGTGGCGCTCTTAGCTCCATTCTTTCATCATCGTTTAGTACTTAAAGATGCACATTTACTGTATAGTTCAGACTCTCTCCCTGTAGAACCCGTTAAGGTCTCTGTTCTGATCCAGTCTCGTCACAAACAGGTGTGAACACAATGAGTCCAGTGGGTTGCTAATGCTGCTCAGTGTCTACATCCCTCTGATATTGTTTCAACTTGAACTAAAACTGGTGATTGGAGTCCTAATATGTGTTTTCAAGTCTCAATGAAGTTTTTCTTGACGTAATCTGTGGAAAGCTTTGATCCAGACGTCCAAATATTGATCCAAAGACTTCACGTCATGCGTCATCATACCTACATATACAGGTATACTCTAACTGTGGTCTCTTCTCTTTCTGATGTCACTTACTGCATCTCCTGGATGGACCCGGCCACACAGTGGAATCTCTCTGGGACCGTCTTCCACTCCTTAGCCATCTTCACCATCCCGCCGGCGTCCAGCACGCCGTAGCCAAACAGGTGGTTGAACTCCAGGCCCACGCCGTTCCTCCGCCACTGGTGCACCTCGTCGTGCAGCTGGTTCCTCTTGGACGTCAGGACGGACAGGTGCTGCATGTCTCTCCACGTCAGGTTTGGACTGCGGAGGACAAAGCGGCAACAGAGGACGCGAGCAGGAGGAAGGAGGAGAGAAGGAGGGAGGAGAAATAAGATTGTAAGTCATATTTCTTTACTTATTTTATACAGAAATCAGATATTAGAGATCCTTTACCATCGTCTGTCCCGATCATTGAGATGCTTCATATTAGAACACGATGTCTGTTGGTGTCTAAACAGCGGCTGAGCTCTGAGGCAGATGGTTGCTTTTGTGCGTCTGGCTCTCTTATCTCAGCTGTGTGTAGTGACAGCTTTGTTCTGTGTGACTCACTGACTCCTGCCCTGCTCTCTGCTCAAGAGTGTTTGGGCAGTAAAAAGGCCGGGCGCTCCTTCTCACAGCGTCCTGGCTTATTTGCCACCGGACAGAGTGAACATCCGCTCCTCCCGACAGCGACATCATTACTGTGTGTGCACAGCAAACACGCCGTCTTTGCTCAACTACACGAGCTGGTGTGAGTTAATGACGGCACGATTCCGTCTGACTTTAATGTGGCGAAGGGAGAGCGGGGGAGCGAGGCTCTGCTGGGAGCCGACCGCAGCAAATCACAAGCTGCTGTGTTTGTTACATTCTTCTAATCCAGCAGGACAGAATCACCCCAAGTGGCATAAGGTGGGTTCAAACGGCCATTTTAGTAGTTTCTATCTGAGGTGAATGTGTGTGTGTGTGTGTGTTTGTGACAGAAAACACATTATTACGTATTAATCATATTTTCAAATACTTTCTTAATTTCTGCTATATTGTCAGTTGGTTACTATAGAATTAACAATAATACATTACTTCTGCAATTTAGCCCCAATATAAATATCCCAGAGTACTTTATGGTTCATGCTTATTAGGGGAAATGATTCAGAACATTAGAGTTGTAGTTAAAGTGTATTTTATAAATGATTTACATCAACTCTCCTGTTTAATGTTCAGATTCTAAATCAATAATCACAGACAGAGTTCATACTTTGCCTCCAGAGCCAAAGCAAAGACGCCGGCGGCCTCCGGAGCTGCTGCTGATGTCCCAGAGTGACGCAGGGTGCAGTTCCCATACAGATCTGTAGTGGCCTGAAGACAAGGAGACACCAGGAGACGATGATGTCACAGAAAGA
>NW_027466833.1:1627500-1767733 GCF_046128005.1 Genypterus blacodes
CAAAATATGATATAAAGAATATTTGAATAGCATGGTTGCTTATTGGCTTTATAAATTCAATTGCTGAGCTGGATTATAAGATTATTGTTGATTTTGTAAAGCTTTTCTGTGGCATTTCAATGCGTTTTAACAGGATTTGGAGCTTTTTGTGGAGCAGGCACTGATACAATACACCTGCAATCCCCTTAAATTCCAGCAGAGGGCAGTGACAACTGTCACGACTCTCAATTCCAAATGATTAAATAAGCAGCGTTGGTGGAATAATGTGAGGTCACAGCAGGGAAAATACTGGATGAATCCACGCCGGCATTTAATTCCAAGCGGCCAAAAGTAAAGGGACGGAATATGTAGCGGCGGAAAAGCAGGATGGAAAAGACACACAAACCGGAGAGGACGCGTGGTCTGGACGATAGACACACATGTAAACACACACATGCATGATGGGGAAACTAAGAGGCTGGTTCCACTTTGTGTGACACACTTCCCAAATGTTTCCCTCCAGATTTCGTGGACCTTCCCTTCCTCTTTCCTTTGGCCAGGGGCCGAGTGACATTCATACCTCTGGGACTGTTTGAGGAGAAAATGTGTCGTTGGCTTGAGGTGGATTTTGTAGCAACGCGATGAATAAGTAATAAGTAAATCTGTGATGGAACAGACTTTGTGGGTGACATTAAGGATTTCAGTCTTTTCCCCGGAATTGTGAGAGACATGGATGGATTTAAGGACATAATGTTAACCTCAGGGAGCTATGAGATCTTGGAGATCTTCTCTTCTTCATATTGGCTACTGATGTGATGTCATTGAAACTTTCTAACTGTATCTCCCCTCTCTTTCTCTCTTCTCCTTTCCTTTGTGTCTCATGGAAGTAATGTTCTCTGCTTGCCATGAGGGAACGTTTCAAACCGTTCCTATGCTCAGTCGGGAGAACATTTTCAATTGTTTTGCTTTAAACGAAATGAAAAGTTCTGAGCCCTGGTGACTAACGACACAAGGGAGCGATGTTGAATCACCTGCTGTGCTTCTGAGGCTCATATCTGCTGCTATCAATCAGGCTCCTGATGCACCGTGAGTAAACGGAGGTCCAGGTAATGGATTGAACCAGAGACTGGAGCTTCAAGCCTCCTCCCAACCTGCCCGACTCCACCGTCATCACAGAGAATGGATATTCTGAGAAAATCTATGAGTCAAAGTTTCTGCATTTGGACCCTCAAATAGCAGCAACGATGTCAAAGCAGGTCGAGCGACAAAAGGTGGAGAAAGAAAACCTTAGTTTACATCCACAGAAGCTTGTAGCTTGAAGAGTAGCCTCCCAATTTTTCCCCACTTTCTACATTCCATTATGTTTAGTTGATGGCTATTACTGGATACTTACTGCCTGCCTGCCTTCCTTCCTTCCTTCCTTCCTTCCTTCCTTCCTTCCTTCCTTCCTTTCTTCCTTCCCTCCCTCCCTCCTTTCTTTCCTTCCGTCCTTCCTTCCCTTCTCCCTTCCTTCCTTCCTTCCTTCCTTCCTTCCTTCCTTCCTTCCTTCCTTCCCTGATTTCTTCCCCTCTTAAATGCTGAAAACATACCCTTTATGTGTTTTCTACAGTAGTGGCTGTCTGTGAATGAATGAGGATCTGTGATGAAAACATGAGGCGGACACTCGCTCCACAAATGGTCTTGTCAGCGTGAAACGGGATGCCGGCTTTTATAACCCCGACGATGGAGATCTGATAACCAGGAATATGATTTGTATATTAATGTGACCTTGCATGGACGTCCTTCCACATGAAAGTACTGCAGTGGGACGAGGGAAGTGAGTATAAGATCTAATCTAAAAAGCAATTTTAAAGGAATTAAAGTGAGATGGACGTGTGAATATGGATCGTCGTCATCTTCGGCACCGAACGGTCTCAATCTCTGAATCTCTCCGCCGTTTCTCACTCCCTCGCTACGCCTTCAAACAAATACAAGATGAACTTCACGATAATGTGACATCACAACATGTTGTCACGGTAACCGGCCAGGACAGTGTGACACTTGCATCAGCAGATTATTCACAGGGAACCCGAACCCAGACACCTGAAGCCTGGACGTGTTTAGAGTCCAAACAGATTCAGGAGCAGAATCTAGAGAATCTGTGTTTTAGTTCTTACTTTAGGTAGAAATATTCGGCATCTCCATGTCCTGATATGAAATTCATCCGTCTGTTATCAGTACAAAATACAATCTTCATAGTAAACCGACAATATGTAGATAGATTTTATTATTCTAAGTGAAGCAGCATCATGAGTTTACTGGCGTCTGCAGTCAAATACGCCATGAAATTGAACGACCGTTTCTCATCTCACATCTAAATGACATTCAGAATTAATTCACTGTGCAAAAATGTATCTTATGAGCTGTTACTGTATCAGCATCTCGACAAAACACACACTCACATACACACACAAACACACACACCATCAATTTAAGCCCCAACAATGTGACATTTAATTTTTGCTTTCATTCAGCTGATAGCAGGAGTTCATAGCAACAAAGCAAGATTACATATACAGCATCCTCAGTCTCTCTCTCTGTCTCACACACACACACACACACACACACACACACACACACTTTGGATCTATGCACAGCAGGATCCCTCAATCCAGTGAAGCATGTGCCTGCATCACTGCAGCTGAGTGTTATTTTTGGGCCCGGGGCTCATCTCTGTTCACAGGCAAGATACACGGCAAACACACACAAACACACACACACACACCTCTCTCATCACATAAATAAGATGGCAGCGTGTGTATGATCTGAGGTAAGAACGTGGAATACACACATAATACTAAAGGTTTACCGTAAAAATATAAACAGACTCAAGAAGGATTAGCTCAGATTCTTACTCGCTTGAATATTTAAAACACACGGAGAGACGCTTGTTGACATTTCCTCTTCCCTCATAGTGCAACGTCTGAATAATGCATCTGTAAGCCTAGAGGCTCACACAGACGCTTCAGTCCTGCAGCTGAAACAATAACAGCAAAGTCCAGCAAGAAAAACAGAACACATTAGCTGTCAAACAAACTCTCCAGTCAAATGGAACCGAAACCTCCGTGTTTCCTCGCTCCCCTCGTCCATCCTCGCTGTCCTCTAAGGTTTTCCATTTATTTATCAGTATTCCGGTGATGGAGTGTCACATTATGCGGCGCCAACCATCCTGGCACTATCTGTGTTTGTGACAGAGCGGCCTGCCTGCCTGTCTGCCTGTCTGCCTGCCTGCCTGCCTGCCTGCCGTGTGCATTAACATTAAACAGCTTGGCTTGCCGGCTGCTCGTCTCCGTGTCCTCCAAGGAGCACAAGGAGACACGGAGCCCAGGGTCGGCATCCACCTGTCACCGCCCGTGGCAACAGAAGCCTGTGAAATCTCCACGGTTACCCCAAGCAGAGAGACGAAGAAGAAGAGGAGGAAATGCAGGATGTAAGAGTGCGGATACTCACGTAATTTGATGCCAAGTCCGGGTGCAGATAGTCGATGCCTGAAATTGGATTGCGACATTAATCAGAGACATAATTGAGCAGCAGGTGGAGCAAAATACAATCTAGTGCATAATCAGTGTGTAGGTTCATCATTTCATTAACTTTAATTGCATCTATTTTTGTTTTTGTGTGTGAATCAAATTCCTGTCACGTTTCCTGCGATCTTCACACGTCCGCTTCCTGTTTTCACTACGAGGCGTGAAGTTATTAGAGGATCAGTGATCGATTTTCAATACAGGAAACGGGGCAAAGGTGTCGCAACGGCGCCTTTGATGTTTTACAGTAAAGTTTCAAAATAAAAGCACCGAGCTACCAAGAAATCACCTCTAAATGAATTGTATCTATAGATTGTATGAGTAAGATCAAGTTTACTGAAGAATCCACATCCTGTTTGCGAATGGAATGGAAAGTGAAGAAGAAAAACAAAACAAACAAGCTACAGATTATGTGTAAGATTCTCTCAAACTCAGTGTTCATCATTGTCTTCCTCTTTGTTGCGACATGCAGGCGCTGGTTGTGTGCTCACCGTCGTCCATGATGGCGATGGTGACGCCTGTGCCGGTGTAGCCCAGCTGCCAGGCTTCAGCCACGTTCAGGTCCAACCCGGGGGTCCCATCTGCCTGGCCTGTGTTTATCTAATCAGCCACACAATATGGAGAACATCCGTGACTCGAGGCACCCAGGTGAGCCGCCATTAGAGGATCAACATGGAGGACGTGTGTGTGTGTGTTTAAAATCTGAGAGTGAAGGTGAGAGGGAGGGGGAGGTAAATGTCATGGATACGGATCTTTGCTTAATCCGACACAGCGGGTGAATGACGCCGAGCTCGCCACGTTCATCAGTTTCAGGGGAGCAAAAGGAGGGGGCGGGGCTTAGGTGGAGAAGGCTAATTAAAGGATGAATAACAGTGTTGACCCGGAGTGTGGTGTGGAATATGGCCAGCTTCTGACTAATTAAGGCAGACTGAAGAAGACTGTGGTGGGGTGCTGAAGGTCAGGCGCTGTGCAAGCAGACGGGCTCTGGGCTGATTACTCACCAGGTACCACTGTTTGGTGAACAGCGGGTCGCTCATATTGACTTCGATGTCGTTGATATTTCTGTAGCCGCGCTTCTGGCGATCGAAACCGTCCTGCTCGACAACGCTTTTCACCTGAGGAAGGAGAGACAGAGAGACAGAGAGACAGAGCGACAGAGAGAGACGGGCGACAATGTCAGAGATGATCTCAGCAAAAAAACAATCTTCTTAAAGGTCCAGAGAGGATCAAAACAAATCCAGGTTAACACGGCGAGCGAGTGTGGGGAATACGTGACCTAAAACTGAAGAGACAGATTTGAGCTTTTCATGATGTCTGAGATGGAGGCCATCAGCCAATCAGAGCGGCCAGCTGTGCTCGACTGTACAGTTAATGGAGAACATCATGTAAATCAAAGGGCCTATTCACTTCTTCCCAATCAGCCAGGCTGCAGCTGGAGACCCCCCACCCCCTACAACCCCCCCCCCCCCCTTAACCTCCACACAACAGACCCCCCTCAGCGCCGGGTTCCATTTTAGAAGAAGAAGAAGAAGAAAAAAGCTTCTGCAATTACGTTTTTCCGGAATCAGGGCAGACGTTTTGGAGGAGAAAGAAATGGCTGTGATCCATTAACAGCTGCCGCCACGCTGTGTGGGAGTGAAAATCCAGGACAAGGACAGGGACGCATACCTCCACCAAGGCCGAACAAGACTAGATGAGAATTTGATTGAAACTAATTTAATATAATGGACTTTATAATGGATATCAGGAGCTCATAGATTCATCAGAAGCGTCGTGTTTATGATCAATGATCCATCGCTCCACTCCACTCCTGGATTTCTCACCTGCTTCATTCTGTACTTGCCAGTTCTTCTTAAATACTCCTGTACTTCATTATGCCAGAGGCTAAACCTGCACTTCTGCTTCTTCATGTTCATATTTGCTTCTTGTACTGAACTGAATTTCTGCCATTGTTCTGTTTGCCATTGTAAAGTAACCCCAGATCTCTCACCTCTGTCACATATAGAGGAAGGATCTCTATGGCGTTTGTGACTCTGTACCAGACAACTTCATGTTCGGGCAACAAATACTTCACTGCCTTGGATCAGAGCGTCATCGCCTCACCTTTACAAAAGCCTGAAAGGAGTCGTTAAATCTGCGCCGCCGACAACAAAGACACGTTTTTCCTGCTTTTATACCAAGGCCTGAAACGAACCTCCTGATCCAAACCAATCTCTACTCTCTGCTCGCCACCGCCGCCGCTGTTTCAAGGACGCCGCTTTTATTTGACGGTTTTAGATCTCATTTACTGTCTTTGTGTCCTCTGTGTTTGAGACTGAGAGAGCCTGTGTGTGTTTGTGTGTGTGTGTGTGTGTGTGTGTGTGTGTGTGTGTGTGTGTTTGTGTGTGTGTGTGTGTGTGTGTGTGTGGGAAATGACGGTAAATTGTCACCAACAGCCTTTAAAGCTTCATTGGCAGATCATTGGCAGATATGTCCCCATAACAACCACAACGTCTCGCTCACAGTTTGAGACCTGGCCTCTGTTGGACAAACGTTGGTCTCCCGCTCTTGCTCGTTGGTAAAAAAAATCCGCCACCGTCGCCACCGCCAGACTGAAAGAGTCGGCGTGTTTACCACCACAGATAAAGAGAGGCGAGCAGCACTTAAGAGAGGCTTTTAAAATGTCGGCGGCCTATTCATCCACGTCTGTCTCTCGCACGACGCTCAAGTGCAGCAATCAGGAAGCGCACATACATCAACGCCTCGCCTCCTTTAAAGGACACCAGGCGCTCAGGATTCACTCTGTTTGTTTTCCCCTTTTTGTGTCTCAGCAGCTCGATTGCAACATCAAATGCCACGCCGCCGTCACCGCGATCGCTGCCTCCTCCTCCTCTGAACTCGCAGCACTTTCAGCCCATCAGATCAGAGAAACTGGACTCCTTCCCCCCCTCCCTCCTCTTCCTCCTCTTCCTCCTCGTTTGCCTCTTGGCATCACTCTTTCATGTGTAACTCAGGGTCAAAAGAGATTCATCTACATCTCCCAACAAGCTCCTAAAAATGCCTTCTGAATGGATTTATGGAATCCAGGACGACGGGACACGTGGACAGACGCATGCCTGCTATGGTTTGAGACATTTAAAGACAAATTAGGACGAGGAAAGAAGGACACAGGGGAAAAGCAAAGTGGGTGAGTCACAAGTGGGTCAACGGGCTGCGCTAATAAAAGAGCGGTTCAAAGAAAAGGGACTCCTGGGACCAATGGACTCAATCCAACACACTCCACCTCCAATTCTCTGACTCATTTTGGTGGATTAATGCAGCGAAGTCGTCCTCTTGATTCCACGGAACAGAAGATTCCACTTAAACGGAGAGGGAATTAGAACTTGGAGGAACAATAAACTTGTAAAGTCACCCTGGGAACCAAACGTGACACTTCAGCACTGTAAACAAAGTGACGAAGCTCAGCCTCATCCGTCCCCTGCATCCGTCCGCGGAAATCAATAAGCGACGACGTTGCATTCCGAGGTCACGTCAAAGCGTCTGATTAAAACCCAGGCATGTGGAAAACGCGGCCCCGCTGCTGTCTCGCTTCCATTAGTCGTATTAGCTCCGTGGAGACCCTCGCATTTATTTTCATTAGCACCTTTCACAACCACAATTAGAGGGGTTAGTTGATTGTCTGCTGCAGGACCTCCGCTCTCCGTCCGTCCATGATGGACGGCAAACACGCCAAACTCAACACCCCGAGGAGGCAGAGCGCCGCGTTTGGTCTGATTCCATCCAGAAACAGAAGTTTGTACAGGCAGATGTCTTATAACTTCAATACCAAGGCCGTTAAAACACATTTCTACAAGTGGATGCCACATTTTCCGGATGGTGACGCTCCTATTCCTGCTATTAACTCTCAAATCAGCCTGTAGGTGATGTAAATGCAGCCTGTAAAGAGCTTCAAACAAAGGCCTGAAAACAACAAGGTGGTACAAACTCATAAAACCCATAAAAAAAATCTAATAAGAGAGATAAGAGTCAACATTGAGTCAGGGACGCTCCTCTGAGCCCTGAGCCCCTTTTTGATTTCTCCATCCCCGACCGAGAGACAAAGACAGCAAAGAAACCGGCCAAGATTTCAGATTCTCACAGTTTCTTGCAGTTTATGATGAAGGACCAAACCCTTGCAGAAGATTTACGTCTGGAAAGCCGAGCCTGCAGTATATTATTATATTTAACAGGGCGAGAATGTCCACAACAGAGCAGAAGACGCTGTTATGTGTGTATATTCACTGAATGCAGTATAAATTATGCAGGGTTCTCTACAAAACAACCAAACACAAACATTTATGTATCATTCTTCATCTTTTATCAAACTGTGTGTGTGTGTTTGACATTTATGTGCTTTGGTTTTGTAGACTCTTCTGAATTTAGAGTCTTAATACAGTTTAGCTTCTTCTTCTACTTCTTCTTCTTCTTCTTTGCTGAATCATAAATGGGTCGATCAGTCTGCGTTGACATTGTGTTTGCACAGCGGAAAGCGTTCACGTTGCAGAATATCGTGCACGCGGTTGAAGCCGTAAACACTCAGGTTCATTAACGCACGATAGCGTCGGCACAATAACACAGTGGGACTAATCCTCTGGCTTGATGCTGATATGTGTAGATGTGTAGATACTCCACCTCAAACAAAGTGTTGTTATGCAAGGTGAATGGGTTTGTGGGTAAAAACAGGAGCCCTGCTTCCCCCCCTTGCGCGTTTGCTTACCCGGCGGTCATTTTGCAGGCGCTGTCTGTGGCGGGAGCTGCGTTTGCTGCGCCTCTTTGTGGTGTCCTGAGGATAGAAGTGGAAGAGGCCCTCTCCAAAGGGAAGCTGGGGAGGAAAGGAAGCATCAAGAGGGACAACATGAGAGAGGAGCAACACACACACACACACACACACACACAGAGAAGCTGCTGTCTGTGAAAGGCAAATCAAACAGAGGAGGTGGAGGAGGACACAAGGTCGTCCTGGAGTGGACGCTCTATTCTGAGGAGCCGGAGCGTCGCCATAAATCACAAGGTTGAGGAAATGAGAGGCATTATCCAGAGCTCTCCCACAGGCGCCGTGCATACATGTAGATTAAACACACACACACACACACACCTCCCCTCACGCTTGGTAACAACCAAGCGGAGGTCAAGCCTCTAAACAAATGCCTGACAGATCTGAGGAGCAGATGAAATTCTTATAGCGGAGGATTATTCTTATCTTCCATCCTTCTGTTGTCCATCACCAAAGAGACAAAAGCTCCTGAGAACAAAGAGTGCTCTGATAATCCAGCACCTTTACTAAGGGTAATATGAGATGATCGTGCCATCTTTTATCTGTGTGTGCGTGTGTGTGAGCGCTCATATTTGTATGTGTCCCGGTCTTGTTAATTAAGCAACAATAGAATTCCAAATGGCACAGACATTGTTTAATGATGCAGATCCTATTAAGACAAATATAGCTGCCGATTACATAACCTAGGAGGCAGGGAGGACAGTGAGGGAGGGGGGGAGGACAGGGAGGGAGGAAGAGGAGGAGGGGGGATGATGATCTAGCAGCTACGAGAGGAGAAGGGAACTGGCAATCACAGAATCGGTGATGCTGCACGAAACCTGGCGTAGGTATTAAATGATGATGAGTTACAGATTGTAGCGGGTTTTCTCTGAACGCGGAGGTGAGACGTGTGATTGGAGAGCAGCAGGCAGGCGGGCGCCCCTCTGCTCGCCGCTACGCCTCACCGCCTCAGGCTCCAGCCAATTTCACCCACATACTGCTTATTTTGACATGTGACAAGGCAACACACACTGTCAGGGAATCATTTCCATGTCTCTGCTGTAAATGGTGTGTGTGTGTGTGTGTGTGTGTCTGTATGTGTGTGTGTGTGTCTGAGTGGTGGGCTGTGTGTGTTTTTTTGACACGTAGTGACGCGTGAGGCATTTATCAAGCTGCTTAATGAGAGAGGGAGACTTGGCTGAGTAAAAAATGGAGACAAGGCCTTCATGTCTGTGTGTGTGTGTGTGTGTGTGTGTGTGTGTGTGTGTGTGTGTGTGTGTGTGTGTGTGTGTGTGTGTGTGTGTGTGTGTGTGTGTGTGTGTGTGTGTGTGAGCAAATTTCACACCTCTTAAGGAAGAAGGCGGCCATTGAAAACAATAACAAACCTGATTCCTCCTCCATACAAACAGACTCCAGCACATTTTCCAACACGAGGCTTCGCTACAACTTCATCCTGTGGCTCTGATCTCCTGCCCGATTTTTAATGTTTTCCATCTCTCACACACGGCTCTCATCGTTTTATAGGCCACTGGAATCAGACCAGTTTCCAAAATAAACAGTTACATTGGGGGCAGAGGCAGAGTTGTGCCACCAGGGGCCTGGACCCCCGCTGGGGCAGAACCGGGCCTGCGTTTAAGGATGCATGGATGACGTCACTGAGAGGCATAGGAAGCAAAAGTGTAGATGAAGTCCAACACTGAGCTGAGCTTCTTTGTTTGGTACTACTTCAGAGATACTGCACCGGTTGTGTTGCGACATGCAGCACGTTCATCAACAACAACAACAATAACAACAACAACAACAATAACAACAACCACACTGATAACGGATATGGAAACGTTTGCACAGCTGCTTTCCGGTCAAATCTGGACATTTTAACATGCAAATGCCGGAGCGAGACATGCAGGAATGTGTCAGCACGCATCCGGGAGCGTTCGTACCTTCCGGGCACTCTGGAACCCATGTTGTGTTGCAACTTGGTGCGCCTCGTCCTGCGCGTCCTCCCGCAGCTGGACCAGGAGGTGGTCCGTCAAGACCCCCGCGTCCGCAGCCTGCGCGGCGAGCAGCAGCAGCAGCCCGCCGAGCAGCGCCGTAAATCCCGCGGCCGTCCCATGGAGGGGAGATCCGCGCATCGTGTCCGGCTTCGTGTCAGATTCAACCCCGTCTGCCTGCTCGTCTGCCTGCCTGCCCGTCTGCCTGCCTGCCTGCCTGCCTGGCTGCCCGACGGAGTGGCTGCACTGTGCGGGATGCTCCTCGGCAGAGATGGGAGGAGGAGGAGGGAGGAGGAGGAGGAGGAGGAGGAGGGAGGAGGAAGAGGAGGTGTGGGGGAGTTCAATCAAAGCTTTTGCGGACGCATCTCCTCGTCGTCAGCTGATCAGACCGCTGGAAGTTGCGCTGCTATTTCACCGAGGTTGAACTGCTCCTGCTGTGGTTCGAGTCGAGGGCTTGCGAGTGTGTGTGTTTGTGTGTGTTTGTGTGTGTCTTCCGGGCCAAACCTGCATCCTCAGCCTTTATCTCTCCACCTCCTCTTCCTCCTCCTCCTCCTCCTCTTCCTCTGTAATTCATTTACCTCCTTCGCTCGGTATTTTCTTGCTCGTGACGATTGACCAATGGGCTCGTGCGGGTGTGTCGCTACGTCGGGGTGAGCTCGCGCACAGGGGACACTTTCAGCACCCTGGAGAGCTCCTCTCCATCTGACAGAGTGTATTACCACACACACAGCAGTGTCCTATAGCTCAGACACGGAGCTCGATTGGCTCATAATGTTCCGGTAAACAAACAAAAACAAACTGTGCAGGTAAAATTACATCAGAATGAAGCAAAACAACAACAACAAGGTTGATCCGGACAGCAAAGGAAGGTGGTCAGTGCTGCTAAGAACCTATGACAGATCCAGCTTCAGTCCATTCAGTCCATTCCTTCAGGAGTGCTGAGCAAACAAGGCAACTTACAGCAAATGCTTCATCCCCACAAAGCAATAACCTGATAAGACGCTGCAGAGACCCACACACACACACACACACACACACACACACACACACACACACACACACACACACACACACACACTGTGTTGTTTCCATCCAACAGTCCAATTTGGATGTAAACTAAATTATAAAGTAAATAATTTATTAACTTCCGCAGTGTTGGGTTGCCAGGTTGTGAAAAAATCCTGTAGGAAAGCATTTCTGCCTTATAGATGAATTAACTGATCAATGGTCAGGAAGACATTGTATAGCAATAAGCACTATCATTGTCATGTACATGACCTTATTTGAATCAATATGGCTGGAATATTGTATTTATGTATGAATATAATTATATTTGTTGATAACTGGGCTACACTGTCTACAGGTCTGGTTTCTGTGTGAGAGCCAGCCAGTTGTTCCACATGTGGCTTTCAAACAGACTCACCTCCGTGTCTCTGCTTAATTGGCCGCACCTGTTGTTTACAAACAATCGTCAGCTTCAAAGGGTTTGAGCTTTAGCTGTCACTCAAACCGCTCGTAACTTCATTCTTTCTGGTTCAGACACCATTCTGACAAGTCTGCACCCCAGCAACCCTACCAACCTTACTATTATTGTAAACCCTGTATTGTTTAAGACTTAAATCATATATAATGCATCAAATCCGACTTCTCCATCCCTCATAAATGTTGTATCAAAAAGTGATATCATCATTTTATTGCAGTAATCCAAAATGTCTTACTGGATGTGGAGTTCTTTGTGCAGAGGTTGGACATTGGCCTCTATTACGACCAGTCTGACCCTGTCTGTGTCATGGAATGTGAGAACAATCCGCACTGGGCCGTGATTGGTCATTTACGTGAAGCTCTGGTTGTTAGAGGAGCCGAGCAGGAGGACTGTATTTTCACAGAAGCCGCTCATTAAAGACTCCAGCTTCCCCCGACTGACCCCTTTCTTCTTCTCCCCCTGCTGCTACATGTGCTATATACAGTACGGACAGGATTCATTGCTGCTTGGGGGACTGTAATGTAACTGAGGGAGAATGTGCTGGTGCGTAACACACTGATGCCCTTTTAACCTACAGATACTGCCAGTGTTCAGTGGAAAGAGATGCATGTGATTGTGTGTTGCTGTGTGTATTTGTTCTTGCTCTCTCTAGTCCGGCCATAGGCACCTGGGACTAGAAGGTCATATTGATGCCTGGCCTGAGTAGATGGCTCCGACCCCTGCGCCCCCTCTGTCCACCGGCCTCATTAAGACCCAGCAGGCTCTCTCACCTCTGCGGTTCACAGAATTCCATCCAGACTTGTTTACATAAAATGTATTGACTGACTGTTCGGTCACAGAGTCTGCTATATCTGTAAAGTGGTCACATTTCCTCACGTGTCCTGCTGCTGTAATGTATCAGGGGCAACATCAGTCAGGTCACTTTTTCAGGATATATTTTTCTGCTGTTTCATAGGACAGCGTTCTTCTTTTTTGAATATCTTGTTTCAAAAGGACAACAAACAAAACATGAAAGCTTTAATGTCAAATAATGTAAAACCATTCAAACAAAGGAACAATAAATTAAATAAATATTAATTTGATTGAATTAGAAAATGCTGCCTGGAAAAATTGTAATCACATTATGTTCTTTTTGGGATTATTGTGCAAAACTGCCTGTAAGAACAAGGTGTACATGCTGTAGATCACACAGCAAGACTCGGCATACATTTGTCTTATTTACAATTATTTCCCTATTTAACTCAAGGCTGCAAGATCGCTCATATTGTATTGATCTATTGTATAGATCTGCGTCTCTTAATGACCATAAAGAGACGTATCTATAGATCTATACAGCATGAAAGTTTGCAAATGTAACTTCATAAATTAGTAATTTCTCATATTCCTTATTATTTCCGTTATTTGGTGTTTAAATATGCATGTGCAGAATGAAAATGTCCTTGTAAAATATTCACATGTGTTTAGGAAATGTGTATTTTCTTCCAGATGTGTAATCTGTTAACTTTAACTGTTAAACAGAAACAAATGAATCACCGTAATTGTCCTTTGAGTATTACAGAATAATATGGGGAGCCCATGGATCACAGTTATCGCACAAGTCTGGAGGAAATAATGAGGGGGAATTTTGTATAAGTGGATCCGTTTTGCTAATAAGTGTTTCCGTGCTCCCTGCAGATCTCCTCCCTCACTCCCCCAGAAGACCACTTATCCGCCTGGGCCCAGCCAGAATCCCTGTCTTTTGGTCTCCAAATTGTCTGGAAGTACCGAAGAAAATGATCAAATCATTCAAGTAGAGAGGCGAGTGGCTGTGTGTTCATGCAGTATTACTCTAAGACTGTGATACCTCAGCTTTGGATACTTCTGCCTGCAAACTACTACAGAGGGAAAAGGGCACCAATCATCTTCAAGTCATGCAGTGTAATCATATATTGAGTGGGTGATCACACAGTGCACGACTGAAACCCAAGATGCATGTGACTCTGCCCACACCGCAGTTTGAGAACCACTGCTTTAAAGTATTCCTTCACTTCTTTCCCCCGTGTATTCAGCCTCTTCCTCACTGTGAAGCACTTGTAGCTCTTTCTGAAAAGTCTGAAGCATCATTATTATTATTATTACTGTTATTTTGTAAGAAGCTTATTCAAGAAAGTCCTCCAGAGGCCTCCCGAGCTCTGAGACGTTACAATTTTCCCCTCCACTAAATTCGCCCAAACTGGAGGAGCGGAGGGAGCGACGGCGAGACAAAGACGAGAGGCTTTTCTTATCCTTCCCTGTAGTTAAGCTGTCATCGCTCAGACAGCCCTGCTCTCCCTCCTGTGGCACCGCCGTGGGATGGGACGTCTCCCAGTCAGTGGGGGATTCTGGGTACTATAGCCACGCTGATTGCAGTTAGGATAGTGTCAGGAGCTGCACCCTTGATGGTTTCATTCACTCTCCGTCGGCGTGTCTGTCCACGTGTGGCAGGAAGCCGCCGTATGCCTCTGGCTCGGTGAGATAAGGCGCCGGCCGTCACAGGTAGACGGATATCAAAACTCACATGTGATGACAAAGGGTGGACAGCTGATGTCATGCAGTATCATTAGCGCCCTGTCACCGGCTCGGATCGTTGTGCTTAACCGAGGCCAAGCAGACACGCGATCAGTAAAAGTACCTACAGATTTTAGCTGTGAGTACGGCAGCTACAACAGAGTACTTCTGTTTAGGGACTGAAGCTGTAGCTGTAAACTGTAGCTACTCGGCAGGTTCAGACTTTACTCAATTGAAATATCTTTTATCTTTTAATGTGAAGCTTTGGGTCTCTTTCCTCCACACACAGACACACTAACCCACACACAAACACACACACAACACACACTCCTTCAATCTCAATTCATCAGGAGCATTTTTATCCACTGGCAGTCGTCACAGTGAGCACTAAGGACTCTGCGTTTAATTGCCGCTGATCTACAAGTACACCCGGCAGTAATGCTGTGTTGTACAGATCCATTACTTCCAGCAGAGCCGATGTTGGACCTGATGTGCTGTGAGGCGTGGCAGACAGCGAGGCCAGCTGAGGTGGAAACACCAGCGTGATTTGTCACGGACCACAACTCTGCGTGAAAGAAGATTAAATTGAACTCATCTCTCTCTCTCCCTCTCTCTATCTCTCCCCCTCTCTCTCTCTCTCTCTCTCTCTCTCTCTTCTCACCTCTTACATCATTCTGTCCTCTCTCACGTACGCTCACCTATTGCAAATCAACATGTTTTCTTTTACGTCCTCAGCTCGCCTCTGTCACCAAACTAAATCGTCACGTTGCCATGGAAGTGTTGATCACGTCCCCCCTGCAGGTCTGAGGGAGTCAAAGGAAACACTCGAGTGTCCTTTCGGGAGGGGGGGAGGTCATTTGTGACGTCCGGAGCCACGCGGATGTGATGTTTTCTCTCTGCAGGGTGCTGAGCAGTATGGTGGCCTCTGATGTGCCAGTATGAGATGGGGCTGTGTGACTGGGACCTTAAAGAGACAGGGCAAAATGACCTGTTTTCACTCAGTGTGCAAAGCAAATATTTCAGCGAAACGTTAACAATCAAACTACAAGTTAGATGTATTCCTAATTCTCTCTACAGTTTTGTTATTGTTTCACTCTGTTATTGTCCTGGGTTGTGTTTAATGTGTGTATGTGAATCACAAGTGCCGTGTCCTTGTATGGTGTCTGTTCTGCAGAGGTGCAGCTCCTCATAATTTGCTTTTCCAGCAGCTGTGTTGTGTTTTATTCACCATCTGCTGGGACAAACTATGCCACCGTTTCACTTTAGCGAGCTCATTCCGTCTCCCCGCCTGCTCCGCCCTGTAAATCTCTGTGTAAATTAAACATAAAGTCTCTGGGTTTGTGCCAAAGCTCAGCATCAATATGGGGGAGAAAAACAACAACAACAGCAACAGCAGCACCGCCGACCCTTATTATTAATGACCTCTGGAAGACAAGGAAGCCTGTAGCTCTTCACACACACACACACACACACACACACACACACACACACACACACACACACACACACACACACACACACACATACATCGCAAAGGAATGGAGGAAGACAAAGTTATTCTGCGTTGTTATTCATAGCACATCCGCCTTATAAATTTACTTTAATTGGAAAAAGAATAACAACAGCATGAGTGGAGAGGCGTCAGGTAATCAGGCTAATTCTTTGCTTGTGTGTGTGTTACTTATTTAGAAGTGAATATTCTTCCCTGGCTAATAAATGTACCACCTAGGAGGAAATGAAAAGACGTGTAAATTAACATCGCGGATGAATCGTATTTGTCTGGAGAGAGAGAGACGGGGTGAGAAAAGAATTGGTCTGATTGGATTAACTGGTGCTAACTCGCTCCGACTTTAAAGGGGGATAAAATCTTTCACATTGAACGCCACAAATACAAATATAATCAACTTGAAAACTGTTCAGGGCGTGAATGTGGACTTATTTATAGCAAACAGCCGTGAACAGATGATATGAGGAGAAAGGAGGCAAAGGAGCTAGTGGTTGTTTTGGTTTCTGCACGTGATTGTCGACACTTTTGGGTTGTGGAGAGCTGAACCGTATCCCAGAATTCCCTGGGTGGAATGGATTCTTATGGATCCACGGAGCACGGAAGATGCAATCTCCTACACGTGAAGTTATAAGGTTTAGTTAGCGACAAATATCTGATCCTCTGTTGCTTTAGAATGTGTTTCCCTATGACCTTATGCCCTGAAACGTTGGTATTTTTATAATGTGAAGTAGCTGTGTTGTGGCTTTGTGAGGCAAACTTACAACCAAAGAAAATAGATTGGAAGTTCTATTTGTGAATCTTTAGCTTTATCACGGATAACAACATGGATCTATAAGTGTCCAAAGGCCTACAGACCTGTTATGTATGATCCATTTCCTGAAAGACGTAATAGGACTGGAGCGTCTCATCCGTGTCTGCTCGCTACAGGAAGAGGATAATGAAAACACATAGATTTTATTTTTTATTGTGCAGGTAAATTGTCCTCCTCAGTCTTTCCTTCCTTGTGTGACATCGAGCTTCTTTCCTTTCCCTCCATCAGAGGAGCATCAGGGCTCCCGCTCTGATGCTAATGCAACATTCCCTCGATTCCGAGCCGGAACGCCATGACTGTTATTGTCACATTCACCGTTTTAGGAACAAACGTTATTGCACAGTTTGGTTTCTGGGCCTGATTTGCCTGCAGCTGAAGCCTCTGCATCACGTAATGAGACGATTTGTCAAAGGCACAACAGTAATCAGCCAAATGGCATCACCGGGTGCTTTCCATCTTACAGTAAGTTTTAAATGCGTGCACAGGCCGCTGTCGTTCTCCAAGGAAAACATTTCACACCCAGCGTGCGTTCAGAAGTGATGTTGACGCCGTAGCTGCGGTGCTTTAATTGCCATTAGCCCCCCAACACGCCGGGATCAAACACCTCTAAAGCGCTCGCTGACGATTGGTTCTCACCGTGGAAACATTACCTCAAAGTTAATTCTTATAATCAAGCCTCCCGAGCTCAACCTCGTCCTTCGTCATGAGACATCCGAGGCGCTGCCAACTTCCCCATTTCCTGCGCTCGTTTAGTCGTCGAGCTGCCTCCTATTTGATGCCCGGGCTGATTGCCGGGCTTCAGTCGGGGCCGTGTCGTTTGATGAAGCGGCCGGGAAATCTGTGACCTTTTGAGGCGCAGCGGGAAACGATGGCGACGTAATCGGGTCGGCCGTCACAAACCCTGTTAAGCTCCACACATGTAAGGTTAACACTCAGTGGGAAGATGGAGCATTAAGAGAGATGCAAAGTCATGATTTCCATGTGTTTCTATGTTGGTTACAGTCACTACGGCTACGTGTGTGTGTGTGTGTGTGTGTGCGTGTGTGTGTGTGTGTGTGTGTGTGTGTGTGTGTGTGTGTGTGTGAGAGAAAGAGAGAGCTAGAGAGAGAGAGAGCTAGAGAGAGAGAGAGAAAGAGAGAGAACACAGTAACACTGATGGTTTGAATGAAGCCGATGCCGTTGAGCAGTGGCAGAAATGTTGACTGGCTGTATATTGATCAACCTGTTCTCATTCCTATTGTCCGACGGTGACGCCTTGTCAGATCCCCTACTGTTGCGTTATGGAAGCCCGTAGTACCCAGGACGTTCAAACGGCGCTATTGACTGAAGTGTGTGTAGGCTTAATGACACATTTTGCAAGAGGTCGTAATGCCGGAAACATGTACATACTCTCTCCCCAGCCATGATGTCACTCTAACCTCTCTGATGTCTTCCACGTCAGCTCAGCAGCTTCAGAGACGGCCGCGTGTGTGTGTGTGTGTGTGGCTGTGTTGCTCATGGCGACCCGGCTAATCTGAGAGGTCTGTGACATATTGCGGGGACAGGACGGCTGACCTTGGCCGGATGCGATGACGAAAGGGGGCTGCATCACGCAAACAGCATAAAGTTGTGTGTGTGTGTCTGTGTGTGTGTCTGTGTGTGTGTGGGTCCTGATGCTCTTTCCATTCTGAAAGGACATTAGCACTAATGGTAATGGTATCTCAGAGGTTTCCAAGCCTCTTTCCAGTCTGTCCTTATAGACGAGCAACCAAAGAGCAGCACAGTCCATTAACAAAGTAAACAATGGATATTTTTCATAGGCAACACGGTGCACAGGGTAAACACGGCTTTGCAACGGGCAATTAGTGAGATATCGTGTGCTTTAGCTGTTTAGCACTGCTTGAAGTTCAGCCATTATCCCTTTGAAAGCACAACAGGATCATGTTTGCTGAAAGCGGGTGATGGCGTTGGAGGGAAAGGGATGAAAGGAAAAGGTGATAAGGAGTAAACATTGCAGGGAATCTAGACACCGAGTCATTGAGGCACGAGTGACGCCGCCGCCGCTTGGCATTTAAGCGACAATTAATCCAAACAAAAGGTGACGACGGATGCGGAGAAATGCTACGTTAAAGAACAAAACGTGGCGTGTTTCTGCCTGTTTTTCCATATCGCTCAGCTTTTCTACACCATTATCCACGGCTCCTTTGTGTGTTTTTGTGTATGTGTGTGTGTGTGTGAAAGGCGGCGTAGGTATCGCATGGAAACGCTGAGCCTTTATCCCCGGACTCTTAACACAGACGTGAGAAGCCGCCATGTTTGATCCACCCCGGGGATTAGCGGCGGCCACAGTCTCTTAATGGTCTCGGGGACCAAAGGCCGCAGAACTCCAGCATCCTGTGAGGTCAGACTGCAGCTAATTAGCAATCCTGACCTGCGCTAATTCACTCGCTCGCAGTCGCCTCATTTATTTAATCGAATAATTGGAAATTCGCTTCCACAATTCTGTTTTTTTTTACTTTTAACTGAACTTTTCTAAACCACACCTCTCCGTATCAGACAGCATTCAGGCCCGTCCTCTTCATTATACCAGGTCAGCTGTGCGATGATAGCACGCAGTACTTCCCCTGCAAAAACAGCCGTGTAAATAAACCGCAAAAGGGGTCAATAAAACTACAAGCTCAGGCGCACACAGAGATCCTCGTAGAGAAGCTCATTGTTCCCTCCGATTGGCGAGGATACCCCCCCGACCAATCAATACAAGGACCATTAGGCTTAACAAACCCGGCCGGTCTATAAAACTGCTAGCTGCTGCTCGGAGGAAGCTCAGGGAGAGCCGGGTAATGACGGAGGAGCAGGTGGTTTAGGAGCGTGGAGGAAGCTGATCCAGAGCAGTCTGACACTTGTTTCCTCTGAGGGTTCAGTGGAACTGTGTATGCTGGTTGGACAAGATCCACGGAAGAATTTGCTACGAAGGCGTTACATTTTGGTTTGTAATTTTTGAACCGTAAGTCGTAGAATCAAAATTCTTCGCCCCCTGGATTCTTTGGGTCGGTTCACACCCGTCCATACAGGTCACATCCATCTGTGCTCTAATCCAATAGCGGCATTGGCGGAGGTATGGGCTTCTTCTGGGCACCTTCTAGTTTGTTGTTTGATACTGAGAAGATTTATTAATGCAGATACACACACCAGACCTCCAGCATGTGTGTGTGTGTGTGTGTGTGTGTGTGTGTGTGTGTGTGTGTGTGTGTGTGTGTGTGTGTGTGTGTGTGTGTGTGAGTGAATGTGTGTGAGCTCCCTTTGCCGTGATTTGACATTTAGGGAAATGGAGCACAGTGGTCATGTTCTTCATAATAAGGCGTTCTATGACAGCACCAATTTTTATCGCTGTCAGTCATGGATTGCGGTGCCCTAAGTTTAGTGAGGCTGCAGCACTGAGATATGGAGCCTGAAAGGAACAGGAGGTCACGCCGACACGATGCTCCGTCCAGATTCAGCACGGCAAAGCTTCTCCCCCTGGACACAACACTGCAACATTCATAACAATAGACTGAAATCGCTCCAAAGTGACAGATCCTGACCGGTGCAGCTGAAGACCATCCAGAAGATTTCCCTCCATTTTTGTATTGTTATTTAATTATCGATGATGTGTTCACAACCATTATGTCAAATTAAAAAGCCTCTTAAAATTGATCTTTCCCCCTCACCAAGCCTCTTCTCTGTAAAATCACTCCAAAACAGAAAAACCTCATTTAGACGGCACTCGTGTGTGTGTGTGTGTGTGTGTGTGTGTGTGTGTGTGTGTGTGTGTGTGTGTGTGTGAGTGTGTGTGTGATGAGTGGCTCCAGTAACACAGAGCAGAGGAGACTTGAAACGGTCGCTGCTGCTCTGGAAATGTTGAGAAGCAGAAAAGAACACGGACAAGAAATCAATCATCAAATGTTGCGATGACATTGGATTCATGTGTTCATCCAGCTGACACGGCTTAATGCAAGGCCTATAAATGGAACTGGAGATTTCCATTCTACCAACACACACACACGCGCACACACCTCGCGAATTACGCTGTTTCGTTTCACCACTTAATTGCCTTTTGTAATGGTTAATTGGTTGTCATGACAAACACTCCATGGTTCTCCTATTCATAGCTCACAGGCTGCTGCTCCTGCTGAAGCTCATAAACGCCGACTGCAGATCAAAATATCTGAAGAAGGCAAGAAAGTGATGATTGCGATGGCGGTCAAACCTCAGCCTCATCTTTCCTCCTCTGTCCTCGATGTGTTGTAACACAGAGATGGAGTTTGTTTCCTCGTAAGGAGATTTTGTTTTGGCTCGCCTTACTGACAGTTACTCCTACCATTTTGAATCAAATGCCATAAAATCTAACATGAAGAACATCTGGACCAAGCTGAACAAAAGCCTTATCTTTGTTTTTTCATATTTGTCATCATTTTGATATGATTGGCTAACAAAGGGGAGTGTGTGTGGCTTATTCTTCAAAAAGTGGAATTTTTCCATTGTCAGCTTGGTGGACTCGTGAGCTCACTGCTAAAACAATTAAACTGGTATTGTAACCTGTAGTACTACTCAGCCTCGGTGGAGGTATACGTTCCCTTATTCACTGTGTCTTTGTTGTGCACAAGCAAGAAGTGGAGGGCGTTGAATACACCAACTAACTTCATTGTTTGCAGCTTTTTTAGTCGGGGCTGACTGACAGACTGTATCTGCTGGGTCGGAAAGTGTTTTTCTCTTTGTGGTCGCATGTCAGACCTCAGACCTGCTGCCCCTTTGTACTGTACATTCATTATTTAAGTGCTGTCAGAATGAATAGACGAGACATGAAGGGTCAGCGTGACCTCTAAGTCGCCATCGTGTAAAGAGAAGTTTCCTTTCACCGACCGCTGCTCTCAGTCGGCTCATTTAGGAGGTCAGAAGACTTCTCAGAGCTTTGTGAGACCCAGAAGTGAAGAGTGGAGAGAAATCTTCACCCTAAACTCAAGATGATGTTACTCTGCTATTGATGAAGAAGAGACGTTTCTGAGCATTTTATCTTTGCGTAGAATCGAGCAAGATCATCCAACAGAGCTGGTTTCAACAAAATGTGACTTGTTATTACAGAACAAAACGTTTTCTTGTTTATTTGAGACTGCTGTGGTGCGATTCTTCCTCCTGCCTTTGAGCCTTTTATAACTGCTGTGGAAACTTGACTGAGTGAGTTTCAACCAACGTCCACTTCTGGTTGTGAAGCAACAGCAATCAACAACAATCCCCTCAGCTGCCTTACAGAGATAAACTGCAGAAAATAACTATAATAATAATAATAACAATAGGACTCCATTGCTTTGATTTGTTGTAGGAAATAAGTAATTGTTCAAGTTTTTAGGGATTTGCATGTCAAACTCCAGACAGTTGGCGTTGAGATTGGTGTGTTAGTTTTACAGAATTTAAAAAGAAATGAATAAATAAAGAAAATGAATTCAGGCTGCAAGCGAACAGTTGAATAATTTTGTTTTCATTAAAATTTGAAGCCGACTAGACATCCAATTTTTCATCTAATTCACAAAAAATAATGAGAATAACCTTGTGGATTTGTATTCATTTGGCAAAAGTCACAGGCTAATTGCTGACTCACTCGGGATTTCCTGCCCATTGTCATTCAGCTGCCTGACCTTTGACCTTCGTGACCTTAATTAACTGAACAGTGTGTTTTTATCATGAAGCACGTCATGAGTCTTTACATTGTTAATGCTAATGAACGGAGAGCAGATCCATTTTAGTTACAGCGTAAGCACTGTTAACCCTCGCCTCACACACACACACACACACACAGTAACCTCTCCCTGGATCATTATGGTAACCACGGTAATAGGCAAAACAGATGGAAAAGAAAGAGTGAAAGGCTGAGAGTGGAGGAACTAAGGAGAGAGTGAGGGGAAGGGCGGGAGGGAGGGAGGGAGGGGTTGTCATGTGGAGTTTATTCAGGTGTGACAGAAACGGAGGTGAGCGGTCGTCGTGGGAAACAAGCTGATGAATGAGAGCGAACACCTCTTAACATCCAGAAAAGTCGTGTCACCTCCCTCTTAGTTTCTTCTTCTTTACTCTCCCTTTTATCCTCTTTTCTCTCAAATGAAACACACACACGCACACACACTATTCAGAAGATATTAATGTTGTTCCATGCAAGAATAATGTGTCTGCATTGATTAACTTGTCAGGTGGCATTAACAGGAGGAAACAGATATATTTCCCAGTAAATGATGACATGATGAACAGATGGACTTACGAGGCAGATGCAATTATTTGTCCACGACTTCTTTGCCTTCCAAATCACCGCAATTTATTATTTTATTTAGCAAAATGCAGCTTTGTGCGCACACTCAAAAGGCTGTGTTTTCCCGCGTGTGCCTCGCAGAGCGCCAAGCATCGAGCTGTTTAGAGGCCTGAACACACAAGAAATGAAATCAATGGTTTCTTTGTGCGGTTGTGTGACAGAGAAAATGGGTGGAATTACACTCGCTTGTGCAATTATATGAGTCAGAGATATAACACACAGACTCGCAATCACACGCAGGGTGAGAGAGAGAGCAAGAGAGAGAGAGAGAGAGAGAGAGAGAGAGAGAGAGAGAGAGAGAGAGAGAGAGAGAGAGAGAGAGGGAGATGAATATTCAGAAGCAGGCCTCTCTCTGTTGTAAATATTGCTGTTGCTACCCTGAACACTCCCTCCTATTTGTACACATTGATGGAGCTTTACCATCGGCGCCTCAGCATCTATTCTTTAAAATCACAGTCTTCAGTTTTCAGCCACACACATGTCACCTTTTCTGTTTTCTTGCTCTTTACAAACCTTAACAAGTGAAACCCTGACTGTCCTGGATGCTGTTGTGTTGCGCAGATTGTTATTGATGTTCTTACTTTCATGTTGGGATCTATTCTGAAATGTCCCGTAGATCCACTTGTACTCGTCCTTGGTGCGCCACTTAAGTGCACACTAAGTGAAAACGTGCTATTGTCAAGGCCCTGTCTTGAATAGCTCTGCTCTTGGTCGTCCATGTCAGGTGTAAGACAATGACTTCTTCACTTCCTGCCTGGATGGTTCAGAGCAGATGTAGCTATGGATGGAGAACAACAACAACAACAACCCTTTATTGTTGCACAACAGGATAAATGAAGTTCTATCTTATCTTATCTTATATTATTTAAATTCAGATTGCAGATTGTACCTTTAAACCCAGGTCACATGTTCTCAACACAGAACCAGTCCAACAAATTTACAACAATTATTGAGGATATCAATGAAGTGAGAAGCCTGATGGCCTTAACGATTGATTCATGCCGACTGATTGATTGATTTTGCTAAAACCAGAGGTGAGCTGGCATTTCCCATGTGACATTCTGGAGGAAAATCTTTGCCGACAAACCCCGATCAATCGCAGACGGATAGGACACGACGCTTCCAGACGTCCATGCCGGCCTTCTTTCATGGCAGACAGCAAATGGAGCTCTGGGGGACAATGCCCCTTGTTGTTTGGCCCCCGGGAGAGGAATAAAGGTGTTTCATTAACAATTACATTCTGCCTGAGTCACTCCACACCCGGGAACCAATGTGTCCACGCCTCAAATGTTCTGGTCCAATACTTCCATCCTTTTCTCATTTCAACCTCAATTCTGCTCAATCTGGCGTTATGGTTTCTTTTATTTCCTTCCAGGACAAGATGAGTCTGAGCTATCGAGTGTTTTGTTTGTCCGGGAACTCTTCGCTTTCCAAACGGGAATTTGTGAGATTGCCTTTTTCCTATCTTCTTCCTTTTTGATGAAGGAAAGAAGATGTTATTCATTTTCGCACCTCTATTGTAGTGTTGGATCTGGACTGATGTCGTGTTACTCGTCAGGGCGTCGCAGTCGTCACACACACGCGCACACACACATCGTTTTTTGATGAGCTTGAGTCTAAAATGTCAGGAGCTGCTGTGCTGCTGGGTGTGGAGGTGTGGCAGTGACAGTGCCTGCATGTGGCAGCTGCTCCCATACACACACACACACACACACACACATACACAAGCACGCATCAATCTCCTCTGACACTGTAGCCCTGCCTGTCACCATGGTAACGCCCTGAAGCTACAGCTGTCTGACGGAAGACTGACTTACGACAGGAGTAACTTTGCTGGGATTTGCGCACGAATACACACACGCGCACACACACACTTGTACACACTGCAGTCAGCTAAAAAGATGCTGAGTTTGTCATCATCTTGGGACTATTGTAAAGCTCAACCACTACTGGAAGGCCATTACTTTCCTCTGCATAAAAGACTCCAGCAGCTATTCCATCATGTTTTTGAAATAGGAGCTGTTTTATCTGAACTGAAAATAAATCTGAAGATGATTCTGGAAATGTTTCAATCTTCTCTTCCCCTGATGCTTCCTCAAAATGCTCTCATCTATATGCCAGAACCAGAGAATGATGGTTTCAGTCCTCTTCTATATAAAATGTTTCAATCTCTCCTCTCCTCTCCTCTCCTCTCCTCTCCTCTCCTCTCCTCTCCTCTCCTTTCCTCTCCTCTCCTCTCCTGTCTTCTCCTCTCCTCTCCTCTCCTCTCCTCTCCTCTCCTCTCCTCTCCTCCTTCTCTGCTCCTCCTCCCATGCTTGCGGTGTTATTTCTGTTGGCTGACATTTTGCGTCCACATTTTTAAATAGCTTGACATCGATCGCAGTGAAGAAGAGGAGCCAGGGATTGATTGATTATGTGTGACGGGCCTTATTTCCCAAACTGTTAAGGATAAGGCTGCATGTGGTCCAACTGGATACAATCTGATGAAAATAACACATTTGTAATAGCGTCACAATCAATAGCACAGCAGTCAATCACGTGAGAGTCTCTTTAAGATGGCAGGGGGAGAAGAAATAGATTAATAAACGACTGCGTCATCAACAAAATGAGAGATATTTGGGTCAGGTTGGTTTGAAACGGGAAATATTGATTGAGTTGATGTGTTCTCCTCTGTATCTGGGCGGATGTTGTGACACAGAGAGAGGTCACGCTGCTGATTCAGAGCCAATCAAAATGAGATCCTTGTCGTCCTTTGGAAAGAGCCTTAACAGCCAGAGTAAATGTCAGGCCATGTTTAATCATGGATTGGGAACACATGCCCAACTGACTACTCTGGGTCTGTGTGTGTGTGTGTGTGTGTGAGAGAGAGAGAGAGAGAGAGAGACAGGGTGAGCAGGAAAGAGATCTTGCTCGTCTTTAAGAAATGTAAAAATATGCAGGTTTGTCTCATCCCATCTGCTCTATTTATCTGAACACTTGCTGGAAAAAAAAATAAAACACTCCCACTGTAACATTCAGTGGCATTTGTCAGTTGTAAAAGAGGCCAACTCATCTGCTCATGTTCCTAAACTGCAGGTGAATCATTCAAACAGGGAACAGTGAGATTATTCCGCATCTATTACTGCAAACATTCTGCAGACTGCATCTACAAACAGGGACCTGCTGGGCTGTACAGAGCCTGTAGGGTTTTCAGAGGTGACGTGTTACATTTTTGAGAGGGGGGGGGGGGGATCCGGACTGTTGCCGTAGAGAATCAGTAACCAAACAAGACATTTCCACTCCCAGCTGTCACTTCCAACCATCTCCCCTAATAATACGTCCACATGTCCAGGTAGACGGGAGTAATTGTCTTTGTCGTCGTTGGATTTGTCCAAACCGTCTCGTCTGTCAGCCTCAGCACCACGGCTCTTTATCTGTATTCCAGCATTTGAAGTAGCGTGTGAGGGTTAGGGTTAACTCAAAATCGGGCATATTGAATGGATGTTGTGTCCACTTGAGACCAGAAAAGCAAAACAACAACATGCTTGATATGATATAAAAAAGACTTTATTGAAAAATGTGTAGAGAACAAGAGGAAGGTCCGGCTGACTCTACAGGAGGACGGCAACTTGGGAATGTTGGGATGCAATGTGATGTTGAGAATTTGTATGCTTTCATTCTAAACGTAAATAACTACGGCCAGCACACGGGGAGTCGTTGATGTCCTACTCACAGAAGAAGTCCATTTTCTGAAGAACAAAAACAGTCAAGCAAAATTAAAATGAGATCAAATTTGACAGCAGGGGACAAAGTTTTGTATTGAAGCTACTCACAGTTGTTGGAATCTGCACCGTCTCCTCTGTGAACTTCTGCGTCTCTCTCAGCATAGTAGCGGGGAAATATCCAATGAGGCCCATCTGGTCCACATACCGCTCACCGTAGACCTGCCAGCAGAAACACCACAACCTCTCCAACTTCAGATAACGTGTGTGATCTGTATTCAACTCTCTCAGAGTACACATAACAATTCTACATAAATTATCTTTGTTGCCTCCAGATTAAACTTTAGCCTTAATGCCCATCTGGTCGTGTTGCTTTTGGACAGAAACAAAGTTAATCTCTGTTTGCCTCAACTTCTGCTTTCTTGTGCCTTTTTTGACTTTGGTAAGAATGTGATCATTTGTTTTGCTCTCTGCTGTGGTATAAAGCAAACAAGCACCTACGCTTCCAGACCAAAAGACTCCAGCGCCCTCCTCTGGAACAAGTTTAGAATACACATAGACCATCTGCCCCCTCTTGATGTTGATAAATCTACAGTCCGGAGCGATGAAATCATCCAAAGCTGTGGCCATGGAGAGAGCGTCTAATGAAGCACAGACAAGGAAAGAGATGAGGGGAGTGTGAATCAAAAATGACGCGTTTCTTACGGGAAAATTTACCTTCATGCTCCCTCATGTTCCTTCATGCTCCCTCATGCTCCCTCACGTTCCCTAATGCTCCCTCTTGTTCCCTCATGCTCCCTCATGCTCCCTCATGCTCCCTCATGCCCCCCTGACTTACACGAGCACTCTGCATCTGCACAAAGCTTGTTATCTGCCAGTTTATCCATGAGGACGGCCCTGGAGGTCTGCTGCAGTGTTGCCACGCAGAGCAGAATCACCAGTGGATAACTCATCCTGACCAAAAGGGCACAACTAATGCAACACAATGTGGCTCGTGCAGACTTGAGTGTGGATCTCGGAAGAAACCTCAAGCTGTAAATATCCCCAACTTTTTTTTTGGCAGGACAGAATGGGCTGAGCCTCCACATCACAGGCTCTCTGTCCAATCAGTGCTGAGTTTGGGAAATGTCACACTGTGAAAGTATTCATTTGACACGAGGGAGTTGGCTGCCTTCGTCTCAGATCTCACTCTCTTTGCAGGAACAGTCACAGTTTATGGTGGAACAGAATTGTAGTTCCTTCATGCACACATCGACAGGGCATTAAGTGTATTTAATAAATGATTCATTGCACTTGTAGAAAAAGGGATAGCATTGGTTGATTATACTCTGCCAAGGACATGGACCTTATAACTAAATAAATGAAGACAACTTTAGTTTGGAGTCTTTGTAAAGGTCCCCAGACATTTGTGGTTTTTAAAACCTTGAGTAGAAGAGTCATGCTATACTAAACAAACACCTGATGGCACTGTATTCAAAGAAGAAGAAGTAGAAGAGGTCTTCAATGTGTTACGTGAAGTCCCACCATTCTGAATGTGATTTAGTGATTTATTCATTTATTTTACTATGATTTGCATGGGGAAGAAGGTCATCAGTCATCAGTGAGCATGCTGGAGAGGAAACATCTTAGCAATGCAGGGTTAGGCATGTTATGAAAGCAATGTCATTTGTGGAAGAAATAATAACACAACAGCCTTGTCTCATTTGAATGATCTTTGCCCATAAATGTTATTGTTAATCTTGTGGTTGATTCAAATGATGAAATGTGCAATCATTTCATATTTACAAATCAATGACTCACAAATCAGTGTGATGATGAGAAAATTAAAAAATACTTTCAAATTATATGACTTTACAGCGACTTAATAGACACTTGATGTCATCAAACTAACAAAGTGATGTCATCCAAACTAACAAGCTAAAGTGTATATCATAGAGTTCATGAAGTACAAAGACTCTTACAGTGACTCGTGTTGACATCAATTTGATACTTTATATCAGTTTCTAAATGAGTGTTTAGTGGATTGTAGGTGTAACCTCTGTTCGTTTCCTTTTTAGTCTGATGCAAAGAACTGGCAATCTGTGCGTTTGTTACTAGTCAGATCTTCGATAGCTAGGAGGACGGGGTTTATAAACTACAACCACGTTAGCCGGGCGAATATAAGCACCGCTCCCCGAGGCAGTCCCGGTGAACAAATCACACACAAGCCCGCTGTGTCCGGCGTATGACGTGCATCCACCGTAAACTCAAAAACGATACTGGGACGTTAGTGTTGTTATTGTCCGGTTCGAGAGTTGGGGGCTGTCGGTGTTTTGTTTTGGGGGACTGTAAATGACTTATAACCCGACATTTACTCTGTAACACAACCGCCTACACGCCTGTGTTGATGTTTAATTTAATATTTTAGTGTCATATTTATCCGGGAAGTGATAATATTGATCCCAAAGTAGTCGGTGATGGATTCGCGGGTATCTGAGTTATTTGGACCAGGAAGTGGACAGAGCTCTGGACCTGGACACGGGGTCCCCCCTAAAAAGGCTTGTGCAAAGACTAACAAGAAGGGAAAGGTCCGGTCGCCTCGCAACTTCAAACCAAGCAATAACACCCCGTATCTACCCCCAGAGGTAAGCCGGGAAGGGCACGCATATCTGCCGCTAGTATGAGCAACATTCGTCCCGCCAGCATTGTTTGCGAAGCCGGGAATGAAATAATTGTGTGTGTGTGTTTGTGGAGGAGATTGGGGGGAGGGGTGCCTGTGTATGTGTGATGCTAAACAACCCAGCTAGCCGTGTGTATTGCATTCACCGGTGTTGTATTGTAACGAGTGACCGCGTTATCTTGTGACCTCAGCCTGAAAGCGCCGGCAGTCGCTCGTGATGCCAAATGTCGAAAACGAGAATATTAATGTGAATGTTTTCTGTGTATTCGCGTCTTTATTTCGTGCTATTTATTGTTTCAAAGGGAATCACCAGTATTTACACTGGTATCTTGATATATTGGGTCATGTTTGACCACAAAATGTTAAAAGCAGGAAGAGATTGTTCAGCTGTCCGCGCTGATGCCTGCTTGTTTGTTTTCACTAAACTAAAAATCTCAAATATAGATTTTGTCAGATGGGTTTATACGATCCAGTCGTGATCGCAAAAAGAGGTGTTTGCGAGGATGATGAAATGACGTGCAGCGGTGAAGTCATCAGTTAACAGGGCCACTTGTTGTTCCGTTACACCGTGTATCCCAACATGAAGTTAAACCGGCTACCAGTGACACGTAGTCAGTAACATTTGTCAGAGAGGAAAGTAAATGAGAAGTTTAGACGCAGGTTGCACGCGCACTTTGACCTTATTAAGTTTGTAGGTCAGATGTGTACATTTAGCTCGATTAGCTCATAATATTAACACCGCGCCAAAATAAAAATGGCTAATTGAGTCACTGGTTGTGGATGATCAGCTGTGTTTGTAAATACAGCAGAGTAGGCGTGTGTGTGTGTGTGTCTGTGTATTTTTGTTTTACAATTATGTGCATCCTATTTTGGTATTAAAAGAGAACAAGAAGGAAGTATTACAGGTTTATTCTCAGCGATAAACATCATAAAGTATTATAATGTTATTACACACAGACCACACATTCCCCTGATCACTTCCCTTTTCAGTATAAAGCAGCATAGGCGTAAATGTGATGTATGTTCATGTTTGTACCGGTCATTTTATGTTGTATTTATTGTAAATGTAACTTATTTTAGTAAAAAAATTATATATATGACATTTATTATTATTATTAATAATAATAGTAAGACATTTTCTCTCCCAGTCATATTTCTATACATACAGGTATTTCCTCTAATAACAGTATTCTTGCATTTGCTCGGTGGCCGCTGGGACAAGTCTCAACATGTTTTGTGGTTGCAGTTTCATCTGATCCACCAGCATGTACTGTGTGTAACCTTACCAGACCACCTGTACTAGAAGTGTAGCTGTAGCATAATGACAGCAGCAGTAGTTGTACACATGTAAGACATTTACCCAAGCATGTTGAATTTTACACTTTTTTGGTGTGTGTGTGTGTGTGTGTGTGTGTATAGCCCTCAGTCACTGCCTATTCACATGCTGCTGTGCTGCCCATTCAGTCAGATTGCTTTTCTTTGTGTCATTTGACAAATCAATGGCCTTTTGTCTCACTTTGGTACAGTCTGACAGCTGTTGTTCTCTCTCTCTCTCTCTCTGCCTCTCTCTCTCCCTCTCCCCCCCCCCCCCCCCCCCCCCTCTCTCGCTCACTTAGGCTGAAGAGGGAAATATAGAGTACAAGGTAAGCAAAAGAGCTGTCACTTGAGAGGGCTTCTGTGTTTAAAAAGTGGGGGTTTATTCTGTCAAAATGGACTTGGTTGCTTTAATTTACACCAAACAATGAAGACTTCATCGGTAGCTTCTGTCGGTCGCAGTCACAGTAGCTTGTCTTTATTCATTCATCCATTTTCCATTTGTGTCTATCATCAAATGCAAGTGTAACATGTAAGTGCAGCCAATGTGGTTTACTACTGAAAACCAACACCACAGTGGATTAGCAGGAGCATGTTTAGCATGGCGCTGACAGCTGCTTCCTCACCACATCAACAGTTTTTGGTTTTCCATGTAAGTCCTACAGTCGTCATGTATGAGAGCTATTCACAGTGATTTGTATCTCCTGGCTAGACTCAATCAAACCGCACGTATTACCACAGTAGCGTGGTCCGGCACTGATTTCTGAGGTTCCTCTCTTGACTAGCTGAAGCTGGTGAATCCCACGCAATACCGCTTCGAGCACCTGGCAACGCAAATGAAATGGCGTCTGCAGGAGGGCCGAGGAGAAGCCGTCTATCAAATTGGCGTGGAGGACAACGGCATGCTGGTGGGACTGCCGGAGGAAGACATGAGGGCGTCGCTAAAGACTCTGCACAGGCTGGCGGAGAAGTAAGGGCCTGAAGTCTCTCTTCATCCGTTTCTTTGGCCCTTAAATCGCCAGCGTCTCTGTGTTTCTCCTAAGTTTACCCACAATAACCTGCTTCCTCTCTGACAGAGTGGGAGCTGACATCGCTGTTCTCAGACAGCGAGAGGTTGAGTACGACTCTGAGGTTCCTCATAAGATTGCCGAGGTTCTCATTCGCAAGGTCCCCGATGACCAACAGGTAAGTCAGGCCTCTTGTGAAGCTACGTGGCCAGTTGTACGTATCTGTAAACCGCACACTGTTTCATCCTCATTGCACGTTTTCTCCCCGCAGTTCCTCGACCTGCGAGTCGCCGTGTTGGGTAATGTGGACTCGGGCAAGTCCACTCTGCTGGGTGTCTTAACGCAGGGCGAGCTGGACAACGGGCGGGGACGAGCGAGACTCAACCTTTTCAGGCATCTACACGAGATCCAGACCGGACGGACGTCGAGCATCAGCTTCGAGATCCTCGGCTTCAACAGCAAAGGAGAAGTGAGAGAAGATTAAATGGATTCAGTTTGAGCTGTCGGGGTACATTTCTCATAAATACTAGCTCAGGTGGAACATATAACCTCTTGTTTCTTCCCTCTCTAGGTTGTGAATTACAGCGAGTCTCGGACAGCGGAGCAGATTTGCGAGAACGCCTCGAAAATGATCACGTTCATCGACCTGGCTGGACACCACAAGTACCTGAAGACCACCATCTTCGGCCTTACGAGCTACTGCCCCGATTTCGCGATGCTGGTCGTCAGCGCAAACACGGGCATGGGTAAGAGGTTTCTCCAGACACTTTTTGTGTGTGTGTGTGTGTCTGCCCAGGTGCTCATTGTTTCTGCACACCACCTCCACAGAGTCGTAGGAGCAGCAGTGGCGTAGACACTCTGCAAACATGTGATATGTGGGCTTATGTAACAGACCACCCTCCCTATCCTTAGACCCTCCCCTCTGACGTCCACTACTAGTCCCAGAATAACACAAATACCTTCCATCCATGACAGACTAAGTGGCTGACTTTGCAGAAAGGACACTCCGCCCAGTTGCTAGTCTGACACGTTGGGCAGGTTTAAGACCTCTGCGTCAGAACTCTGGTATTGCTTTAGTTTATTGAACGCTTGTGGGAATCAGTGTAAAAGGTTTTTGTCAGAAGTGGGATTCGGACCCACGCCTCCATAGGAGACTGCGACCTGAACGCAGCGCCTTAGACCGCTCGGCCATCCTGACTTACATGTCAAGGGTGAGTCTTTGGCACTAGTGGTGTTGGGCTCTGGCAGCGACTGTTCACATCCCAACCACTTGTGTTACGGCGTCTCTTCTTCTGCTGCTTCAGAAACACTTGGATACTGTGTTACAACATCAATTGCACCGTCAGACATTATGGTAAAATTCCTGGTGCGCAATTTGAGAAGGCTACCAGGTCCAAGTCTCTGTTTCCGAATATGCATCGCTCGGCTTCCTCAGTGAGCCCAGCAACAACAAACAAGATGATAGCAGAGCAAATATAAGAATGGTTCCTAGTGTCTGTTGGACTGTAGAGAACAGGAGGGTTTGCTTTGCTGCGATCAGACAGGAGTGCGTGAAGTCACTGATAAAATGTTCCTGTCAGAAGTGGGATTCGAACCCACGCCTCCAGAGGAGACTGCGACCTGAACGCAGCGCCTTAGACCGCTCGGCCATCCTGACATATTTTGGAAGTAAGCACTGCGTCACATAATGATGACCCCCAGACCCAGACCCAGACCCAGACCCAGACCCAGACCCAGACCCAGACCCACACCCAGACCCAGACCCAGACCCAGCGTGTGTATTGGGAGGAGGGATCTGTGGCAGCTAGAGCCAGCGGCCTCAGATAAGACCCCCTGCTGTTAATAGAACCTGACCTTCTGTTTATAGAATCTCCTCTTTCCACTTTGCTTTTGGAGCTGCACCCATAAATAAGACGGCTTTGATGAGAGCGCTGCACTTCTCCTTCCTCTGTGAAAAAGGTTGAGGGAACGCAGAGTGGTGGTCGCACAGTGGTTGTTGTTACAAGTCTCACCGCTCTGGACATTTGCCTCAGTAGTCGCCACTGTCCAGTTTGCTACTTTCACTTTGAAGTTGCTATTGTCCAACATTGCAGCAGCTCTTGGTTTCCTGCTACCGGCCAAAAATGTAGCTGTCAGAAGTGGGATTCGAACCCACGCCTCCAGAGGAGACTGCGACCTGAACGCAGCGCCTTAGACCGCTCGGCCATCCTGACAAGTTGTCTTGTACATCAGACCTGCTACGTCAGGGAGCCAGTGGCCTCAGACAAGACCCCCCTTAAAAGCTCCTGACCTTTTGTTTACAGAATCTCCTTTTTCTGCTTGGCTTTGAAAGCTGCACCTATAAATGCCCGGAGTGTTTGCAGTTTTCATTCCTCTGTGAAAATTGGTAGTTATCACTTCAAATGTCAGCCTCGGGCCTTTCTGGTGTGGTTATTTATGATCACATTCACTGCTGTCGGCACTGAAGGCTCGGAAATGCTGACATCCCAGTTTGCCCCCTTTTACGTTGATGTTGCTACGGTGAAGCCCTACCACAGTATTAAGTTAACGAGTCCTTCAAAATGATGCTGTCAGAAGTGGGATTCGAACCCACGCCTCCAGAGGAGACTGCGACCTGAACGCAGCGCCTTAGACCGCTCGGCCATCCTGACATGTACACGGATGTGTTACAGTTAGGAACGCTCGCTCTGCCTCAAAGTACAGCTGCTCAACTGTAAGGTCGCCCTGTAAAGACGAGGTGAGGAATGGGGTCAGGATTGAGGCTCGCCCACGTCAAAGGCGGACAGGGGAGACGCCGACGGCAACCGGAGAGCTCGGGGTTTAAATTATGAAACACAGTAACAGATCTGTGTAACGCAACGCTCTGGTCTCAGTCTGGGTCGGGCGTAAAGCCAGAGCAAAAGCCGGAGGAACTTTGATTGTGACGCTGCACATAACCCCCCCCCCCCCCCCCCCCCCCCCCTCTGACCTCAGTGGAAGGTCCCACACTGTGTTTACATCTGCCAGCTGGGACAACAATCCACCCATCAGCTGATGTCTATTTTGGTTCTCTGTCTTCCCGCCATGATCGGATCGGACTTACAGAGTGAGTTGAGGACGAATTCTGAACTGAGACATAACCGACATAACACGACTCTGCGTCTCACGTGCATCAGTTTGTTTACATACAAACACAGTCAGCCTGCTGTGACCTTTGTGAGAGGTCACCTGACAGCAAGGCATTAGTGACATACTCACCTGGATGTGGTTGAACATGTTCGCTGAACTTAGCAGCCTTATCTTCTTCATATGACATAAGGAGTGAATACATCATGGAGGAACTTTCCTGCTGTTATCGGTTGTGTAATTACTCTCGTGACCTTCAGACTCATTAAGTTTCAGCTGACAGATAAGCACAGGCGACCTCTGGACCGATGTCATCTCCGTGTCGCCGTCCAGTGTTTGCTGCTCAGTGAAATCCGAGCTGCTGCACGCTGAGTAACACAGGAACACGCCCGGACTTGTCCTACATTTAACACGCCAAGAGATACCGTCAAGCACAGTTCTTCACATTACATGCCCGATTCGTTTTTTGTATCCCTAATGATCAAATTACATACTTAAAGCAAACATTGTGTTGGTTAAAAAGACACGTAAAAACCGTCACGTACTCCTCCTAGTTTGTTGAACCTAATCCCCGTCCTCCCCTGTCCTCCTTCCACAGCTGGTACGACGCGAGAGCACCTGGGCCTGGCCATGGCCCTGAAGGTGCCCACCTTCATCGTGGTCAGCAAGGTGGACCTGTGCACACGGCCCACGGTGGAGCGCACGGTGCGGCAGCTGGAGCGAGTCCTGAAGCAGCCGGGCTGCAACAAGGTGCCCATGATCGTGAGCAACACGGACGACGCCGTCATGGCAGCGCAGCAGTTCGCTCAGTCGCCCAAGTAAGGACCAAGGAAATCAACAACTACTTGAAAGTGAAGAGTTTTACACCGCCATCAGACTCATAATAATGGAATTTCTTCTCCTTTTGCCAATTAGCATCACGCCGATCTTCACCTTGTCCAGTGTGTCTGGAGAGAGTCTGGACCTGCTCAAGGTCTTCTTCAACATCATCCCTCCCCTCAGCAACAGTAAGGAGCAGGAGGAGCTCATGCAGCAGCTGACTGAGTTCCAGGTAGAACGAAGACGCTCAGACGACGCAATCTCAATCTCATGCAACGCTTACTTTGATTGTACCTGACCCCACTGTGTTTCCTGTTACAGGTGGACGAGATCTACACAGTCCCTGAAGTGGGGACAGTTGTGGGAGGAACTCTGTACAGGTGAGTCTAGGTCTCCAGTCTGCATGTTGAGGGGGGAGAAGTTGCATGGCCTCTTTAATATTAATGGTGTTTTTGCTGCACAGTGGTATTTGCCGTGAGGGGGACGACCTCGTGGTCGGGCCCACAGACTCGGGTCTGTTCCACAAGCTGACCGTTGGCAGCATCCAGAGGAACCGCTCGGCGTGCCGGGTGCTCAGGGCCGGCCAGGCAGCGACCCTCGCCCTGGGAAACTTCGACCGCTCGCTGCTACGCAAGGTCAGACATTCGTCGGTGACGTTCTTTCAACTCTGCCAGTGAGCGTCCTTATAACTCATCTAACAGGCAGGTGTGTGTGTGGGTGTGTGTGTGTGTGTGTGTTCCTCAGGGCATGGTGATGGTGAGTCCAGAGATGGATCCCACCGTGTGCTGGACGTTCGAGGCTGAGATTGTGCTGCTCTTCATTGCAAAGACCTTCCACAAGGGCTTCCAGGTCACGGTACACGTCGGTAACGTCAGACAGACCTCTATCGTTGAAGCCGTGTACGGCAAGGTCAGCCCCCCTCTGAAAGTCAACCGAAACGCCACGAGTCAGGTCTTCTGGATCTTTTCTAAACTGCTTTGATCTTTGTTTGACCGCAGGATGAGCTGAGGACGGGGGAGAAGGCGGTGGTGCGCTTCAAGTTCATCAAGCACCCGGAGTACCTGAAGGTCGGCGCCAAGCTGCTCTTCAGGCAGGGCGTGACCAAAGGCATCGGCCACGTCACCAAACTGCAGCTCGGCCCAGAAGAATCACCAGAGTAAACTGTCTCACCCTAAGATCCAGTCGCTTCAGGCAGGATCGTCTTTTTCGCAAACAACCTGCTGCGTTTTTCCAAAGGTCGCCTAAGTTCTGTCACCTTTCTCCAAAGCCTTGCTGTCACCAAACGTCTCTGTTCGCTCGTTCGAGCCCTCGTGTTGCTTTTTTTAACGGTGCTGATCAGAGGAAATCCCTCAACTGACCTCTGTGACATGTTCACTTAGCAACATCTACCAAAGTGATACTGATTGTCTGGAACCCGCGCAGTCGCCGCGGCGCTCAGATCAACAAATAACAACAAGGACGCGCCAACACGGACGCCCACGTTTTTAGTGCTGCTGACACATTTCACACACAGATGCAGTCGCACAACGCGGTGACATGTTGCACACACAGACGCACTGATTTAGGCTTCGGCCAACAGTTGTTTACAAACTCAGAAGTTGCAAGTATGAGAATGTCGGACATCAGGGTGTGGCCAGTGTCTTTGCTGTGTGTGTGTGTGTGCGTGTGTGTGTCTGTCTGTGTGTGTGTGACCAGCTTTACTGCCTCTGGTCCTGTTGTATGTTAACACTCTATAAGCTTATCCTTTCCTTAGTGACTGGGACTGAGTTCAGTGAAGCTATCGCAAAAAAATGTCTGCTCTTCCTTGGAGGCTGAGGCGGCGTGGCGTCGATGTAAAGGCACTTTATGAAGGTGAAGGAGAGCACAGCCAGGTATGCAAAGTAAGAACTGACCCTGTTTCTGTGTGTGTGCGTGTGTGGACCTGCCGGGATAACTCCATCAGTTTATTGGTTCACTCATAATGACCTCTGGATGGTGCTGTGAGACGGTTTTTGCGGTCTCACTTCCTGTCTTTTAAGTGCTTTAGTTACTCAGGTCTGTTGATTTGGTGTCAGACAGTATTTCACTCTGGCAGTTTGTGCAGCAGAGAGTTCTGTCGGCGCTTTGAGGCATGTTAAAGACGAGGTTCGTCCCAAAGAGCCGTGCTCGTTAATGCACGGTGTGTGTGTGTGTGTGTGTGTGTGAGAGTGAAGCCGCCTCCTGATGCAGGTTTACATCATCTATTATGAGCTGCTTGATGTCATCTGGAGTCACTGACGCCTCTGAACCCGGAGGAGGTTTAACCCTCAGTGCCTAACTGAACTGCCACGGGAGCAAACTTCATCACACGCCGAAGTTCTCCTCCTGAGTAAATCGATGGAAGTTGGTGCTACTCTTTCAAATCCCTTTTTTGGCGGGGAATTAGTAAATGAATGTTGACGGCTCACCTGCCGTCGGCCTTATCGCCCGTCTGACGTCACTGCATGTCCACCAGAAGAGTATGAAAGGGATCTGCTGTCTGACAACAAGACCATCGGAATGTTTTGTTACGCCCATGTTGTCGTCATAGAGAGTTTAAATAACATTCAACCAAAATATTTTATAGCCTTTTTCAATGTGTTCTATCAGGTGCTCAGACTTTGTTTTTCCTCCCATTTTGGATTTTTAATATTTGCATTTTTTCCTGCTGTTGGAACACCAACACACAACTTTATGAGCTGTTTTTATTTTCACTGAAAGTTTCAATATTTAATCATGTTTAGGTGAAATGCAATATCTATATTTATGTACGGATCCATTTTGTGTATCACAGTGTACATTAATAAAGTTTTATTATCTCTGTTACAGCCGTGTGTTTTTGCTTTTTGCGTTCGCTCGTAACACTTAAGTTGCTCCACTTCCTTCACAGTGTCATCAGCCGTCAGCTGTTTGTCTGCAGGTTGCCGTGACAGCAGGCCGTAGCCGCCTTGCCCCGCCCTTCTCCAGCTGATGCAGGTGGTTAGAAACCTCCAGATTTTTGCATGACCAGTCACGCAATACAAAAGAGATGACACGGCAGAAATCACGTAATCAAAACAACACGCCTCAGGATTATGGTGCAACTTGTTTCAACTTGAGGGTAATCGAGTCAAAGGTCAGACAAGGTCATGACCTCGATGTCATGAACTTATTTGACCTTAATAGTTCCAAATGTGGAGTTGGTGATGTGTTTATAATTCAACTTAATTAGTCCTCAATTAATTCACATTATAGAAAATTTCCTCTGTAAGTCACAGGTCCATCTGTCAGTCACACGTCCATCTGTCAGTCACGTCCATCTGTATGTCCATCTTTCCTCCCTATCAGCAGAAGGACATGGTGTCTGTGTTGGACAGATTAGCTTCGGCCTCTTCGCACTTCGACTGCAATGTACACACAAACACTGAGCAGCTGGTTTCACTTCAGTTGCATCAGTGTGTTTTGAATTGTCAAGTACGATCTCTTTGTATTTGGCAGCATTTCAAATATATAAACTCTGTAATCTTAGAAAAATTATATCTTAAAGTATTAAAACACAAAATAATAAAAGGATTTCTCAGCCAAAATCCACATTTACTCCTGTAACCCAAACATCCACATAGAAGTGAACAGGATCTCCTGCTGCCCTCAAATCCAACTTCCTCGAACTTCTTGTAATCTGTTTGTAATAGTGCCATCTAGTGGTTGATCAGAGTACTGCAACACGGGCGTTCACCTTGTTCTCATAATTTATAAAACTTTAATCTTATACAAATTTATCAAAATGCAGATTCTTACAGCAGTGGGTTCATTCTGCATTTTGATAAATAATAAAAAAACGAATAAGACTTCAATCTTCACAATCTATGACATTATGGCTTTTCTTCCGTCCAGCAAATACATCAACAAATCATAGATGATTTATATGAAACGTTCCAATACTTTGTACTCATAGATTTGCTTTGGTTTGCGGGTCTTAGTTCCTCTTGAAAAAGCCATCCAGAGTTCCCTTGCTGCCCCCCTGGGCGCGCTGCCGTTTGGCCTGCGGCCCCGTCTGGCCTCTGGTCTTGGTCTTCCCCCTGGAGGACTGGGCCGTTACAGGGGCCGCAGAGGGGGCGGAGGAAGAGGATGAGGCGTTGGCCGAACTCCCAGGTGAAGAGAATGAGTTCTGAAGGTCGAGAGCAAAGTGGTAGTCGTTGTGCTCGGGCATTTCCCAGGCCAGCACCTCCTGGCTGCAGCGCTCACAGGTGATCAGGTCTTCAGGGTTCACACTCTGGGGATGTTTAGATGAATCAGGAGGCATAAAGGAGGCAGAGAGAGAAGAATCTAAAGCTGAGAGGCGAGTTTCCTCCGGAGCCACGTCCGGTTGATCCCTCCACTCCTCAGGTATCGTCGGGTGAGGTGTCGACTCCGAGATCTGTCTCGGGGGCAAACCTGACCCAATATTACCTTGGTCTTTTGGGGGGTCTTCCACTTTGACAGGCTCGGGTTTATGTCCTGTGTCAGGTTTGTTCGGGTTGGAGGTGGAAGCCTGCGAGCTTCTTTCAACACTCTTCTTGTGGAAGAAAGAGGAGATGGCAGCAGGGGGGCTGAAGGAAGCTCCTGCAGCAGAGGGAGAACAAAGCCTGGAGGAGGAGACGGTAGACGGGGGGTCGCTCTTCTCTTCATCCTCATCCACGTCTGCTGTGACCCTCTGCTTCTGTTTCTCTGCGGCTTTTTGAAAGAATGACTGAATGGATCCAGGCTGTTTGCTCGCGGGGCCGTGTTTCCCCTGTGAGGGCGACTGGCTGGAGGCCTGAGTGGAGGAGGAGAGAGTCTGTGATGAGGCCGCGTCGCCGCTGAAGAAGCCAGCGATTCCTCCGGCTGACGGCGCGTCTGTAAACTTGCTGGCCGAGAGGTGCAGCAGGGTGAGGGGTGGACTCCTGGGGACGGAGACAGACACACAACACTGTACTTCACACAGGACACATTCAGCCGCTGCCTTCAAATATTTAACAGTATAATCACTCCGATTACCAGGACTCCTGATGGTTTCCTGCTGTGTTGAGACTCTTGATGATAGCAAAGCTGTCACCGGACATCTTGTCCGCTTCGTAGCGCACTAAAGCACAGCAGCGGGAGAAGCTCTGACGTTTGTCGCCGAGCTGGCAAACGCCGACGGTCAGCGACTTCGCCACACGGCCATTCTGCAGGATAGAGATGAGTTTGTTTGTTTGTTTAGAGAGCACAGAGTGAGAGAGAGTAAGAGAACAGGCTGATTCCACTCACCACATCCCTGTCCTTTGTCAGTCTTTCCTCCAGCTCCAGGGCCAGCTGATGCAGCCAGTACTGCACCTACACAGACGCCATTCAGAGGAACACGTTACAGAACACAACACTGTGAAGGTGAGAGGAGGGACAGAGAGGGAGGCGTACCTGCTGCTTTGTAGCCAGAGACGTCTTCCCAGGGAAGTTCTTACTGCAGCCTATGGACTTGGGAAGCTGTCTGGGTTTCACGGCTTCGAAGTCGATTCCCCGACACAAGTCGTACAACCACTGGCTACAAAGAAGGGGAGGGGGAGCCCACAGTGAATGCAGGCAGTAAAAATAATAAATGGCTGCTGTCTGTCACCTTACAGGAGCTTTGACTCTCATCTCCGTCCCGTCTTACCTAGTTTTCTCTCCAAACTGCTGCCCCAGCTGAGCCTGAGAGAAGCCAGTCAGCTCTCCCATGTTCTTGATCCCAAGCGTGTCGGTGATGGAGGCCCCCAGCTTTCCCCCCAGGTTACGGCTGTGTGAGAGGAAGAAACCAGAACAGAATGACGACAGCAGCTTAACCCTTCTGTCAGAGTGAAACAGCTGAAATAAAAGCTGCTCACATCTTACTGACGGGCAGGGAGTTGAAAAGTTCTGCCACAGAGTCCAAAGGTAAAACCGTTTGCCGGTTCGGTTTGTTCAAACCACAGGCGAGTTTGGCCAGGACCTGAAACAGAAGAAAGTACCACCCTGATGAAGATGAAGATTAAGATGAAGATGACCCCCTTCTGAAGTATCGTGCAACCACTTTCTCACACTCCACCTTGTTGTGCGATATTCCTGCCGAACAGCGGAAGCCTGTGTGTTCCTCCACGGCCGCTCTCATGTTCTCCACAATCAGCGCCCCCACAGCCAGCTGCACCTCTGCAGAGCTCTGTTCTCCCTGCTGAGCATCCAGCCACTGCTGCAGACCTCTGGACCGCTGCTCCTCTGGGGGACAAACATGTCAGTGCTGTGAGGAGGAAGGCTCATCAAGCAAAATCAGCAAAGGCGTTGGTATCTCGACATTCTGTGCCGACCTTTATCCAGGTCAGCTTGTCCTGTAGAGGCCTGGTCCTCTGAAGGATCCAGAGGAAAGCCCTGGACGTAGGTGGCCTTGAGTAGGTGCGGCTCTATGCGTTTGTCAGACGCGTCCTTCAGCCTCTCCTGGACCGCGGCCGTCAGATCCATGTAGGCCTCGTCGATGCTGGCCCTCTCGATCACGGCGAAGCGGGACATCACCTCGATCACCTCCACGCTGGCCTCCCTGTAGCTGCACACAGGGCCGGGTTCTGTTATTGAGCTTCTAAAGCACAAAAGACACGCAGGTTCATTCCACCGCAGGCTCTTACTGCGTCAGGTCCGCCTTGCCGTGGGACTCCCGCACACGAGCCACCTGGAGGTCCGGGCACAGCTTCTTGGCATCGTCTACCCACATGTTCCTAGTGACGCCGTGGGCCCGGGCCTCGTAGCTCACAGCGATGATCCTGACAGGGGATGAGGTCAAAGGGGAAGCATAAAAGGAAATAGATCTTATGTTCTACATCTTACCCATGGAGCCTCCTGGGACATACAGGTTTGTGAGTACGGCTCCGTGTGTGTGTGTGTGTGTGTGTGTGTGTGTGTTTGTGTGTTTGTGTCCTCACCCGCCTCCTTTCCACGTCTTGTACTGGGCCACTACGCAGGGAAGGTTCTTCAGAGCCGGATTCAGCCTCTGCTCCACCTGCACGTAGAAACAGTCCATGTCCACAAGCGCCACCACCCGCTCCTTTCCGTACTGCATCACTGATCGGAATCAGTCGTTGATCGTTATTGGCGTACGATCGATTGCAGCAAACATTTAAAAAATCAACAATAACACGAAAACAACTCGCGCCGGATCAAAACACGCTCGCGCCGCCTTTGTTTTTCCGCGCGTCAGCCCGTGATGTAGGTCGCGTCATCAGAAGTCGACGGTGATGAGCTCAGCAGACCAATCACAGCGCTCCTGCCGCTCACTCTGTAAATACGATGAACGACATAATTATTGTAAAACGTTAACGCTTTTTCTCTTAACTAAAATATATGACGTTAGTTTAATGCAGTATACGTTCTCTCATTTACTTGACTGATTGACTGACCCAGTTTTAATTAAAATAAAAACGTATAGGTCCGTACGTTAGCACGTTTTAGATTAATAAGATGTTAGCTCGCAATTGTTTGACTGTTGGAGTGAAATACATGACAAAAGTACTACACAATTGCCTTAGTTAATAGTACAAAATGTGTAATAATATGTGTGAGCTTATAAACACAAGGGTTAATCACATGATTCGAAAGTGGATTTATGAGCTTATTTCAGATAAATCAAATGAAAATCCAATAAATAATGCAGAAAATGCAATACATTTTTGCACTGTAAATTCCATCCAAAAAGAAATGTCATTTCAATGTCATTCATTTAGCCATAAACAAATACAGATTGAACTTAAACTTGCAATTGGTTCTGTAAATAAGGTTCTTTTATCAAACCCATAAATCACTAAGACCTAAAGACCCACACCAGAAACACTGGCACAGATAAAGGAGGAAGTGAATCAGATACAAACTCACAGGAAGAGACACATTTACCTCTCACATCAAGTGATGCAGACATGACTCCAACATCTGTATGTTTTATTTTACTCTGTGGTCTCATTGGTAAGTTCCGGCTTCCTTAAAAACATTCATATTATCTTATTTGCATAAATGGCATTAAGTATTATGACTATATGATGACAAAGATGCTGAACATTTTGAAGCACTAACCACGAACGCTGACCTAGAGAAACCTTTACTTACTGATCTGTTGATGAGCTGTTGTGGTTTTTGCAGAAACCTTTACTTACTGATCTGTTGACAAGCTGTTGTGGTTTTTGCAGGAATTCACAGTGAGGACAGACATGTGAGAAAAATAGAAGCGAATGCGGGGGACTCCATCTCTGTGCCGTGTCTCTATGAGCCTCAGTACAGAGACCATGTGAAATACTTGTGTCAAGGTCCTCTTTGGGATTTCTGCGTGTACACAGCTAAGACCAGCGGAGTACACAACGTTGAGACAAACAGAGGAATATCGGGGGAGATTTCAATCTCTGACGACAGACACAACAGAATCTTCACTGTGATCTTTCACCATCTGAGGCAGGGACACCATGGTGCTCGTTTCTGGTGCGTTGTGGAGATTGATGAAGGGCTGGATGTCAAACAGCAGTTTGATCTTTCAGTCGCCCAATGTAAGCGGGTCTTAAATGTGTGAAATTATAACCATTCCTAGTGGGAAAACCGATGTAAGAAAATCTCTTTATGTCTCTGTCTCTCTCATCACTCAACAACTAAATTTTTCCTCATCCTTTGCCTGACAAGACACCGGCACCGGCAACCTTTATGTGGACCAACAGAAGGTTGTGGGATATAAAGGAAAGAGTTTGACCATCATGTGCTACTGTCAGCGGCATAACATAATGGAGTGGTGCAGACTGGGAAGTTCCTGCATGAGCACAGATACAGGAAGGATGGATGGAACGAGCATAACCGTCCTCCGTACTGGTTTCAAGGTGACTATCAGGGGGCTGAAGCTGGAGAGCAGTGGGTGGTACTGGTGTGGCAGAGGAGACCTACAGATGCCCATCCACATCACTGTTTATGCACCAGCGCCGACTACAACAACCACAAAGAGCCCCAGCACCAGTAAGAGTTACACGTTACACTAATAATGATTTGCTATAACAAACCCAAGCCAATAAGTGGAAAGAGGCAGAGTGTTCAGGCTGAAGGGTGAAATGTGGAAGAAAGAAGCAGGCAGCAGTCAAAATACATTTATTACTTTCCTACTTCTTCTACTTTGACCCTGTGGACAGGAATAGAAACATGTGTCAGTGGAAAAGAAAGGAAATAAGCAAAGAGACAGTAAGGGTTAAATAAAGAACACAGAAAAGCAAAAAGGAAGTAAAACGTAATAATAAAAAATAGTAAAAGGGAAAGAGAGCTGCTATTCACATGAGTTTACTTCATCTTAGCCACAGGACAGAAGTGGCCATCAGTTCCCGCCTCTGATCCGTCAGCAGTTCAAACCACAAACTCCATGGACGTGATGGGAGATGGAGGCGGCCTGCAAGACGTAAAACAGGGGTCAGTGCTCCTCGCATTCAAATGTGGGATCGCAATATTCTGATCCTCTTACCTCTAACCACATGGCCTGTTTCCTGTTTCTTGATCTCCTGCTAGTTCCTTCATGTTGATCATCGTCATGGCCCCCTTGATTGGGCTCTTGTTGGTCATAAGCGCCACTCTCTTTGGCTGCTGGAAGCTCAGACGCAGTGAGTTTGTAATGTTAATCTGCCTGAACATCATCATTACCTTCATTGTACAACATTTTGTTGAGTACATTTTGTGTTTCAGGTGAGGCCAGGCGTGAGGTCACCGAGGTAAACACACAGCACTCGAGCACTTTCCAGTGGAGGGTTTCTCCACAGGTATGAAGCTTTTGGGTTCATTTAAGCAGCTCAGCTTAGGCCAACAAGTTCATGTGACAAATGCACAAAAAACTCCTCATTTTAGAGATCTAGACCAGGTTTGTTTGTTTGTGCGTCTGACCTTTGACGACAGTAAATGTGCTCTGCTGCAGACGGGTTTGGCAAGCAAATACTGTCCTATTCAAGCGTTTCCTGAGGAAACATAGCAGGAAATAAGTCGACGATAATACACTCGCATAGCAAACACTGGCAGGCCAAGCGGAAATTAGTTCAACACGTAAAAATAGCCTCATAGTATCTTAGCGTCATCATCCTACTTTAATACTGCCACTTTCAAATGAATATGCCTCATTCTCTTCATCACGTAGGTCTGTCAAACTGATGACATGCTGTACAGTAATGTCTTGTATAGGAAGCACGCAGCTGTCTCAAAGCAGGTAAAGCACACAAGGGAGGGGCATTTTATAAATCCACCAAAAAACAGGAAGCATGTATGTTTGTCCACTTTGATCATACAAAACATCTGTCTCTCAGAGCGAGACACCTGACGACTGTGTGACATACAGTGCTGTGGTAGTGAAGGACGGGGCGCGTTGGAAGGTATGCGATTGGGTTTTATAATTTTTCCAGTAAATATTGAAAGTTTCTGACTGATATCATTTACCATTTTGACTCCAATCATTTCATTTTCTGTGTTTCACATTTCTCTCTAGGCTGAACCGGCAGAGAACTGTGATGGTGTGATTTACAGCAGAGTGGCTCCACACTAGAGATGCTACAAGATTAATGCTGGTAAAAACGAACTGTAGGACTTTAGATCAAGACGCAGACAGCAGCATTTTGGTCTGATTTTCTACATTCAGACCCTGAAGCTGAGGGCAGAATGTGATGAATTTCTTATTGTTTATTTTACAGGTTACAGGTTTACAGGATGGATTGAGGAATTGAGAGTCCATATCAATGGACCAAATGAAATAGGTGGTGTGGAGGCCTCGTGTACGTGCAGTTTAACACTCACACCCTCACCTACAGGAGCAGAAATTCAAGTTATCGTCCAGCTCATTGCATTCCCAATAAAGTATTCATTCAAATCTGTTTTACTCTGCCTCTGTCTCCATGGTGAACTGCTGTCTTATCAGAGCTCTACGGTCCATTTTTTGTTGCCATTGTGTTGTCAGATATTATGCTGAATTTGTAGATTCGCAAGTTATAAAAAAAAAAAGAGGAAGAATGTTACAGTAAGACAGAGAGTAACTGCATAAAAGGGATACAATGAGGAAGAACAAACCCAGTCAGTAATTCTGTCTCCACTCACTCAATCACATTCACATGGCTTCCTGTCTCGGTATCTTCTTCTTCTTCGCTGGACTCACAGGTGAGTAACAAGGATCATTTAGCATTTTTAATCATAATGTTTAAATCACCTCTGTAACAGTGACACTTTAAATACACTCCTGTCATGTTTGATCTGCACTTTTGCACTATATTGTACTGTATATGTTCTTATTATGACTTTATTCTCCTCGATCACACTTGGGGGAACAGTGTTATGAACTGCATACAAAATATTTTCGAATAATTGCGTAACTCTGACTGTTGAATACAGCTGTGTATAGTATTTCTGATCACCACTCGGGCTGCTTTTCAAAGAGGTAATCATAATCTGAAGGAGTAAAATGGTTATTGGTGGTTATTGTTGCAGGTATTTACAGCGTATTTACCATCCGTAAAGTACCAGTGAAGGCCAGGGGTTCCATCACAATCCCGTGTCTTTACGATTCGAGCTACAGAGACCACGTGAAATACCTGTGTGCAGGAGATTCCTGGCGTTCCTGTGTTTATGAAGTACTGACAAAAAAGCCGGACAGCTCAGGAAAGTTTTCAATCTCCGATGACCGTGCAAAAAACATCTTCACCGTGACGATTAAAGATCTGAAGGTTGATGACTCCTATTTCTGGTGTATCGTGGAGCGCAATGGAGCGGATGCGGGCGAGCAGTTTCAGTTGTCAGTCACTGAAAGTAGGATCCCTGAAGTCTTTGCAACTCTTTTCAACTTCAACAATATTATGCCAAATGTAGTTCTTGTTGACATTTGTCTGTTCCCTTTAGATGCTCCCACACTGTCTGTGTCTGATCAGGAGGTAAATGGATCTAATGGGCAGAGCGTTACCATTGGCTGTCACCACACATCTGGAGTCGTGCAGTGGTGCAAGCTGGGCAGTTCCTGTGTCAAGGAACAATCGGGATCGATAGGGGAAGCAAGAGTGAAAATTGATGCAAGTGTCCCCGGCGTTTCCATGGTGACGATGAGTGGACTGGTGCCCAACAGTAGTGACTGGTACGGGTGTGACACGGGAGACCTGCAGGTGCCCGTCCGTGTAAATATGAAGGAGAAAGTCCAACGAACGACAAGTAATATTACAAGAAAGTGCTATGAAGATGTTTTATTGTCAATTATTGTCATTCATTACTCAGCTAATCAGCCTGTTTTACGCTCTAGCACCACAGGTTACAACCAGTCTCCTCATCCCTCTGGGCTTGTTGACCTTCCTGGTAATGGCAACGTATCTCATTTGGTATATTTTGAAGAGATGCAGTGAGTCTACACTCAACCTCAACTTGTTATTGCCATTTGTCACATTGAGAAATTTTAATGAGACTTTTGCCTGTATTTTAGAGCAGAGCCAAGAGGAATCCAGAGACACCACAAGGGTGAGATGGGCTCAATGGCTTCACTATGTAGCAATATTGTTGTGTCACAATAGAAGTAGATGCAGACTGCACTCTCACTCACACACTCACTCACTCACTCACTGCCATAATGTGTCACGTCTGTCCCTCCTTCTTTGTTCAGGGATCAGATGCTGGCTGTGACGATGGTGTCACATATTCCACTCTTGTCAATAACAAACCTCAGACCATGCATGAGGTAAATACTAATAAATTAGATTTTGTTGAGTAACAGGATCTTGTCAAACCTCATAGACTTTGCGTAATTTGTCTGTTCATTCCTCCTTCCACATTGTCATTCTTTTCTCCAACAGACTAAAGCTAAAGAAGATGAAGATGGTATGTACAGCACAGTATGTACCGTTCTACATAAATGATCTATCTATCTATCTATCTATCTATCTATCTATCTATCTATCTATCTATCTATCTATCTATCTATCTATCTATCTATCTATCTATCTATCTATCTATCTATCTATCTATCTATCTATCTATCTATCTATCTATCTATCTATCTATCTTGCGTGTGATGGGGAGAGAAGTGAGACATGTGGTCTGTGTCCTCAGTGTAATGTTTTAACTTTTATGAGTGCTATAAATAGTCAAACTGGTTAGAGTAACATCATCTGGTTTGGGACATTCTAACACCTGCTGCCACTCTGAGGAACAGAGTAAGTGACTGCCTTTATTATTCTAAAGTTTAGTCACGTTAAAGCTTATATTGCAGATTTATATTTATCCTGATTTGCGAGAAGCTGAGCCTAGAGTCATCAGCTGTAAGAGAGACACGCTCAGGAACTGTGGTAATACTGAAATGAACGTGACACTTCTCCTTCTTCTACTCAAAGGTTATTGGCAGTTCACAAACCGTAAAATAAATGTCACTTTACGGAACTTTAATGAAGTTATGTAAAATCATTGACATTTTAAGACCTAAAATTCTGATTATTGGATTTGAGACTTTTTAAGATTGTGTTATTATCAGATGGGGCGCGATGAAAGGTATGTGATTGGGTTTTATAGTTTTTCCAGTAAATATTGAAAGTTCCTGACTGGTATCATTTGCCATTTTGACTCCAATTATTTCATTTTCTGTGTTTCACATTTCTCTCTAGGCTGAACCGGCAGAGAACTGTGATGGTGTGATCTACAACATTATGGCTCCACACTAGAGATGCTACAAGATAAATGCTGGTAAAAACGAACTGTAGGACTTTAGATCAAGACGCAGACAGCAGCATTTTGGTCTGATTTTCTACATTCAGACCCTGAAGCTGAGGGCAGAATGTGATGGATTCTTATTGTTTATTTTACAGGTTCAGGATGGATTGAGGAATTGAGAGTCCATATCAATGGACCAAATGAAATAGGTGGTGTGGAGGCCTCGTGTACGTGCAGTTTAACACTCACACCCTCACCTACAGGAGCAGTAATTCAAGTTATCTTCCAGCTCATTTCATTCCCAATAAAGTATTCATTCAAATCTGTCTCACTCTGCCTCTGTCTCCATGGTGAACGGCTGTCTTATCAGAGCTTTACTGTCCTTTTTTTGTTGCCATTGTGTTGTCATATTATGCAGAATTTGTAGATTTGCGCTGAGTCATTTGGACACTTAAGCTTACAATGAGGCACAAATACAAATATCTAAGTTATAAGACAAAACTATTGCTGTTTTTGTGTAAGTGAATGCAGGAAATAGACACAGAGATGGAGATTGTGCTATGATTATCATAAAGGTAAAGTGACAAAGCATTTTTGCGTATTTGCTTCCTGATTTTGGCCACGTAATACAAACTAAAGAGGAAGAATGTTAAGGCAGAGAGTAACTGCATGAAAGTGAGACAATAAGGAAGAACAAACCCAGTCAGTAATTCTGTCTCCACTCACTCACTCACATTCACATGGCTTCCTGTCTCGGTATCTTCTTCTTCGTCGCTGGACTCACAGGTCAGTAACAAGGATCATTTAGCATTTTTAATCATGTTCTGATTATGACTTTATTCTCCTCGATCACACTTGGGGGAACAGTGTGATGAACTGCATACTAGATATTTTCGAACGATTAAATAACTCTGACTCTGTTGACTACAGCTGTGTATAGTATATCTAATAACCACTCAGGTTGCCTTTTATAGAGGTAATCATAATCTGAAGGAGTAAAATGGTTATTGGTGGTTATTGTTGCAGGTATTTACAGCGTATTTACCATCCGTAAAGTACCAGTGAAGGCCAGGGGTTCCATCACAATCCCGTGTCTTTACGATTCGAGCTACAGAGACCACGTGAAATACCTGTGTGCAGGAGATTCCTGGCATTCCTGTGTTTATAAAGTACGGACAAACAAGCCGGACAGCTCAGGAAAGTTTTCAATCTCCGATGACCGTGCAAAAAGCATCTTCACCGTGACGATTAACGATCTGAAGGTTCATGACTCCTATTTCTGGTGTATCGTGGAGCGCAATGGAGCGGATGCGGGCGAGCAGTTTCAGTTGTCAGTCACTGAAAGTAGGATCCCTGAAGTCTTTGCAACTCTTTTCAACTTCAACAATATTATGCCAAATGTAGTTCTTGTTGACATTTGTCTGTTCCCTTTAGATGCTCCCACACTGTCTGTGTCTGATCAGGAGGTAAATGGATCTAATGGGCAGAGCGTAACCATTGGCTGTCACCACACATCTGGAGTCGTGCAGTGGTGCAAGCTGGGCAGTTCCTGTGTCAAGGAACAATCGGGATTGATAGGGGAAGCAAGAGTGAAAATTAATGCAAGCGACCACGGCGTTTCCATGGTGATGATGAGTGGACTGGTGCCCAACAGTAGTGACTGGTACTGGTGTGACACGGGAGACCTGCAGGTGCCAGTCCGTGTAAATATGAAGGAAAAAGTCCAACCAACGACTCCAAGTAATATTACAAGAAAGTGCTATGAAGATGTTTTATTGTCAATTATTGTCATTCATTACTCAGCTAATCAGCCTGTTTTACGCTCTAGCACCACAGGTTACGACCAGCGGACCTGCCACAGATGGACATGGGAGGTCAGTAGCTTCAACCATTAACATATTTGAATGAAGTTGCACATTTAGTTGTCGATTTAAAGATACATTTGTACAGAGATGAATGACACATTTTAGACAATGCTGTGGCAGAGTTTTCTATTTCTTTGGATTCAATTCCATGTTCTGTGCTTTTAAATGTTTCGCTGCAGTCGCGTTTCCTTAGACAGTATCCTCATCCTTCTGGGCTTGTTGACCTTCCTGGTAATGGCAACGTTTCTCATTTGGTATATTTTGAAGAGATGCAGTGAGTCTACACTCAACCTCAACTTGTTATTGCCATTTGTCACATTGAGAAATTTTAACGAGACTTTTGCCTGTATTTTAGAGCAGAGCCAAGAGGAATCCAGAGACACCACAAGGGTGAGATGGGCTCAATGGCTTCACTATGTAGCAATATTGTTGTGTCACAATAGAAGTAGATGCAGACTGCACTCACACTCACTCACTCACTCACCCACTCACTCACTCTCCCACTCTCTCACTGCCATTATGTGTCACGTCTGTCCCTCCTTCTTTGTTCAGGGATCAGATGCTGGCTGTGACGATGGTGTCACATATTCCACTGTTGTCATTAAAAAACCTCAAACCATTGATGAGGTAAATACTAACAAATTTGCTTTTGTTGAGTAACTGTTTCCAAACCTCATAGACTTTGCGTAATTTGTCTGTTCATTCCTCCTTCCACATTGTCATTCTTTTCTCCAACAGACTAAAGCTAAAGCAGATGAAGATGTTATGTACAGCACAGTGGCTCCGTACCGCTCTACATAAATGATCCATCAATCTATCTATCTATCTATCTATCTATCTATCTATCTATCTATCTATCTATCTATCTATCTATCTATCTATCTATCTACCTGTCTATCTATCTATCTAACGTGTGATGGGGAGAGAAGTGAGACATGTGGTCTGTGTCCTCAGTGTAATGTTTTAACTTTTATGAGTGCTATAAATAGTCAAACTGGTTAGAGTAACATCATCTGGTTTGGGACATTCTAACACATGCTGCCACTCTGAGGAACAGAGTAAGTGACTGCCTTTATTATTCTAAAGTTTAGTCACGTTAAAGCTTATATTGCTGATTTATATTTATCTTGATTTGCGAGAAGCTGAGCCTAGAGTCATCAGCTGTAAGAGAGACACGCTCAGGAACTGTGGTAATACTGAAATGAACGTGACACTTCTCCTTCTTCTACTCAAAGGTTATTGGCAGTTCGCAAACCATAACCTAAATGTAACTTTACACAACTTTAAGTTGTTTAACTTGACGTTACGTAAAATCGTTGACATTGTACAGTAAGACCTTAAATTCAGATTATTGTTTTTGAGACTTTTTAAGGTTGTATTATTGTCAGATGGTGAATAAATAATTGGAGTAGATCTTTGTCTTTAGTTTTGTTTATTCTGAGAAGGAATAACACTTGAGAAGGTCGTGAGATGCTGAGCAGAACAGACAAAGAACAGAAGGAGACAGTAGAAGGTATGGGGCAGCCAGTAACACAGAGGAACGGGTCTCTGCAGTATCAAGTCTGTGATAACATTTGTACAAAGGAAATATCTGGATGAGAACATTGGTTACACAAATGTACAAATGCTTCATAAATTGCAAGAGTACAACAGTGCTGTAAATTTCCATTATTCAAGGAACAGCTTGGCAATGTGTTTGTTGCGTCTCTCAATAAAGTTCTTTTGACTCCTTCAAGCCGTTTGTAAACACAGGTGCAAATTCCTAAATTTCCACACACACACACACACCGCGGGGAAGGATGAGCATCATTAGTATTCTAAACCGTGATATCTGAAAAATTTGAAATGCGTGAGAGATTTAATTTAGGAAAAGAAAGTCTACTATTACAACTACAAAGAGAAAAATGATTTCGCTATTGCAGATTTAATAATTCCATATATAACAATGCGTGAGATTCACAATTATGTTTTTTTTTTATTATTTTTATTATTATTATTATTATTATTATTATTATTATTATTATTATTTTCCAATAACAGATTTGCGACAGTGACATAATAACCAACAAGAACTAAAACACAAAAAATGTAAACCATCTCTATTTTCCATCCAGCATAGCATGAACAGTGACGGTCAAACATTTTCACTCAGGCACGTTGAGGGGCAGCCCTGGTCCTGCGCAGGGACGTGATAGGCTGCTACCATTGCGGTGCGGAGTCTCCTTCAGCTCGCCCTCCAACCGGTGACGCCTGCTCCGGCCGTGTGGTGTGAGGAACATCTCCATTAAAGCCACCTTAGCTCGCCTCTAGCCCCCCCATCATCTACCGGTAAGAGCCCCGCTTCTTCTCACCTACACACGGTTCTCTTGCTCCGTCGCGCGCGGGAACGAGCGGCTGATGTTCTTCACTCGAGCCGGCACTCTGCGGAGCTAGCTTGCAGCCACGCTAGCTACGCTCGGCATGCAGCGTTTGACACCCAGTCGGCCGGAACGACAGGCCGGCGCTCTGCCCGGTGACTCGCTTCACGGCGCGTTTGTAGCCAAGATAGGCAAATAAAACAGCCTTGAAATAACTTTTGAATGTTTAATCTACTCGAAGCGTTACGGGATTTATCGGGAAACTCCCCTCGGGCCCAGTGCGCATTGCCAGACTGGTGAACCTGACAGTTAGGACGTGAGCTAATTTGCACCGGCACACGCGCCGCCACGCCTATCCGCGCCGGCCGGCCCAAAGTCCGGGGAAGACCGGACTCGTTAGCCGGCGTTCAGGCGTACCGGTGCCGCAAAATGGCCTCTCGTGTTAGGTAACCTTGGCCGGGCTGTCGCACACTAACGAGTACTGTCATCACCTGCAGCATTTGAACGCCGCATCTGTGCCCTGCGGGTCAAATGCAAAGTGAAAGTAACAAAGTGATCCTCTGCGTAGCTTCTAGGGTGTAAAATACAAATATTAACAAATAAGTATATCGTCTACTTTTACGAAACTCTTCTTGTTATAACGTGACAACCTTGAGCTCATGTGGAATCCCTTAAAACCGTTTTGTTCCATGTGTAGTCTAGTGGGTTCAGGAAGATCTGCATGTCATAATCCCCTGCGTGCTGTGGGATGTTGGTCATAGATGTCATTAATCTGTGGATTATCTTTCTATCCAACCAGTGTGTTCACTGCAGGGAAAGCGGGTATTAATCAACACTATCAGAACCGAGGATTCTGTGTAAATATGTGCAAACTAGACGTGCTCTTTTTTTTTTTTTTATGTAGCTGCCCAGTAGTACACTGTATAATGAGAAGGGGAAGTGATTATTAAGCATTCTGTAGCTGTAAAGTTTCTAAAGGCTTATGTTGGCTTTGATTGCAGAGTTGTAGGTGACACCAAAGCTTCACTGTACACTAGTTGTCCTCTCCTGTGTCCTGCCCCCTTTATATAATGCAAGGCCGCTCACAGTTTCAGCCTGGTTGCTTAACCTTGTTGGGAAGGAGCTGCATAGCTGCTTGATAAGTCTCAAGTATTCAGCCACACCCCTCCATTGTACAGTGGAGCCAAAGTGTCATGTTGGTGTTTCTGCATGGTTGAGTCTGAATAAACTGAAGCAGCCAAATGTGTTTCTGTGTGCAGATACAATGGCCGTGCCTCCCACATACGCTGACCTGGGCAAGTCTGCCAAGGACATCTTCAACAAAGGCTATGGTAAGGTTCAACTCTGACACCATGGGCATTGTAATGGCACAGATTCATACACCCAACATGTCTCACATGTGGTGTAGTCTTGCCTTGAATGGCATATTTGACATATTTCTGTCTTCAGGATTTGGCGTGGTCAAGCTCGACGTCAAGACGAAGTCGTCCAGTGGCGTGGTAAGGACGACTCCTAAAGCCTATGTGACAATTGGGCGACACTTCATTTTTGCCCTTGACCGATGGGCTTTGATGGACACCAGACCAGCCAAAGTTGTGTGATATGAGTGTTAAGTCGTTGTCTTTTCCTTCTATCAAATCTCTTCAAGGAATTCAAAACATCTGGATCCTCCAACACTGATACCAGCAAAGTTGCAGGCAGCTTGGAAACCAAATACAAGAGGACAGAATACGGCCTGACCTTCACTGAGAAGTGGAACACCGACAACACTCTGGGGACAGAGATCACCATTGAAGATCAGGTCAGAACCAAAACTAAACATTCTCTACGGCAGTGAATATGTAACTAACGACCTAAACATTGAAGGTGACGATTAGTCCCAAATGCCTCACTGCTTTTTTTTTTTTTCTTTCTCCTTAGATTGCCAAGGGACTGAAGTTGACCTTTGACACAACCTTCTCACCAAACACTGGGTAAAGTCTTTGGCGTCACCATTTTCTAGCTGATAGCGTTTTATTCTTCTGTACGTTTTCCTTGAACTATTGAATCGTGGGATCCTTACATGCACTCGGCTCAGCATGTGGTGCCTATACACGGCAACATGTGCAACCTGATCTGTGCTTGTGTGACGAGTGTAAATGGAGACCATGCCCCCCCCACATCCCCCAGTCCCGATATGGATACCTGACTCAGGTCTTGGGTCTCGCTATGACTTTGTCAGGAATATCTGATTTGTTTTCTTGGGTAAAGAATGATTAAAATTATTGTGATTTGCTGCTGTTGGTTTTAAATCTGGACTAACGGACTCGTGTGATCCTCAACAGTAAGAAGAGCGGCAAAGTTAAGACCGCCTACAAGCGCGAGTATGTCAACTTGGGCTGTGACGTGGACTTTGACTTCGCGGGCCCCACCATCCACGGCGTGGGCGTCGTCGGCTATGAGGGCTGGCTCGCCGGCTACCAGATGAGCTTCGACACGGCCAAGTCCAAGATGACCCAGAACAACTTTGCCATCGGCTACAAGACGGGAGACTTCCAGCTGCACACCAACGTGTAAGAACAAAGTCTCCGTCTGTCATGTGGTTGTGTGTCCTGCTGCTGAAGTCTCACTCGAAAGCAACTTAAAATCTTCCTCCTTCACGCTTCGATTCAAAGCAACGACGGCGCCGAGTTCGGAGGCTCAATCTACCAGAAAGTGAGTGACAAGCTGGAGACGGCAGTGAACCTGGCATGGACCGCTGGCAGCAACAGCACACGCTTTGGCATTGCAGCTAAATACCAGCTGGACAAGGACGCCACCCTCAGCGTGAGTCCAGCTGCACAGGCTTTGTGAAGAGAAATGCGTTTGGCCCTAAAACCTGTATTGTTAAAACGGCACCATTTAATTGTACGTTATGTGTTTCTTACAGGCTAAAGTGAACAACAACAGTCTTGTTGGTGTCGGCTACACCCAGAGTCTCAGACCAGGTAAGGTTTCTCTCCATCAAAGTGTTTAAGACGCTCTGAAGAAGCCCTTTACAGCCTATTTCCTCAGTCTGAACTCATACTTGTCATTCCTGGAGGCCCGAATCAGTTTGAAACCCCATAATTTATTGTTGCTCAGTCTAAATGTTGTTTTCTACCTGCGCAGGTGTTAAACTCACCCTGTCCGCCCTGGTGGATGGAAAGAACATCAACGCAGGAGGCCACAAGCTGGGCCTGGGCTTGGAACTGGAGGCCTAAGCTGTGCGTACATTGCAAAAGGGACTCGGGAATAACGTGAAAAAATCTGGCCTTATAACGTAAATGTCCGACTCAAACCAGCAAAGGGGGGAAACCTTGGAGTGGTTCAAGGCTACAGCAACAAACTAACTTGTTGGGTACCATTTCAAAGTTGGTGCTTCTGTCATTGGTACATTTTTATTTTTTTTTGCTTTTTACTTTGTAGTTGCATCTGTTGCATCTGTTTGAAGACGAGGTGGCTTTATTTATACGTCGTGTCATTGTTCTGTCCAGCACTGCCATGACAATGAAACAAATACAAATCACTTGACCCGTCAACCGTGTGACTTCATTGTATTCCCCAAGTACCGGTTACCACCTTCCTCTTCTTCCTCCTCCGTCAGTACCATCAGATATTCCTTTGTCATCTAAATCATGTACACAATGTTGCTCCTCTGCTCTTGTTTAAACACTACTTCCTCTTCTCACACACCTGGACAAATTAAAGCCCTTTAGAGTTTTGTTTTGCGTCGGCCATCTGGGTTTGTGATGTTCTGTGAAAGCGTCGCCTTCCCTTTAAACTTGGTAGTTTCTCGGGTCGGTCAGTTTTTGGTCCGTAGGTGTGAGAGGAACCCGATGCAACATGGCTGACGGGGCACAATCATGTTTTTTTTTTTTTTTTTTTCTCCCTGTATTAAGAGACAACTCGGGGGTGGGGAGGTAAATTCTTGCTCACAGTAATGCCAAACGGAAACATTGTCCAGATGTGGTGTAATCGCAGTTACACGCGTGCTCACTTGGACGTGCCGCGCTCTAGTGGGTGGCGGAGGCAAGTGTCCACGGTAAGCTTTGGCGGTCCTTATGTGTCTGTATCACTTTTCAATAAAGTCTTTGAACTCCAGGTGTTGGTATGTGGTGTTGAACACGGCATGTTCGAGGAGAATGGGTCCCGGCACTTAGACTCAACGTTTACATTCACTTGGCAAGGTTCTCTCCTTAAATTCTGTGTTTATGCACTTTGTAGCTGCATGCTGAGGAGCTTGATCTGTGTGCTGAGTTGCTTTTTAGGAAATGCACAACGAAGGAGGTTTAGAGAATCTGCAGTCAGCACAAATACACTTCACACCCTCACTGGCTACAGGTAACCGTGATCCACCAGGTTAGTGGCACCACTGGCAGAAACACAATACGCTTTGAGTTTGCGCCTGAATTTAAGCAGTTCTGTACTTCCTTCCCAATCCCGTCACATTTGAACTGTTGTACCTATAGCACGGTGCCGATGTGGCTCAACAGAACCCAGCGTCTCTTTCATGCACTTGCCTACCTGCTTGGGATTGTGGGTGATGTGGAAGTTAGTGAATTATTTATGCGTGAAACAATTTAACTCCACTGCATCTGCTGAGGTGAACAAAAACATTCAGACATGAGATATTTTCAAAGTCTTTATTCATCAGTGAGGCAGAGAACAGTGGAAGCAAAGCAGGTGTCCGTCATGTTCATGCAGTATTACATGAGGTCAATTGTGCGTAGAAACACATTTTAATTAATTTTAACAAACTGATCTCATGTTTTGAAGCCAAATCATTGTCAGAATGATGTCGTCTGCTCGTGTCGGAGGCTTGTTTTCTTCTTGCCTGCTTCATGCTCTCCACTCATCTTCTAGTTCTCTTGCTCATTTTCAGTTGAACTCTTTCTATCTCATGTAGTTATTTCTTCTTCTCTGCCTCCTTATGAACTCCCTCTGTTTGACTCTCAGGCGTCTCTCTCATAGCTTCACCTTCCACCTTCTTGAGCTTCTCACATTCTGACCCGTCTGATCCTTCTGACAGCTCTGGTTTCTGTATTGGGCTGCTGTCTGGCGCCCCCTGCTGGAGCTCTTTGACTTCCACGCTGCTGCTCATCTTTGCCTCTGGAGACGGAGTTTGTACTTTTTGAGTTTGATCGTCACCGTTTGCCCTTTGAGGTTGGAGGGACAAATCTATATCTTTGGTGACATCTTGGATGGGTTTTGCTGATTCATCAAGTTTTGGAGTTTCAACTTCACCGATCACCGTCAGCATGGCCGGCTTCTTTTCGTCTTCCTCGCTCTTGGTTGCTACGCTCTCATCTCCGTCCTTCTTGTCTACGCTCTTGTCCCCGGCCTTCTTGTCTACACTCTCGTTTCTGTCCTTCTTGTCTACACTCTTGTCCTTGTCTACGGTCTCGTATCCGTCCTTCTTGTCTACGCTCTCGTCCCCGGCCTTCTTGTCTACACTCTCGTCTCTGGCCTTCTTGTCTACACTCTTGTCCTCGTCCTTCTTGTCTGCGGTCTCATCTCTGTCCTTCTTGTCTACACTCTTGTCCTCGTCCTTCTTGTCTGCGGTCTCGTCTCTGTCCTTCTTGTCTAGGCTCTTGTCTCCGTCCTTCTTGTCTGCGGTCTCGTCTCTGTCCTTCTTGTCTACCCTCTCGTCTCTGTCCTTCTTGTCTACCCTCTCGTCTCGGTCCTTCTTGTCTATGCTCTCTTCTCTGTCCTTCTTGTCTACGCTCTCATCTCTGTCCTTGTCTACACTCTCGTCTCTGTCCTTTTTGTCTACGTTCTCGTCTCCTTCCTTCTTGTCTAAGCTCTCGTCCCCGTCCTTCTTGTCTACGCTCTCGTCTCCGTCCTTCTTGTCTACGCTCTTGTCCCCGGCCTTCTTGCCTCTACTCTCGTCTCTGTCCTTCTTGTCTACACTCTTGTCCTCGTCCCTGTCTACACTCTCGTCTCTGTCCTTCTTGTCTACGCTCTTGTCCCCGTCCTTCTTGTCTACGCTCTTGTCCCCGTCCTTCTTGTCTAGGCTCTCGTCTCTGTCCTTCTTGTCTACGCTCTTGTCCCCGTCCTTCTTGTCTAGGCTCTCGTCTCTGTCCTTCTTGTCTACGCTCTTGTCCCCGTCCTTCTTGTCTACACTCTCGTCCCCGGCCTTCTTGTCTACAATCTCGTCTCTGGCCTTGTTGTCTACACTCTTGTCCTCGTCCTTCTTGTCTGCGGTCTCGTCTCTGTCCTTCTTGTCTACACTCTTGTCCTCGTCCTTGTCTACAGTCTCGTCTCTGTCCTTCTTGTCTAGGGTCTTGTCCCTGACCACGCTCTCGTCCCTGTCCTTGTCTACGCTCTGGTCTCTGTCCTTCTTTTCTACCCTCTCGTCTCCCTCCTTCTTGTCTATGCTCTCTTCTCTGTCCTTCTTGTCTACGCTCTCATCTCTGTCCTTGTCTACACTCTCGTCTCTCTCCTTTTTGTCTACGTTCTCGTCTCCTTCCTTCTTGTCTAAGCTCTTGTCCCTGTCCTTCTTGTCGACGCTCTCGTCTCTGTCTTTCTTGTTTACGTTCTCATCTCTGTCGTTGTCTACACTCTCGTCTCTGTCCTTCTTGTCTACGTTCTCGTCTCCTTCCTTCCTGTCTACGTTCTCATCTCTGTCTTTGTCTACACTCTCGTCTCTGTCCTTCTTGTCTACGTTCTCGTCTCCTTCCTTCCTGTCTACGTTCTCATCTCTGTCTTTGTCTACACTCTCGTCTCTGTCCTTCTTGTCTTTGCTCTCGTCTCCCTCCTTCTTGTCTATGCTCTCGTCTCTGTCCTTCTTGTCTACGTTCTCATCTTTGTCCTTGTCTACACTTTCATCTCCGTCCGTCTTGTCTACGCTCTCGTCTCCATTCTTCTTGTCTTCTGAGGCTTCTGCTGTCTCGCCCTTTTGCTCTGTTGTTAAATCTCGTGAGGCCAAAGTTTGAGCCGTTTGCACGTCAACATCGCTGCTCAGCTGTTGGGTTTGAGCTGAAGCTTGAGACTCGGGGTCAGAGGTCACGTCTGCAGGCTCTGCTGCTTCTGCTGAGGACGAATCTTCAGTGTCCTTCAGGGCCTCTGTCGGGGAGTCGTCCTTTTTATCCTCTTCCTCCTCGGGGACCTCTGGCTTTGAATCCTCAGGTTTTGAGGAGGGATCTTTACAAAATGGTACAATCCGCTCTTCATCCTCTGCCTCATCCTTCCTCTCGCTCTCCTGTACTTTACCATCTGTGTCCTGCTCCTCTTTACTCTCACCTGCTTCTATCTTTGATTCCTCTTTAAGTTTGTCTCTATTCACACCTTCGTCCTCCACCCCTCCTTGCTCATCCTCTACTTGATCCTGCTCATTGTCACGCTCCTGCTTACCCTCTTCCTCTCTACCGTTTTTATAATCGTCCTCCTCACTGCTCCCTCTATCCCTTTTGGCTTGGTCCTGTTCCTCCTCCTCCTGCTGCTCCTGCTCCTCTCCCCCGCCGTTCTCCACAGACTCCGCCTCCTCATATTCCAGCATCTCTATCTCTCTGGTGGTCTCAGTTATGATCTCCTCCACAAACTTGTACTGGGGCTCGGCTCGTCTGTCTGGCGCCCCCTGCTGGCTGGGGCGAGGGAGGCTGTAGACGGGGGACTGATGATAGATGTACGGCGTGGAGATGCGGCTGTCGGACTCTCTGGACATCCGAGCCTCTTCGCCACAGAGGAGCTTCCTGTAAGGTGAAAGACAGACAGTTTATTTCCAGTGACTTATGTGCTTATGTTCATATTAATTGCTGTTATTTTGCTCTAAAGGCTTCTGACCTTCTACAAACCTAACAGGGACCATTTCTACATTTCTGACTCTTCATCACCTTAATCCTTGCTGTGTATCAGCTCGTCTTACCTATAAGAGAGGATTTCCACATCCAAAGCCATCTTCACGTTAACCAGGTCCTGATACTCCCGCAGGTACGCTGACATGTCGAATTTGGAATTAATGAGCTCATTTTCTAGTTTATTTATCGTGTCCTGCAGACGGAGAAGCAAAGGTCATCAGGCTACAATGTTCCCTCAAGTCAACATGTCTGCTGCCTAAATGGATATTATTGTCCTACCTGGTAATAGAGGAGTTCTTCACTGTGGCGCTCCTCGGCCTGGTGAAGTTGCTGCTCCAGTGCTTCCCTCGTGCCTCTAGCACAGTCCAGCTCGACGTTCCGGGCCTGCAGGGACCTTCTGTACTCCTGGATCTCCTGCTGGGTCGCCTTCAGCGCCTCTCGCTTGCTCTCGGCGTCTTTGGTTAATTTCACAAACTGTAATCTGAAGGTTTCCTCCCTCTGCTGAAGGTCGGAGGCCTCGTATCCCTCCAGCTGCGCCCTGATGTCCCGCAGAGTCTCCGTCAGGTCACGTTTGCCAACCTCTTTCATGGTTTCCTGGACAAGCTGGATCTGCTCGGTCACCTCCGACACCTCAGCCTGGTGGTTTGTCTTCAGCAGGTGGATCTCATCGATGAGAGTCTGCGCCTTCTTCTCCAGTTGGAGTTTGGCCTCGTAGGCGTGGCTCATCTCTCTCTTGAGCACCATGATGTTTCCCTCTGCGTCTGACCTGCCGCACACTTCGTTCTCACGCCGCTCTCTGATTTGGCTCAGTTCCTCCTCCAGATTCTCATGCTGGGTCTCGATCTGCTGCTTCTGAAGCGTCGTGTCCTGCACCACCTTCCTCAGCCTCCTCAGCTCGGGTCCAAACTCCTGCTCCAGGTCGGATGCTGTCTGCGTCTTGTCTCTGATATCCTGGATTTCTGTCTCCAGCAAATGATTGTGGCTCTCCAGCTGACGCACCTTCTCGATGAATCCAGCAAGCCGTCCGTTCAGCCCGTGGAGCAGTTCTTTCTCGTTGACTTCCGCAAACCTTCCAGATGCGGTGCGTTCGGACGCCATCGCACTCGGATCCCTCCTGGTGAACGTCCCGTCTAATCCAGGAAAGGTTGCTTTGCGTTTGAAATGATCCTGTCTGCCCTCCATGCTTTCACTCCCGATGTGAAGTTGTGGAGACTCTGGGTCGAGCTCTTAAAGCCTCAGTGTGCACAGAGCTGCTGCCTACGGTGCTGAAAATCCAGAGCATCAGCCTACGCTTTAATGAGACCTGTCAGTGCGTTTTGTTCACACAGCACAGACGAGGCAGAGGCCACACACACACACACACACACACACACACACACACACACACACACACACACACACACACACACACACACACACACACACACACACACACACACACACACACACACACACACACACACACACACACACACACACACACACACACACACACACACACACGGGTCAATACAGGCTCATCATGTAATAGATTTTGGATTAGAACAACATTAAACAAATTTGCACTGAAACCTTTGCAGAAAATGTGTTTTTAAAAGTTTTAATTTACGTCGCTGGAAAGATGATGCAGTGTATTTGTGACAGAAACACACTGACAAGTTTTCATCTTATGAAATCATTTTGTCTCTCTTTCAAAGCAAATCGTCTCAGGAATCCTCCAGGAATGTTTAGTGTTGGCATCTGAAAACCAGACCAGAAGATCTTTAAGAAATGGAATTAAATGGTAATCGTGCATGAAGTGGAACAGAATGAGGTTTCTGTGAATCATTTCAATGATGTCATACCAACATGGGGCTCCTCAGCGCTTGATGGCGATGGTCAGCCCGTCGCCCATAGTGAGCATGCTGAGGTCCACCCTCTGGTCCCCGTGCAGCTTCTTATTCAGGGCGTCCAGGGCTCTGGAGGTCCGGTCATCAGGGGCTGGATCCACCACCTTCCCACTCCACAGCACCTGGAAACAACATAGCAGGGGTGTGTGTATTCGTGTGTCCGTGTGTGTCCGAATACGCCACGTCAGCGATACTACTGACAGATGTTTGCGTGTGTGTGTTTACGTGTGTTTACATTGTCAATAGCAATGATCCCTCCTGTGCGTATGAGCTCCAGGGACTTCTCGTAGTATCCGTCATAGTTGACTTTATCTGCGTCGATGAACACAAAGTCGTACGTTCCAGCTTCTCCGGCGTCAATCAGGTCGTCTGAAGAAACGGAGACGAAGAGCTAGTAACCTTTTTGTAGCATGAAACTTTAGAATGTGTCAGAGCGACGTGTAGAAACCCTCACTCAGCGTCTTCATGGCTGTCTGGAGTCGAACGTCGATCTTGTTTTCGACCCCGGCCTGCAGGAAAGGTCAAACTGTGTCAGAGCAGCAGCCGCGTGGTTTCACTCCTTTCATCGATTTCTTTTTTCTTTTTTTTTTTTTTAACAGAAAGCAAGCTGAGACCAAAAAGCTGGATTGATTTTCGTTCCTCGGCTTTGCATCTTTTCCATGACGCAGCTTCCTGAGCAGAACCGCCCAGCCTGCAGCATTTAGTGATGACCTCCTGACACACAATCACACGGTGCAGTCTGCAGCTATTCACCTCTCTAGACTGAAACGCAGAGCTCAAATCTTGGCGTCTACGATGAAACATCCTCACCTCTTTGAAAAATGGCCTGGCGATGTCCACGTACGTCTCCTCGATCTCACAAGCGACCACGCGTCCGTGCTGCGGCAACGCCAAAGCCATGCTCAAGGCGTTAAACCCTGTGTACATGCCTAGACGAGGTATGAGTGATTTTATTATATAAAAGAGAGAAATATCCTCTAAAGTGTGAGAGTGCAGGAGTCACGTTGTGTCTTCACCTATTTCTATGGCCTTGGTGGCATTGATGAGTCTGATGAGATTGGCCATGAACTGGACTTGTTCGCTTGGAACCATCATGATGCTCCACCGGTCCTGCAGAGTTCTCTGAAACACAGAAGTAAAATATGAATCTCAGGTGCTGCCCTCTAGTGGTCAAGATATGAAGTGCTCAACATTCTCATCTTGTATTTATTTCATCTTCATCTTTATGACCTTAGATGAATGTGAACAGAACATAGATTAATACATTTGGTTTGGTTTTGCAGATCCAAAAATCTAAAATTAAGTTAATTTTTAGTTTGATCAACAGTAAATAATCTACTAGTTGCAGCAAATCGTGGAAGTTGAAGTGATCAAACACTCTGGAATTCAAAGTGTGATGTGGAAGTCAAGTGAGTGAGTTAATTAGTTAGTTAGTTCATTTGTTAGCTCTTGTGTCTGAGTGTCTCTGTGCTGCTCTCACCAGCTTGAGTTTGCTGAGCACAGGATGTTCCCTCACTGAGTTGTTGACCACATACTGCAGCACCAGGTCGTCCTTCCCTTTGCTGTGGCTCTTTCCTACAAAAGCCGACCTGCCCACACCTGGAATAGCAGCACCAGAGCCGCCATTAGTGACCGGCCCAGATTACACACTGCAAGACTCCACACACACAAAATCATGTCTCACCTGTTAGTACAACAGCAAGTCCAACACAGAGCACCACTTTAATACCTGAAGCCATGATATTCCTGCTTTGGGCTCTTTGCTAAACTCAATGAAGGCCGGACAGCTTCCACAGTCAAATCCTTCCTCTGGTTGTGAGTGTGTGTCAGTGTGTGGCTCCTTTTTGTAGAGCAGCGCACACACACAACACAATGTTTACTCTGCTTCAACCTTTGAGAACGACGAACAACTTATCGATTTTTCCTCCACGTTGCAAAACACTGGAGATATTGGTAAAGTTGACTAATTTAGGAAAATTAAACACTTTGTGCCTTTTGTTTAGCAGAATTCCCAAATCTGTGGCTCGGCACACTGACTTTGTTTATCTGTGCTTGTTATTCTGAGCCTTCTTATTCAATCAGGACATTTTTCAGACTTATCTGTATTTCACAACAGAGTCATTTCCTTAACTTCCATCATATGAGTTAATGTTAAAGTCCAAATGTGCTTCTCTAGCAAAGCTGCTGCTTGTGTTGATTCTGCTGAAATGAATGGAGATGTTCCTTATTCTAATTGCAGAGCTGACCGGATCCATCAGGCCCAGACTGAGCCAACAACAAGAGAGGAGCTTCCAGATCTATCAGGACAGGCGCTGATTCTCTAAAGACAGCTGCAGATTGTGTCTTCATCTTCTTCCACATATTGGCAAGTAGCAGCAGCGGTGATGAAGTCCATCTTTCCCTTAGATGGCCCAAGGATCAAAGGTCAGGTCTGGAGTTTTGTTAGTTTGGTGCAGATTTGCTGAAATCCTTGACTTGGCTTCATCTGTGTTTTTTTTCTGAGGTTTGATTGTGAGACAGAAGATGTCTGTGTGAGACCGGCTCCCAAACGAACACACACACACACACACTCACAGAACGGGAATGTTTGGGATGAGGTGAGCAGGAAGTCCAGGTCTCTGCCAGGATGCAGATCTTCTTCCTTTTCTATTTCCCCAATTAAGAATGTGAGGATACAAACAACAACACAGAGCTGTGACGAGGACAGGAAGGGGACGTACCAGAGTGCACAGGTATCTCTCTCTCTCTCTCTCTCTTTCTTTCTCTCTTTCTCTCTTTCTCTTTCTCTCTTTCTCCCTCTCGCTCTCTCTCTGCTGCTTCAGGCCTCTGCTCGCGTGACGCTAATTGTTTCTGCTACTCCTGCCAAGTACCCGCTCTTCTCCTGCACGTTCTACAGACAGGACCCCCCACAACACACACGCACACACACGGTCCCTGGGCTGCTTTTTGTGTCTGTTTAAGGGATGAAAAAAAGAAGAAAACATGCTCTGCCATTTGCACACCGAGCACACCGGCGTTCTTCCTCCCGGCCTGTGCCTGTCAGAGTGGCACAGAGATACACGTGCACACACACACTCTCTCACACACACACACACACACACACTCTCTCTCTCTCAGAGGTAAAACAACAACATGGTGCAGAAACAAGGAAACAAAACCGACAGCTACAACTGCAGATCTGAAACAAAATAATTCCGGAGGTTCCTGTTTTGACGTGTTGGAGTTTGTATTTAAGTCACAAAACTCAAATCTAAACTTCTGCTTTTGTGTTTTGCTTCTATTCAAACCTTAACTATAAAGACAAAAAAATAAATTCACTTCATTTCCAAGAACTTTTAGCACACGCAGCTGCATTTTCTACTCAGAATCACTTTCAATATCTCCATGTGTCCAGCAAGTGGCAGTGTTGTACAGCTAATCTCAGGGTACAAAGTCGAGTAGGGGCCTTCAGGAAGTATCATCGCCGCTTCGCTGCTTAGTTGACCTCTGACCCCGTCACAATATGAGACTGTTATATCCCTGTGTGTGTGTGTGTGTGTGTGTGTGTGTGTGTGTGTGTGTGTGTGTGTGTGTGTGTGTGTGTGTGTGTGTGTGTGTGTGTGTGTGTGTGTGTGTCAGTCTGGCATGAATATTAAGTGACGTTAATCACAATGGAGCGACCGACATCGTCAGAGACTGACAGACATTTCTTGGCATCCTGTTGACGTCTTCAGATTTGTCCTCCATGTGACAACAGCGTCTCCAAACGTGACAAGTCTGTTTAAGGCTTCTAGAATACGATCACACACACACACACACACACACACACACACACACACACACACACACACACACACACACACCGGCAACGCACGACTGGAGATGCATTGACACTTATTTGCACAAACTAGGCCACTGTGCTGCTGTGCAAGACAGACACACACACACACACACACACACACACACACACACACACACACACACACACACAAAGAGCCTTGTTGTATATAGGCCAGTCACAGCGACACAGGTTGCAGAATCTAGATGAGAATATAAACAAAATATTTCTCAAAGCTTTTCAATCATGGAAATCTGGCTTTAGCGTCATTGTGCGGTGAGTGAAAACGCCTCTGAATGCGGAGGATAAGCCGGTTCAATTCATTATCATCCTCTCTTTGTATCGCCATCCTACGGAGAACAAAACCGCCGAAAAAAGGCGGGAATGAATGGCAGGTGTGGTTGTTTGACTTTCAAATCAGCGAGGCATCTATTCTATTAACCCAACGTGGAAATAAATACAGAATTCATTTTCCGTGAAGTCACGCAATAAGTTGACAGTGTTCACCGAGATCAAACGCGGCGCCTGCGGGGGCACGGGAGCCAACGGTGAAAACATCCAGCGCATATATGAAAGGTGTTGACGCCGCGAAAAAAAAAGACAAATGTCAAAATCCTCCGAGACAATTACAGTCTGTGTGTGTGTGTGTGTGTGTGTGTGTGTGTGTGTGTCTGTGTGTGTGTCTGTCTCTGTCTGTCTGTGTGTGTCTGTGTGTGTCTGTGTGTTACAGTGTGAGCCGCTGGTTCATACGCCTCCCAGCTATACGATCCACAAACACACACATACACACACAGGTACCTCACTGATGCTCCAGATACCTCAGAGCGGCTGTCAGTCAGGCCCGACGCTCTGTCTTTGCAGCTCTATTGAATTACTGAACAGTTTAACTGCTCCGGTAGAGGTAAATAAGTAGAAAAAGTGTTTTTTTATTTATACATTTCAGGAAAAAAAATTGTTCATTAGGGGGAAAAATGTACTGTAATATTGAATGTAAGAGTAGAATTCCTTTTGTAGCGAGTTAAAAATGGAAGAACTTTGAGTAAAAGCACATATTTGAGCTAGGAGATGTGGTGGAGTAAAGTTTCTGAATACGTCCTCCCGTCCCTCCATCCCTGCTCGCTCTCTTCTGGCCGCCGTGTCCCGCTGTGACCTCGCTCTGGCCCCTAATGGGCCCGTTAGAGCTTCGGCCAATTAGCCAAACGGACACACTCCATTTTAATTGAGTTGATTATTAGCTCCCCCCCGCCTCACCGTGACCCCTCTCGATTGGAAGGGAAGGAGGAAGTGGGATGGGAAGACGGAGGGGCTTCTTCAGGAGACACGTGGGATATGACTGTGTGTGTGTGTGTCCGTGACAATGCTGCGTGTGTGCCATTTTGTTTGCTGGGCTTCTCTGGGAGATAGCGTGTGGGGACAAGTGGGCCTACGGGGAGGTGTAAAAAGAGGAGGGGGGGTCCGATATCACAGCACAGCCTGGGTAATAGATCCAGACACACACACAAACACACACACACACACACACACACACACACACACACACTTGAAGTTAATCCAATCAGGGAGCGGCGCGGCGCTCAAAGACACACAAACATAAGGTCAAGAGCGGCTCGTATTAGTGCGATGATGTCAGGGAGAAGTGGGGTAGATAATTGACTTTCAGCGCCATTTAAAAGGCTGACGGAGACGCAGAGGAGGGGGGAGAGGAGGGGAGAGGAGAGGAGAGGAGGCCCGATGAGTCATTATGTTATTAACAGGTTGAGATCAAACGGCCTCTTTGTGAGTGTAAATGCTTGATTTGCTCTGCTGGGGGTTAGCTAGCTTGTAGCTCGAAAGCAGCTCAGGAAACCAAACCAAACAATGTAGCTTATCCACCAACGTGTTCACAAGCAGCTGTGTTAGCGCTACACTATATGCTTACGTATCCCAGCATGCTTCGCTCCTTCTGGTCGCCTCACTTGTGGTTAATGTAGAGACATCATCACGACGCTACATTAGCTCGTTTTCTCTTGAGATTTTCCATGATTTTGATGATTTGTCACATTTCTTCTCCTTGTAACTTCTCTCATTTTCAGACATCAGTGTGAACTGATGCTTACAAATCATTTTGTTATGGAACACTCATTAGCTCATCTGCTTTGCTAGTAACACAGTAAAAACCCTTGAAGTAGCTTCTACGTAACTAGCTACTCTTTCACAGGCGTTTGCAGTGTAGCTAACTACTCTATTAGCTTGACTGAGGCCTAATCACGTTATATCACGCCTGGCTTGTATCTTGTAAAGCCTTTCACCTGTAGCATTGATGATAACAGTCAAGATTGCACTAAATATTCTATTGTTTCCTTTAAGGCTAAAGAAAGAGGCTCAAAGAGGCTTGCGGTCAAAGAAAGCAGCAGCCCGGCGCCATAATACCTGGAGAAGGAGAGTGACGCGCCCGTGAAGCCGAGCACACTGCGCTCTTTCATAGGCCACTTGGTTCCACCCGTGATCGAATGCAACATTCTAAAAGGACTATTTACTCTTTTCATTTCCTCTTGTGTATTACAGACGGAGGAGCGTGCAGCGGGCTGTATGAAAACACGGCCCGGCCTAATGTTGCATGAAGACCATGGTGAATTCATATTGATGGGAAAGCAGCCGCTGAAGCCCGGCAGCCATGATTTTTTCATAAGCCGCCGGGAACAAGAAGTCAGTCAGCTGACAGGTGCTAACGCCGCCAATTGTGCCGCGGATAAGAGATGGGACACGGAGGGGAGAGAGGGAGGAGGAGGGAGGGAGAAAGAGAGGGAGAGAGAGGAGGAAGAGTGAGGGCGAGGGAGAGAAGGGGGGAGAGAGGCAGAGAGTGAGAGCAGGGGGGAGAGAGAGAATAGGGAGGCAGAGAAAGAGAGAGAGAACAGAAGACAGAAAGAGATAGAGGAGGGAGAGTGAGGGCAAGACAGAGGAGGAGGGAGAGAGTGAGAGGGGGAGAGAGAGGAGAGGGAGAGCAGGAGGGCAAAGCGTGTCTTGTGTGCACCCTGGGTGTGTTGTGTGTGTGTGTGTGTGTGTGTGTGTGTGTGTGTGTCTGTCTGTCTGTCTGTCTTCTATAGCTGCAGAGGATTTTACGGGCAGACTGTGTAAACACCAGAATCATGTCAAATATGATGAGACCTGATGGCTGTGAAACAGACCCAAGAACTCTTCACTTATTATCTCCAACTAGAGCCCCAGAGCGATGTCTGCCTGTGTCCCTCTGTCTGTGTCCCTCTGCCTGTGTCCCTCTGCCTGTGTCCCTCTGCTTGCGTCCCTCTGCCTGCGCCCCTCTGCCTGTGTCCCTCTGGTGCGTGTCGCTCGGTGAGTCCCTCTCAGGAAGGCATTGATTGTTTTGGCGTGAGCCGGGGAGAAGGAGAGGTGTGATTTCTTTTGTGTTCCCTCAGAAAAAAAAATCAGCAAAAATAAATATTTTTGCGAGCGCGCCACAGACATGAGAAAAATATGAGCACATTGGGGGAGAAATAAAGATGATGGATTTGCTACCTGACGTGTGTGTGTGGTTGTGCCTTGTGGAAGTGTGTGTGTTTGGGGGCTCTGCAGAGTTTTTGGATTCTACTCTTGGCGGCTTGTTTTTGTTCTGGTTCGTGCGGCGTGTGAGCTCCACATCTAAAGTATTATCTATATGTAATTGTATGCCTGTGTTTGCTGGTGTTGTGTGCGAATATGAAAGAGATACAGGCGTGTGTGTGTGTGTGTGTGTGTGTGTGTGTGTGTGTGTGTGTGTGTGTGTGTGTGTGTGTGTGTGTGTGTGTGTGCGTGTGCGTGTGTGTGTGTGGAAGAGAGAGAGAAAGGGAGGCAGTGTGAGGCTCCAGGGAACCACTTGAGATTGCAGGCAGAGGGACTGATAAGGCGGCGAGCCATTCATCAGGCCAAATGAAGGCAGTAAAGTTGACTGGAGGAGCCCAGGCATCGCCCCAGGATGGCAGGCGGCCTCTCAGCGGAGACCTTTGACTAACACATGCAAGCATGCGTGCACTTGTGTCTACACACATACTCTAACACACACACACACACACACACACTCATAGGCTAAGAGTAGGGAAAGACCGAGGATGAATGGACTGGAAGGAGGTGCAGAGGTATAATGGACCTCCAGGAGCAGAGGAGGCCCCCGTCTCGGCACAGCTACACCCCGAGACGGAGGCTCCTGTCTGGGGCAGCGCGGCCCACTCCACTCAGAACACATCCATCAGGCAGATATTACAGTAATCCAGAGGTGATACATTAGCCCGGGTGCCAGGGGGACGGTGTGCGGCGGTGATGGATACCTCCAGAGCTCCCCCGCCGCCGTCACCGGGCCACTCTCGCACACACACACATACACAGAGAGAGAGAGGGAGAGAGAGACAGCAAGCACTGGGCTGGGCTCAGCTCGCCGCGGCTAACGTTCCCCTGCTTTATGGCTCTATTTGAATTTATTCCGTGGTAATGCTCTTTGTATTTTATTCTTAATCACACTGCCCAGAGGATGGAGACATATTTCCACCAAAGAAAGTGCTGTAAAGTTGCACACTTATGAAAGCAATACATTACTTAAGCACTTAGGCCCGGCGAAGAGGAGAGATGAAGCTACTTTAGAGTGTTGCTGCTGTGTTTATAAGACTATATTAGTGTCTCACTGGTGCTTTGATAGAGCCGCTACCATCAATTACCACAAAGACTCTATCTTTGCTTACATAAATCCCACCTCGGGGTTATTATGAATCCGATTTATTTGCCCCGCTTATGTTTATTATTGTGTTTTATGGCTTATATTCTGTGTTAAACGCCATCAATAGTACTGCAGAGCATGTGCGTCTCATCCTGGAAGGGATGAAAATGCTTTATAGAGCTGTGAGCGCCAATAAACAGGCAGTCGCTGGCTTTTGGATGTACATCTTTTAATGTTTTATGCATGACAAACTCAATAGTTTAGCGCAAGTTCAAGGCCAAACGGCGAAAACGCTGACAGGACTTCCCCGAAGGGCAACCGGCCGTACTCAACTACAGGCGGAGATTGAGTCGTGCGCTGGAACATGTATCCCGTCTTTGTCTTACGGATTTGTCTGTAGGTGTACCTGCCAAACAGAAAGAGTGAGCGGCCCATGGCGGCGTCTAAAGGCCGAAGGGTGGCGGAAAATCAACTCTGGCGGAAGAATCCCAACAACTACACTTCCCTTTTTCCGGCTTCCAGCGGTGATCTGGGTCGTCCGGATGTAGTCGCTCAGACCAGTGCGGAGGTGTGGTGTGGGAACTGTAGACCAGCACTCTGTCAGTGATCTGCCTCAGAGAAGATTAAAAGCAATCCATCACGGGCAGGAGGACAGATTGATGTTTCCACTAAAGCCGTCTGCAGTGATATTCAGTCGGTGCCATAAAATAAAAGCAAACGGGTGTAGGATTTCCTTTAAATAGATCATTGCCTGATCGATGCCTGATATCAGCCGTCCAAACCACTTTCTATTGATATATTTCGCCTTATGCGCTTTGATGTTTTGCTAACCGATCAACCATTACTCTACCGCAGAATGATTTGTGGCTTGGGAATCCATAAGGTGCTGCATTTCACTGCAGAAAAGCAAACAAAGCAGACAATTAGAACTGTTGGTTGGGAATGAAACCTTCTCTTCTCATGGCATTAAAGCGATAATGCATGTTGTGGCATTCTGGAGGTATTTGGGGGTCACTTACAAGTCTGTAGGCAATGGACCCTTATTTCAATGGACCCTTATGGATCCAGGAAAAACCTCTAAGAGTGACTCTCCGTGACTCTAAGAGTTTAGTTAGATGCAAATATATTCACAGTTTCCTTGCAACACTTGGACCCTGGAACGTCTCCAATTTTTCATCCTATACCAAACCGTAACTTAGTTCCGAAAATTGATTTCTCACACAGTTGGATTTGGGAGTCCAAGAAATACGTTTAGCTTTAAATTTGGGATCCATAGCAGCTCCATTCAAAGGCCTCTGGACCTGTTTAGTGGACACCAAAAGTCTACAGAATAGTACAACTTACAACAACAATCGCTGACCTAGAAAATCTCTCAAACCGTCAAAGAATCTGTTAAGTATGAGCAATTGTAAGGAGATAAGCTATAAAATAACGATAACCTAAAGTCTAAATGTGAGTAAAATAAGAAGGATTGGAATGCAGTCTCAATTCTTCTTCCTGAGAAATCCGTCGTGATGCTCAAACGCCGGCGCATCACTTCAACGTGTTTATTGCTTCAAGGCCAGGTGAGAATGACGGGATCCTTCAGAATTCACAGACCCAGATTTCACAAAGTTTGTGTGCCAGGCGTAAATGAGAGAACGTGTGGATTTCCTTGTGCTTGCAGCCTGGCGCCTGTCTCCGCCGTGAGTGAGTCTTTGATAGCTGTTACACACTGAGACAGACAGGCCCGCGCCCAGACGACGGCATCAAAACGCTGACGACTGACAGCTACTGACAGCCATCTTCCTCCTAAACTCTCTCTCTTTCTCTCTCTCTCTCTCTCTTGCTCGCTCTCTCTTTCTCTCCCTCTGTCGTTGTCAGGGGAAATCGAGGAGACTCTGAGATAAAGAGAAGGATGTCGTAAACTGGCACCTGTCATGGCGTTTTGTTTTGGTCAGGGCACAGAGAACATCCGTAAAGTTTTAAAGGACATTCTGAAGGATTTTTTAGTACTTTCACGGCTACAATTGGAATCCCTGGATGATCTGATCTTTAAGGGCTGCTTGGGTTTCAAAATGTGTTTAAGCGTTCAGGTGGAATACATTTATATATATATATATATAACATATGCTCGCAAGTATTCTTATGAGCTTAAAGCTTTTAAAGCGTCTGGAAAAGGATTCAATTTTGGGGTAAATGTGTAAAATCAAAGCGCTTAGGGAAGATATTTAGCCCTTGTTTTGCATTTTGAAATGAGATCTCTGGCAGGCAGGCAGGCAGACACACACACACACACACACACACACATATATGCACGCACACATAAGTATTGTGTTCATGCGAGCACAAACAGATATTCAAATCCATGCAAATCAAACACCTTAACGCACACATTCACACACACACACACCTGGATTTCAGCAGGTCGTGGCCGTGTTTCATCAGCTTCAGTCAGAGCCTTTACCTCAACACATACACACATACACACACACACACACACATAGGCTTCTTCCTCTAAATGATTCCTCTCTTCATCTTCTGCGAGGGATCTAATCAAAGTTGAAAGAAGAGAGCTTAATGCCGTTCGGGGGGCTTCCCGCTCCTTTCAACTGTCATTATGAAAATGAATGACGGCAGCTGAGCACTCAGATGTTGCGTCGGCGTGGTGACAGAGCGTTTCCCTAATGCGTCGTATGATCTTTACCTTCTGCCTCTGACTGATGGCCTTGGTCGGGGATTCCGCTAATCGCGTTTCACATATTACACATTATGTTTACCTTCTGCATCCCTGTGCGCACGTTGCTCAACGAGATCATTAGTGTGTGTTGAAAACAGCAGACAGAAGGGGGGAAATCTAAAGTTTCACTGTAACTCCGTCTCTTGAACGTAACGACAGAACGTTGGCTCCAAGAAATCTATTAGGACGCGAGCTGTGGAGTGAGTCACTGAGGACGAGCGGTCTTTACGTAACAATGTCTTTCCACGCTAAGAGCTGTGTGTGAACGTAACACCAAAGAGTGACATGAGTGAAATTGATCTGAATATGAGCTGAGTCTCTGCTCGCGTTGACGCACAAACGTTCATCAGAGGAATTCTGGGATTTTGGAGCTTTTATTGGCAGAAACTATGACCATCTGTATTTAGTTTGATTTCCCTGCCAGATGTGCCAGTGTGAGGATGAAATGACATCTGACATCATATGTCTCTCTCTCTCTCCCTCTCTCTCTCTCTTAATCGACAGCTGTCTGCTATGTGTGTTAGCTCAGGTTTTTATATGTGTTTACAGGCGATGTAATTACCTCTTTTAGGCTTGCAGCTGTTTTAAAAAAATACTTTTATGGATCGGGGCTTTTGCCAAAAAACGAAACAAAATTCTTCTCGCTTGGCCTTCTTTGTCAATTATTGAATTGTAATGAAGTTTCCTTTTAGCTACAGGCATCGTGTGTTAGCAGTTAGTTTGAGGTCAGTCACGCTTTATCTGATTTTTGCAAAGAAGATATATCAAAATCTGGACGATGAGCCCGGATTCTGTATCCCAATTCGCACAAATGATTCATGACAGATGAGGGAATAATTCATAATTAGATTAAAATTTGATGGGCTAGAATTGATTCGTTTTGAAGGTGAATACGCAGTAATTTTCTTATTTCTCTCAGTGGTTCTCATTTTATCGGCACATTGCTCGCTCATCTGTAGTGGGCTGCTGGGCCTCGTTACCAAGTTACGGTAACGTGTTGTTACAAGGAATTATGCGAGCTCACGGACACGGCGACTCTTAAGTGACGGCCGCAATATGCATTTGCCTTTAACGCTAAAAGGGGGATTTTAATTCATTGAGGGTGTCACACGGAGGGAGTGAGTAATTATTCCCAGCATGCTTTGGAGCGTGGTGGTTAATGTATTCCGGGGCCCTAGGGGGAGCTGTCAGGACGAAGACGCTCTCTGCTGACTGACCACATCATATGGATCAGGACGGGGAGTATGAACACACGACCAGGAATCACTATGTCACGCTAGCAAACTGTTAATGAATCTCTCCTCCCGCCGCCCTGTGTCACCGCTGCCTCGTAAATTTGGTTTACGTCGCTCCGGGCAACAGGTTGATGTTGGGTTTTTGACCCCGTCGTCCCATGTGACTCAGATGTTTGCTCACGTTAGACACTGAGGGACACGTAAACAAGTGGACACTCTTCTGCTTGGTCCACATCATTGCTTTCATCTGACATTTAAAAAAAAGTGAAACTCTATGCAGACGATTCATGATTTTCTGTGAATTCCCATCCAAACAGTTTGTTGTGATATTGCCTGTGTGTCCCTTGAAGTATCAGATGATCTATGTTCTGTCCCACAGCAGCTCATGTATGTTCTGGTCTCATTGCTTTCCTTCTCTTCTGTGCTGTTATTGTTGCACATTATTCTCCTTATTCTCCCTCCAGCCTGCACACTATCTGCACCATTTGTACACCACTGCTTTTTCCCACCGTATCCCAGCCATCATCTCCACTCTGCACGGCCGTAAAAAGCTTCCAGTAATCATCTCACACTTATCTCACTCCTATTGTCTCTAGAATTTCTCTCTTCTTCCTTATGGTCCTTCCACACCACCTCATTTTGTTTGTGCTTTTGCAGGCTTCCAATAAAGTTACATTGAACGGGAGCCATGACAGGTGGAGAGTTTGGTCCCCAGCTGCTTCCAGAGGCTTTCAGGAGCTTCACGACAGGTTGGTGCTGCCTTTGCTCCTCTGCTGCTCATGTTGAAGTTTTAGCCGTCAAACATTCTTCACTCCATTTGTTGACTTCCTGTGTGTAACTGCGCCGTGTTAGGTTTTGGCAACTTTAGGTTGTTTTGTGTCCCAGCAGCTGTTGGTAATAATTCATCAAACTGCAGAATGCAAATGAAATGGCCTGTAACTGGGTCAAAGTGCGTTTAGTTTCCTTTTAGCCTACTTATTGTTCCGTAAGGGTTTGGCTTCATCGATGACTTTTAATTGTAGGTCAACACACATTATTTGTTTGTTTGCTACAAAATAAAAATCCCAATTCTCATTCAATTCAGATTTTCAAAATGTAAAACAACATTAATAAGCCTACAAGGAAGAATGACGTCATTTTCATCCCGCAAGCCAAGAAATCCTGCAAAACCCAGAGGATCCTTTAAAATGTTCATAAAAGAGATCAAATCTTTGTTTGTTTTCCAGCCATTTTAACCAAACATCCCTTATAAACCTTAGAGATCCATGACTGATTACCAACATTTCCATGCTTGACTGTCTGGGAAATTGCAAAACCTTTACTAAATCAGATTTGATGCTTAAATCCTGGCAGAGCTGCATGAGATCACAGTGACCTGAGAGTGTAACATGGAGCCCTGGCGGTCCGTTCACAGTCAAAATCAGGTGTTTTTCACGCCTGTTGTCATGAGTTGATCGTCTGGAACACGGTGCAGCCAGCGTTTGTCTGGAGACGTTATGAAAAGCAGCTCACAGGGTTCAAGCAAAGTGTGACTTTATTTTCTGGTCTTCACTCCCCCCCCCACTCATTGCTGCAGGAAGACAAATAAAAGGGCCTCGCTCTTTTTAACGCCGCTGATAATAACCGAGCCTTTTGCATCCAGGAGAAATCTCCCATTATCTATTGATTCACTCTCGCCCTGTGTCTCGGTGACTTACGCCTCCCTCTAATTCCCATTACCGGGAACACTGTACCCTTATCAAGGGAAACAATAAGCCGCTTGTCAGCAAGGCTAGAAAATATGAGGAAGCATCTGCCCGGTCCAGAGCAACTCATGACTCTGTGGTGAGAAAAGCCCCCCCCCTCGCCTCCCTCTCTGCCCTCCCTCCCCCTGTTGTCAGCCCTCCCCGTGACCTCTACGGAAGGGGGAGAGCGCCGTCTGAGCGACAACGTAGTAAATCTGATCATCGGGGACGCGTCTGAAATTCAATTTAGCTCCGTCCACACGGGGCAGGGTGTTCACGCGCTGCAGGGTGGGGCACAGGTGGGACACATAAGGAAATATGGGGTACAGCAGGAAGGGAGTTGGGGTGTGGGTGGGTGGCGGGGGGGACACCCACACACACTCTCCTCCTCTTCCTCCTGCTCCTCCTCCCCAAAATAGAAGCCGGGCTCCTGAGCCGTAAAGCTGTCACAGAGATATGTCTCTGCCCACGATGGCATCCGACTTCTCCCTCCATCCGCCTCGGTGCTGGTGTGGCTGTTATCTCCTTCCTCCCTGCTATGTCTCCCTGCTCTTTAAGACAAAGGGTAATAAAGCAATAAATTGTGTGGTCTGCGGAAGGTATGGACATTCTGTCTGGGAGACGCTGTAAGAACTGCCATAAAGCACCCTCAAAGTCATAGATAAAGATTTACAGTTATTTAACATCCTCCTCTTCCCCTAAATCACAGTGATAAGAGAATTAAGTGATGGCTATAGGTTCTTTGTCCTTAGTCTATTGATTTTCTTCGCCCCTCAGAAGGATCCTGAACATTATAATTATTGAGCCCTGCAGTTTGATGCAGGTTTACAGAGTGGGAGAGGCGCCCTGTGTTCGATTCTAACACGGTTAAAACAAAAGGCACCCGTTTTTCAATTTGGTAATGGGCTTCCAATTATGCTTCATTTACCTTGTTTGGCCAGAAAATGGTTTATCTGAGGCCTCTGTGCTATAAACAGCTTCTTTGTGTGGTGACAAAACCCCAGTAACGGCTCTATTTATCTCCACAGCAGCACCGGCCTCTTCTGCAATTACTCAGCCGTGCCGACGGAGCGTTTTTTTTTCAACACCTATTTTCATTAAGAGAGCGTCTCCATGTTGTAATTTCCTGGATACGCTGATCTCCGGGGGCCAGGGGAGCATCCGTCAGGACCGACTGACGCGTGTCAGCCGAGAGTGATGACGTAATGAGAAGCAGCCAAGATGGAACATAACGTCTCTGTGTCTTCCTGTCCGTCTCTTTTTCTAGATTCATGGTTTTTCGCCGCCCGATCCGTGGCCTCATTCTCCTCAGATGCTGACCTCCGCTGATGAAGGTAGGAGACATTTGTCCCGCCACTGCACAAGAGCTCATGTCCTTTAAAGCAGGAAGCTGATAGATCATCGATACGCACGACACAGATACAGCTCACTGGCTGATCCAAAACCGATAGTGATCAATAGAAACGGTGTGAATGAAGACACCAGCACAGACGATGTGTACATCTATATGTTATAAGCACTATATCTATGAATACTGCCCATTCAAAGCATCAATGAGAGAGGGAGAGAGGGAGGGAGAAACAGAGAGAGGGACTGTGTGTGTGTGTGTGTCCAGGCTATAAAACGTAATCCGTCCACATTTTGTCCTTTAATTGTTGTCCTTTGCTTCGCCCCAAAGCATTATTCAAAGCTCAGAGACACATAAAGTGTATGGACTCACACACAAACACACACACACACACCGTACACACGTATCTCCTTCTTTGTGTTCGCTCTCTTCCGTCCTCTTTTCTTCTTTCTTTTATGTAAAACAATGCTGCAGTGCAGACGATCACAGACATGCAAACACACGTACGCACACACACACACACACACACACATACACACATACACGCCTCGGGCACCGCAGAGGGCTACAAACCCCACTTAACCACTGCCTGACAGTTGGCTTCTTAACAAAGACGCAGAGAATATAATTAAATCATATTTACCTTTGATACGCAGCCAGCTGTAATTAATTAATTCACGAAGGTTGTGCTGGAGTAACATTCAGCAGGAGACAAGGGAAGGAGAGAGAGTCTTTATACTTAATACTTAGGGGACAAACCCAGCACGGCACCCTGCCTCGGCCTCGCCCTCTTACCTGCCGTCCTCTGGGACTAGGGCCTAGAGGAGTTAAGTGCGTCTGTGTGTGAAATGACCCTGAGACGCCGTTCAGGCCTCATCAGCCGCGTCGCCTGAGGCCGCAGGGCCGCGGCCTCGTCCCTCTCATTTGCTCCGACCTTTGCAGCGGCTGTGATGTGGGGAGGCGACGGCTGTCAACAGCATCAGTGTGACACGACCCCAGGAATAGACCCTGTGGAGCTCCACATTAGCTTTGGTTTCCAGCTGCATATAATGAAGTACTGTGCCTAAGAAACACACACACACATACACACACACACACACACACACACATGCATGCAAACGCATAAGGCAACGTTAAGTTTCTCCATCTGTCATCAAGCGAACTTACGCGGTTGTTCAGATATATTGTGCTTTATATATTTACGTGTCCACTAGGGGGCAGCATCACCTTGAGAAAACCACAACGGAACAGAAACGATAGAAGAAATAAGAAAATATGGGCGGTTCAAACCGATTGATTTGTTGATGCACTGGATTGCATAACACATAGTTTGTTTTCCCATAATGCTTTTCCCCACAGTTTGAATTAAGCTGATATGTTAATGTAGGTTATGATGTCGAAGCGACTTTTTTCTAATGTTGACTTTGATCCCTGCTGGACATAATGAGTCATTTAGCACTTCAGTGTGTGTGGAAGAGTCGCTCTGTATTGCTCTGTATCGCTCTGTGAGATGCTCTGTATCGCTGTGTGATGTGATGCTCTGCAGATTCTCCATCGTCATCCTTTGTCTTTCCAAGAACATCAAACATCTGAATCAATGAGCCTTCAGCCGCAATCTAATTTTTCCTCCAGATTCCTCAGCTGCTGCATCGCCAGTTGAGTCAGAGACACCGCCCCCCCCCCCCCAAAAAAAGTACAGCGCTGTTGTTTTCCTTATTTTTTTCTCCTTCACTTTGTAAAATACTGCCCTCTGAAAGTTAAAAGCATCTGAAAACCACTTCTGTAAATTATTGTCGATAAATTGTGATGATTCATTTACGCCCCGAAAGAAGTTTGATTTATAATTGAGCTCCTGCCTGGCCTGCGTGAGGATATACGGCCCTGAGAGCAGCTGGGAGGATTTGGTGAGGTCCACAGTCGCATTCATCACTCTGTACCGGAGCCATTTTTAAAATCTACCACCATTACATCTTGTAGTATTCTGTCTGTAACGGCGCTGCTTCCTGTCTGTCAGCCGCTCCGTCCGCCTGCTTTACTGCCTCTGCTGAAAACCTCCAAATAATTATCCCACCAGCTCCTTCGGGGAGTGGAAGGTTTCTATTGTGAGCTGTTTTATGACTCAAAAGCAGTTTCTCATCAACTGAAATCCGCTGTAATGTCGTATTTTCAGCTCCTTTGATGCCGTGTGTGGTCTTGGCGTCGTTCATCGCTTGTTAACCCATTTTATTTATCGTGACTCTGCGTCTTCTTCTGCTGTGGTTAATCGTTTTTATACCTCCTTGTGGTCCACCTGTGTTGCAGTGGGACGACATAACTGTGAAGGAACAAAGAGGTCAAGGCGAGTCGCGTTATAGACGCTTCTAATATGGTTGTGCTTTCAAACTGAACTCCATCACTGTAACCAGCCTCACTAGAGTTCATAGGGTTCATTACAGCACTTAAGAGACTGCGGTTGTGTCTCAAAGGTAAAATGCTACACTCTAATCCTACATTTTATACTCTACTATACACACTAGGCAGCAGTGTGTAAAGATATGACGGTACAGCTAAAGTATCTGACAACCAGATTATCCAGTGTGACGTAGCGAGCTGATGTATTTTCCCACAAACTATGATGCAACATTGAGCTCTCACCACTATCAAAGATACTGTATCACATTGCAAACTTAAACCAGGTCGTCATTTTTACTTCTGAGTATTAAATATGCAGGTTAACAACGTGTAAATATGACAATATTCACTTCAGAGCCTCCAGTCTTTGATGCTAAGCTAGGCTAAACCTATTCCTCAGCTTACATTTACATCAATCTTGTCTTCCAACTTCTTAATGTCAGCAAATGCATATCAAGAAGATATATGTTCAAATTACATATAAATATTGATTATTGTTGATCAATAATGATTGATTAATGTGTGATATCCCCCATGTAGCTAACAGATGAGCTAGCAATGACCCGGCGTGTGTCCCTATGACATCCTTGACCTCATTGTTTGTTGTGATTACGTTTGTGTTGAGTTGTTACAGAAGCGTTTGTCTCCTATAGATGTACACACATCACCTCAGGTCAGTGTGTTTATCAGGAGAGTCACGCAGCCACAGTGATTACATCCCCGCCACCATGCGAAGAGCATTTAGCCAAACATATGCTGCCTTCATGATGGTTAGTGATATTTGTGCAAACGTGCCCAACAATAAACGAGGGAGAAATGGGCCGAGCGTTAACCTCGGGTGCTCCTGCCACGTTAACACCCCTCGCTCTAAACCTCATGGCTCCCTCGGCCCTGCCCTCCTCCTCCTCCTCCTCCCTCCTTCCCTCATCTCCTCTCTCTCTCGCTCTCTCTCTGTGTCTCGTTCCGTCACCTCATCCCCCATCTCCATCTCCTTCTCCGGGCTCGGGGTCCCACAAACACGTGATTTATCTCAGCGTGAAAATACTTGCGATGATGCCGAGGCAGGAGGCCCAGGGCCCCTTGGCATAGGATGCTTGGATGGCGTTTGCATGAAGTTCACGGCCCCGGAGCCACGATAAATGTCAAGTGCAACAAATGTCCTGTAAAAAAGACAGAGCGCTGCCAAACCCACAGCGTGCTTATTGACCGCCCAAGCAGAAGGTGGTGCGTGAGAGAGAGATAGGGTGTGTGTGTGTGTGTGTGTACACGGTATAAACCACTCTTTCCCCTCTCTTGGACTAAAAGGCGACAAATCGCGTATTTCACAGAGGCAGGCTGTGGTTATGAGCTTTCCTCTGCAGGGGTTTGAACCCACAGCTATCTGGATGTGAGGAAACGTTGGAGGAATGTTACAAACGCACGGGAGCTATCGCTTTAGCAGACGTGAAAATCCAAAGGGGTTTTTGAAAATGACAGGAAAGGGATCCGAGATTTGATTTACCTTCTCGTCAAACGTATCCAATACCTCGTTTAAAGAATTTGTCCTAGTTGATGCTCGGTGCTGCCACCTAGTGGATAGATCCTGCTCTGTTTACCTCAACAGTCACTTCTATTGTGCTACATGAGTCTATATTCAACCGATACCTCAGGATAATTTCAGCAATAAAAGCTCAACCAGGCAGCGAGAGGAGATATTTTTGGAACAATTCATGCAGGATGATAGTTGAAGTCCAGGACATTGTGTACATACAGTAGGAGCATCTGCCTCTGTTTTGTGGCAAACACATACTTTCGCCATGTGCTCATCTTTTCTTCACAAGCTTGCGTGGCCCGGGGCCAACAAGCCACATGTTGGCCTCCGCACACACACACACACACACACACACACACACACACACACACACACACACACACACACACACACACACACACACCATGGCTGTTCTTCTATTATGGGAGTGCTTTCCATAATATCACTCGACACAGTCTACTGTCTGTGTGTGTGATAATCTGTCTTCATTTAGAAAACTAATGTATAAAAATAGTGTTCTTCTAAAGTCGACGCCTCCCCAAGTTATGAGCTGCGTTCCCTCTTCCTTTAGTGCGATGACAAGGTGCCTTTATTCAATCCCGTGGTGTCATTTGAGGACTCGGGTCGGGGCACATACCTCAAACTCTGCTTTTATTTGATCAACCTCTCCTACTTGAGGAATTTCCCTGTTGAAAACGAGGGCCGGAGCTGGAACGGAGCTCCATGCTATTAGAGTTATCTGGAAAGTACAGTCCTGCATATATCACCTCGGCTGGTGTCATCCCCCGCTTGATAAACTGCATTTCCTGTCAGTGGAGGACACTGAAGGTTACAGCTGAGATTAAACCGAACAAAACAACCTCCCAGCCAGAATGGTGACACACACACACACACACACACACACACACACACACACACACACACACACACACACACACACACACACACACACACACACACACACACACACACACACACACACACACACACACACACACACACACACACACTACCTGCTGGAGCAATTCAAATCATTTTGACTATCCGGTTGAGTGAGAGCTATAGATGCGATCCATAAACATTTCTGCATATTTGAGACTTTTGCTGCCGACGGGCGGGAGCATCCGAGCGGCGGCGACACATGCTCGCATATTTAAGTCCAAACATAAAACACACGCCGGTATGCAAACATTTGCCTACATGCACTCAGCTGATTAAACGGGCGCATAAATTATTGTTCCTTGTCATTTTTTGATATAAAGGCAGTGGGTCGCATTGACTCACAAACATGGCTGGTAGCGCTCAGCGGCGTCACTGCCCGGGGGTGCGCGGCCTGCTGTATATCCAACCTTCAGCAGTGACCATAAGCTACAGTTTGTTCGCCATCTCCAGACACAGTGAGGCAATTTACGAGCCTCTGGCTGCAGGCTGATTAGAGCAGCGCTTGTAAAATGTATTTTGGCATGTATGCAGGTTTTACTGGAGCTCCCCTTGTCACACATCACCCATACATCAGCGCGGAAAGAGAGAGGTGAAACAAGAGCAGCAGAGTGGGGGGGGCTGAGGTGGGGTGGGGTGGGGGTTGTTGAGGGAGGGCATTGTTTAATCCTCAGGAGCCTCCATTTTGGAAATGGTTTCCCTCAAACTGTCAACACCGTGCCTTTTATTGCACATCACTGGGATAAACACTGGGCGGAGCTTGATGATGATCTATTACCTTCGCCATCCTTTATGTTGAGCTTTAAATACTGCAACCTTTATTGCTTACGGAGTGCAGTTCAGACATGTGCAGTGGAACATGCAGGACGTCACAGACTGTCATACAAAGTCTCTCTGCCTTACATGCTGACGGTTTATGTCCCCAACGCGATTAGTCTTGAAAATGCTCACTGGCACAAATTCTCAGATTACATCTCTCCCTCGTTTCTTCAACAAATACTCTTTCACCGCCCTCGGCTTGATTTCCTGCCAGGCAACACAAACCAAACAGCATGGTAGCTTCCAAACCGGCGTCTCTCAGGAAGCATCCGTGAGGTCTGCTACCTGTCACCCTGCAGTGGGTCGGGTCCAGAACAAAGACATTAACAGGCTCTGGACGGCCCCCCACTGAAACCACCAGAGATACTTAGTACATTTAAATTCCAAGACGACAAACATTGGTTGTTGTACACTTGCGGACAGCGAGCATAGGGGCAAGTCGTGTCCAGGCTCCTGAATCTCGTCCTCCATGTTGTTGGGATAAATATGAGGTGAATACAAGAGAATTAGATTTATAAGTGAAGTAGATCCGAATTCCTGTCTTGGTACTTATTACTGTCAACTTTGCAAAACTATTCTGACTTTTAATTGCTGCAACACGGAGGAGAATGCTGCTAGAGTTGTGATTAGTTGCAGAATCAAGTCAACAAAATTTCAGAATTCTGTCTTGCCTTTGACTTTATAATGTTGTGTCTCCAGCTCAGCTTTGTCTCCTTTATTCTTGCTTATCTTGAACGCAGGAAACTATAAATCGACTCGCAACACATGTAAAGCTAAACGACACTGATCAGGACTTTGGATCACAGAAGTTTTTGCGCCGGTGTCAGTTTCTGCAGTTAGACAAGAGGATTCATTAGCTTTATTGTCACACAAGTCGACCCGGCAGCTGATAAACAATCACTCTGACCGAAGCAGCTCGGTGCATTAGTGTTATTTATGGCCCTGGTGTAAATAAATAAACTGAGCCCAACAGAAAATCAAGTCCTCTCCTGGGTGTCATTCAAGTCACGCTGGCAGAAAACAATACAGTCTGCATATCATAACGCCTTCAGTGGATGAAATACGCCCGGCGCTTAGTGTGTGTGTGTCTGTGTGTGTTTGTGTGTGTGTGTGTGTTGCTGAGGCCGTCGCACATGCAGAAAAGCTGTCGGCGCTCCGGAAGGATCGATAACACACACAGGATTTGGGATTTATGATGACATCCTATCGATCAATTAGGAGCTTGACTGTTGGAGGCACTCAGGAGAGTCAATGAGTATTATAACTAAATCAGAGGTGAGACAGAATTAATGTATAACACAAGATAAACTGCCGCATTTCACTCTGACAATTACTGTCGAGGCTTTCCAGGCCGCTGATAAGTGTGAGCAAAGACGAAGTGTGGGGGGGGAGGAGGGGGGGAGGAGGAGGAGGAGGAGGAGGAGGTTAGGTGTGGCTGAGTGAAGAAGGAGATCTTTGAAGGTCAGATGATCAAACGTTCGATATGGACACCAAGCTGAAGCCATCAAACCTGCTAAAGCTCTTCAAGATCAAATGCACGTGTCAAAGTGTCACCCTAAAGCCTCATGTTTGGTAGCTGGCTAACGCACACACACACACACGCGGCTAAATATGAAGATTGTGCTGAAGCCGTTTTGGATTTTTAGTCGCAGCCTTTCCACTCATCTGCTGCTGAGATGAAGAAGAACAGAATCAGAGAAGAAGAATAGAATCAGAGTAGACAGAGTGAGAAAAACCTCCTCCTGTGAGGGAAGGGAGCCATTTAGTGTCTCTCTCTCTCTCTCTACCTCTCATCCCCCCTCTCTCTTTCTCTCTCTCTCCCTCTCTCTTTCCCTCCCCGTCTCTCTCTCTCCCTCTCCCTACTCCGTCTCTCTCTCTTTCATCCCCTCCCTCTCTCTCTCTCTCTCCCTCCCTCTCATCCCCTCCCTCCCTCTCTCTCTCTCTCTCTCCCCCTCCCTCTTTCTCTTTCCGGGTGCCTATCACTCAAAGGGAGCCGCTCTCACCATACCAGCTGATAATCATACATATTCTATGTGCCGGCGCGCCATAAATCTCTGTCCCTGTTTCATCCCTCCGTCATTCATCAATCACGCGGGGGGAGCGCGATGAAACGCCGCCTGCTCGACAATACATCATATTAGTACCTGAGATGTTTACCAAGATAATATGAGACAACAGCGCAGGGTGAAATATGGCGCCACTGCATTCCTTAAATTAAAACCACTCCTCCTCCCCTTCAGACCACCCTGTGCTGCAGCGGTGTGTGTCTTTCATCTGTAACGATATGGAGTCCAAAACACTTTGTCCAACGCCGTTTGTCCTTCTGATAGGCGGATACGCTTCGATAGAAATAAGGAGACGTGATAAACTTGATAAATGTCATCAACCAAATGCTTTTCATGCGATTTTTGATTCAGAAAATATCCTGGCTTGGTTTCGTGTCTCATCCTATCCATATTTTACTCACCAAACTTGCACAGAAACGTGTAAACATGGCGTCACTATTTGTAATGGATTAGTCGTAGCTGTTGAATCGGTAGTCTACTGGTATTGCTTCTTTATTTTGGTTTGTGTAAATGTGAACCAGTGTTTGTCTCTGGGAGGTAAAGAGCAGGAAACACGTCACCCAGGCACTTAGACTGTTGTTATCTTAATGAGGTATTTAACAAAACAGAAACCAGCAGCAAAAAGACAATCAGATCAGTAAGAAAATGATTATATATCTTGAGTTATATTGATTTCATTGACAAACTGGACGAATGGTTTGACCAGCAACAGCTTTCACACCAGTTGGTTTCTCCCACGATAATAACACCAACATCATTAAGTTTCCATTGACGTTTCCTAATTATTTACATCATTCTGAAAACCATTAGCACCATTAACTAACAATCTAAACTCTCACTCAGCATTGAGACAGTTGGCTGTGTTGTTGTACTTCATCTTTACTCACATTTGAACCTGGTTGTTGATATTTTTTACTGTAAAAGAAGCAAATATAATGCAGTTATTTAGATTGTAGTGTTTCATCGTGCATATAGATTATTGTGAGGGAAGCATTCTTATATGTTGGATTGTCTGCAGTAAAGCTGGCCTGTGATATGAAGCTACAGTCTCTGTATAATGCTGCACTCACACTGAGTGTCCTCTCCCTCTCCACTATGTATCCCGCTTTAGATTAGAAATGTAATTTGGGGAGATGAATGTATTCTATTCCAGTTTGCTGTGATCAGGAGTACTGCTGTGCAGAAAACAGCATTGCTTCCCGATTATTGAATTTTTATGGCCAGGTAATTAATTGCAGATTCCCTGTTTTGTTCTATTTCTTCCTCTCTGACATTTTAATTTCGACAAAAAGCCGCGGTCTCCACGCGGCCCTTCTCTGGAGATCCTAATGGCCTATAAAACATGATGACTTATAGATATGGCAGAGACTTCACATCGCCAATGATTGTTTGAAACCTTGCTGATCACACAGAATTTAGTCCTCCTCTTGCTTCCTCCCTCCCGCCAGCTCATCCCTGCCTTTGCCTCCCAACATCCTGAATTCATTTCTTGTCAATTAAACTGCAGCTACAGTGTCCCGTCGGAAGAATAGGAATCTATCAATGTGTCATCGACCGGGAATTCATTATTGGATGCGGCCCGGTAACTTTTCAAAAGCAGCGCGGAGACCATTATTCCTTTAAGACGATTGTCATTACTTGACCAGGTAGGCAAGTGTCCTTGGCTTGCATTGCAAGCTCTGCATTTAAGGGCAAGCGGGAATCAATCGTAGCGGCGGGTGACAGATGCCATATCTCAAAGCCGACAGGTTTGAATGCTTATATCAAATCAGAATCCTTTGCTGGCAAAGGGAACATTAGTTACCCCGGTGTCAGGAGCTCATGTAGGCCACAACAGCCAGGCAGCAGCAGCAAAGAGAGCCAGCCAGGGGCTTTTTGTTATTTTATGCTGTTCTGCTAACATCTCCTGAGATATTGATGGGCGACCACAAATTTATTCTCCTTTGTGCCCAATAAAAACATATTTAAATCCCCCGATTTGTAAATTTTTTCCATCTCACTTTATTCTTTAAAAACAAAGACGTGATTTTGTTTCCGTGATGTATGAAGTGGCTCAAACCGGCGCCTGGCAAACGCTCACATTTGCATAAAAAATTCCTATTAGTGATGCTGCATGTGTAATGCAAATTCAGCAACTGCTGTTTCACTAAACTATAAACATTTACTCATTGCAAAGACTATGCTGCAGCTATGGCTCATTACATTAGGCACTGAACAGACAGTATTAGCATTTACCAATATACTCCCCATTACAGTCAGATACAGATGAGAGGTTGATATGAATAAGTCTGGTCCTTGGCTGGAACACTAATCTTTCTTGTGTTCCCTGCTGCTCTAATATACAGTATGTCCTCAGGATATCTATCCAACACTGTTTATTTATCATCCCTGCTTTGCTTCTTGCTCCGTTGTGCTGTCCCCCCTCGTCATGGCACTTTTTTTCTGCTGTGTAAGCACAAGTCCGTACAACATATCACTCCTGAAGCGCACCCCCCTCCTAACCTTCAGGAGTTCTCTGCACAATCTCCGCGGCTCTGTAATGGCTGGTGCAGTTACCATATTTCAGCCCTAATTGGGTCGCGGCTACAGAGCCAATTTGGGAGGGTAGTTTGGAGGATAGTTCCTCTGCGACGTTGTTAGGCTTTGGGATGTCTTCTGTGTTGCCAGGTGTGCATTGTAATTGCCACTGAATGAAAAGAGCACCTCGGAAGTGGAGGACCGTAGTGGTTTGTTGGGGTATGAGGATGCTTTATCCACAACAGTGTTTTCCCCTGTTTCTGCTCAATAAGTCAATGCAGACAAGATGAGATTGGGCGACTTGTCTTGTTTACATCTTTTGGGCTTGTTTTGGGGAGTTCTGCAGCCCGGAGAGAACTGCGTTTGTTCTATGCAACCGAGTTGCGCACTCATCAAAATGACACATTGCCTACCGAGCAGCCGCTGTATTGTATTTTCCACCTTCATCCTATTTTCTTCTGTGTTGCAAATGCGCTGTCTCGTCGCTGAAGCATTGCTCCGGGATGAAGATGCGTCTTTTGCTGTCTGACCTTCCACGCCGCTCCTCAGAAAAAGGATGTATGGGAGCCATTTTCCCTCTCGCCAGTCATGAAGAAGCAAGAGATGTAAATGTCAGTCTGTGTCTCCTTAACACTCAATAAAGGGCCGGGATTGGGCCCTCCGCTCCACCAGTCGATTGGCCATCTAATGAGGAGAGGCCTTACCATAACTCTACAAGATTCACTACTGTTTGTGTTTCACCAGAGGCCCTAGCACAGTAATAATTCCAAGTGGATAAATGTTTTCCCGATAACAAGCTGAAATAACCTGTCGGGCTGAAGTTGATGTGGACAAGAAGAATCACACAATTAGCGATCAGCGGGGATTTATCCTGCTCGCAGGAGAAAGAAGGCAGGAGGAGCTTAGTGCTTTTCTCTGTCTGGCGAATTTCGGGACTCAGATGTGCCATTTCTCCCGTATTTCCTCAACCTGTGCGTCATTCGTCTCGGGCTTTACCTTTGCAGCAGCCCTCCGTGTTTGGTGCAGGGTTTTTTTTTTTTACCTCTAAATGTCCCCTCGCTCCAGCATTTAGCTTGTTAATGTAATTGAAGTCGGTGCGTTATGGATGAGGCTCCCGCAATGAGACAATGCTCCCTAATCTCCGTTTATCTGCAGGCTACTTCCTGCCCCGAGACAGAACGGAGTGGTAGCAGGGGACTCAATTTAGATTTGGTGAACTGATAATAATAATAAGGGAGATTTTTAAACAGAGGTCATCGGCTATTGGGAATAACGTTAAGAGTTCAATCTGTAACGACTCGCTAACGGCATCGATTATGCAGAATTTGTCCGAACGGGCCTTTTATAGAGACTCTTTCCAATTTTTGATTGAGTTTGTTAATTGGCACTTTCTCTGGCCCATGGTCCTAAAGAACGACAGAGATTAGGTTGTGTCACTCCATTACGCCTCTTTGTACCTCACCACATTCTAAGGCGCACTTAGGCTGATTAATAACAACCAATTTCATCATAAAGACGCAGGACTACAGCAGCTATTGTAATTAACCTTTAAGTGGGATGGACTTTACCATATATTGGCCCGTTTCTATTACTGACCCATATATATATCACAGCAGTATATGAAGCCGTTCATTGCGTCCGCCGGCCTCCCAGGTGCCTCTGCGCTGCATCTGATGACATCATCCCCCCCGCGGGACTGTGAATTATCCTGTTTTCGCTGGATCCCTCGCATGCATTTTCTCTGCTGTTCTTGCACAAATGTATCATTTAAACCATTACCAGTACCGAGCTCTTTCATTAGAATGAACTATATCATCCCCCTCCCCAGAGGCCCCCGCCAGCCTGCCAGCCAGCCATCGGACTGTGAGAATGCATTTCAGTGAGGGGGGATATTGAAGGCGGCAACATGCCTAGGTAAAGTATTACTTAATTTATACTGCTAATGTATAACATTGATTCTCTGCGGGGAAAATAAAGGACAACATATTTTCAGAGCCCACATCATTAAGGTTTAATAATTTAGACCCAGTTAGCGTGATAATAAATATACTGAGGGAACTTAAGTGGGGGTTTGGGTGATGAATGCAATTAGAAAACGTTGCACTTACATAGAAGAGTAATATGAATGGGGTGTAGAAATTAATTGGCGCTGGAGCAAAGCTACAGCCTGCAGTGTTTCACAGGAGGGATAAAAAACAGCCTATTTTTCCCCGAGAGCTCCGTCCGGAATACTAAACATCCTCTGCACCCCGGCTCTCCTTATCGATATCCAACAACGCCTAACAAATGATCGCCTTAAAAATGGCCTCCGTCCTGCCCGCTCTCTCTCTCTCTCTCTCTCTTTCCCTCTCTCTCTCTTTCTTTCTTACAAACGCGGGATTACGCCGCGGAAATTAACAGACGTGATAATGTGCGTTTGGTATCCGTGTGAATGCGTTTGGTTTTTATTGCCAGTTGTTGTGAGGCGCGGCTCCGTACATTAAGCCTAGTGGTCCCAGCACGTCATTAGTCGGGGGATAATAGGATAGCAGACAGATAGATGCACTCCTCCACATTCATCTGCTCGGTGTGTATTAGCAAGGACCGGCTGCGTTCGCCGTCCAAACTATTTACTTTCTGTCCTGTAATGAAGGCGCATGAGGGGAAACAAAAAGCGCTGATGAAGGTTTCAGCCGTAAACTCAAAACGAGCCAAATGAAACGCAAGTCTTTGACCTTTGACCTTTTGAGATGGCTTCGGTTTAGTTTATGTTGTGGTTGAATTTGCTACTTTTACATTATATTTTGATTTAAAGTTTTCTTAATGTGGCTAAAAGGTCAAAGTTGTTATTCTAGCCCCACCATCAGGCTGAGCAGTGCAAGAATTGAACAGGTTCTTCTCCTGGATCACGTTCAACCCGTCCTCCATAAAAAACAGCTCCTAATACTTTGAGTAATTCTCCAGACTCACACAGGAGAGGAGTAGCAAACTGTAGCTCCTCGGTGGCGGTAACCAGAGAGCACCCGGCTAAGCTAGCTCTGATGAATCGTAGCGTAGCATCTGCGTTACCACTCCCGAAATCCTCGAATCACTTCCAACAAATCAGGGGGGTGAAATATGATGATGATGAGGAGGGAGTTTGTAATCCTGATAATGTTCCGGTCAAAGCCATCGGCGCGCGAGAGAGAAGGTGGAGCGATGGCAGAGCCTTTTTTTATTTTTTCAGTAGAGTTTTTACCAGCTGGAGCTTTTACAGCCCACCTAAAGATTCATAGTATCCCACCTTTGAAAAATGAAAATCATAGGTATCAAACAGCTCCCAGGGATTAGAGCGGGTGGAGTCTGATATCAAGCCCAGTTTACTCTTTATGATGTCATTTTCTTTTTATGGAGGAAGCAGAGGGGTGAAGGCTCCCAGCCGATATGGGATCCAGGTTTGGGGCTAATCTCCCTCACACCACACTGCATAAATCTGCGCCATTGATCTCCACAATGCTGCTCCTATTGACAAGAGCCAGTCTGTCTTCTTTTTTGAGAAGTGATAACCGCACCCGGGAGCTAAACCTTCATGGCCGTGGTTCCTGCTCCGGTGCGGGGCCCCCCATTCCTCGCTCGTGTGTAACACTCCTATGTGTGAGTGAATGCACAAATGTGTCCGAGGCCCTGCTGAGTAAGTTTACGCTGGCCGTTAATCATCCTCGGGGACCAGCTGGCCGTGGCCGCCCCCGGGGCAGGTGGGCCTGTCAGGTTGGAAGCCTCCGTCATCTCGCCAGAGAAACCGGATCCCTCAGGGACGAGCCGGGTCTCTGGTATCTGCTCGAGTCCCCACGTCAACTGCTGCTTACCAAGTGCTATTTTGACTGATACTTTAGCTAACAGGCCGGCGTGTTGGACTAGGCTCAGAGCTGCGACTCAGTAAACACACACACACAGGACCTGATGTTTCATTTTAGCTCTGATTTCATGTCGGTGAAACTTGAGTTGTAGTAGTTGCAGTTTGTGAGCCAATGGACATGAAGATCTCTATCTGCACATTTAGACCTGACAGAGTGTAATAACATATTTAGTGGTACAATTAATGATTATCTATATTATAAATTATTTATTACTAGGGACGTTTAATGTGAAAACATTATCGTTAAAATGAGGAAGACTTTCTCTCTCTCTGCACTTCTGTACTTGGCCTTTAAACATCTCAGGTTTGAACGCACAGTAGGTTGTGAGAAACAGGTGACTATAATTTTTAAGCAAATATGTAAAGAATTTAAACATGAATCACTAAAACCGTTCATCTTTAGTTCAAACTGTTTGTGATGCTTCTCAGTTCATTGCTGTGTGTTTGACTTGTACGATGGAGCTCCAGCTCTCATGATGGACTTCAGCCTGTCGCCCTTTGACACCCTCACTGATCCTTCATCTTGAAGACCTCTCAGGTTGGCATGAGGGGCATTTGGTATTTTCCTCAGTAAGTTGTAAGTTAACACTAAGGGGTCACGGCTCAGGCCTGAAGTGGCTCTGACAGGAAAGCATCTGCACCCCGAGGAGGTGACAAGTGTCCTGTGAACCACAGAGGAATGCTGGGGACCCTGGATTAGCACCTGGGCCCTGAGACCGCCTCACACCGGCCCTGTTAGCATACAGAGCCTTCTGAGGGTCTTGAACAGATCGATAAATGACCTTGTAGTTGGAGCGGAAATAGTTTGGAGCCATTGATTTGTGACGTCTACACAGAGGCAGTTTGCTTGTGACCAGACCAGGATCACTTCCTGAAAATGGTATTTTCTTAGCATGATTGATGCGTTCAGACCCGACTAGATGAGTTGTACCAAGAGCGGCTATGTACCTGAGTCAGAATCATGCAAACTAAACTACATAGAGCTGAAAACAGGCTCTTATCAATTGCTGAAACTGTACTAAAGGAAGGCTAGAAGGCACTAAACCTGCATTTACTAACAGTTGTGCTAACAGGAACGCTGCTATTTCTGTCCCAGTAAACACCGCAGATCATTTGCACTGCGTGAATTCATGAACTATCAACCTGGGTAAGTGGAAAGTCTGATGAGTTTATGTGTCGCGTATCAGCTCACTTTCTTCGAATCCTTTCTAAACACTGATCCGACCGTCACAACTGATTTAGTGCCGATTCATCTGACGCGATTCGCCCCCCCGGTCGTCCAACTTTCCTCTCCCACTTTCTTCGAGCTAATGTGAGACAAGCAATTAAAGTCTACGTGTCACCGATGAATTAACAGCTCCGGTTTATAAACAGCTTGAAAACAAACCAGCTTGGCCTTTCTTGAGTTTCACACGGCCATCAAGCTGTCAGGCGGCGGCGCAGGCATCTACCCTTTAGTGTCTCCTGGTCCCCTGCCGGGCCAGTAAATTCTCCAAAGAGCAAAGACTTCTTTACTGCTATCTTTTAACGTTAACGCAGCAAGGCCTCTTTCTCCCCGCACGCATGCATATAATAGCCGCTGTTATAGAATTTAAAGAGACGCCGTAATTAAAAAGTCAAGCGTTCAATGAGGGCGACGTAAAACTGTTTGGACGTCTCCCGCGCCCCCGCACAATGTTTGCTCCCGCTCCCTCATTTCACTTCATTTCTCCGTGATTAACAACTCATTCAGGCACTTGACGCGACCGCCTTATTCTGCTGATTATCTCCAGTCGAGGTGTTTAAATTTGCGATCCTGCGTAATGGGAGTTGAGGGCGCTTGAGCAGATCAGTCATCTCGCCCGCCGCACTCGCTCAGCTCTGTTCCCAGCCTTTTGTTTAGCGCTGCAGGATTTATAAAAACGGCGGTGACAAAACGTACTTCACGGCCTCTCAGACCGCCCTAAGTGGCGCTGCGTCGAGGCCGGCTGGGTATTAATAGTTGGCACGGGAAAACATAAATTATTGCTCTCTTACTAAAAATGTCAGTCAGTCCCTACATCAACTTGTCAGGCTTGTCCTCTTGAACCGCTCGGTAAATCAAACCATATGTTCTACACCGGGAAATACTCCAAATCCACCGTCTCAACAAAATCAACTTATCAATCACGTCCCGGTCTATCAATGTGAGCTCCCAGCAGCGGTCGGGGTCGGTGCTCGGCGTTCCAGACAGAGAGTTATTCTTTATAGCCGCTGCTTTTTGTTTCTCGTCCCGGCACGTCTGCGGTGTAGCTTGAGCCGTGAAGACCTGGGGGTCGAGGAAGAGGAGGAGGGCAGAGGGTCATGCACTGGCACTGTGGGAGCACAAAATGGCCGTGTAACTTACATGACCCCAACCGTGACTCACACCTCAGGGTACCAACCCGGCTTATCCATCAGAAAGCTTAAGGATGGAAGTACGATATACTTACATGAAAAGTTTGTTTCGTAACGAAGAAGTTCCCCGTTACCTCAGAAGCTGTTTTACCCTGAAACGTCGCACATCAGTCGGCAGTTTGCATGACGTCGTCTCATAACATGTAGCTGAGGGACTGTTGCCGGGGTTACCGGCATTTTAACATTACACAGTTCCACTTGGAAAACCACACGATGCGTTTTAGTTTGGACACCTGTAGAAGAAATGGCAACAAAAATCAATAGTGATGCCTTCAAAGACCTCAGGCTAAATATCTCTAGAAAGCTACAACATAAATGCAGTTTTGTATAATCTCTGCACTATCACATTAACTTGTATAGTCTCTGTTAATTTTTACAGACCCTCTGGAATCTAAAGTCAGTTTCATAGTTTTGACTTTTCATTGTGTTTTGCTTTCATTTGTCACCCCAACAATTTCTACATTGGTGTCTGGATTTAGAGAATCAACAAGGTTCAGATAAATGTGTCCCACATGAGTCCAATTTCCCTCCAAGCGGCCTGATGTGGTCCGTGGGAAATCAGGCCTCTTTTTAAATGCAGTTAGCTGTGATGGTGCTCTGGAGGATTGTTTACCTAAATATGATTCAGTGATAAATGAACGCAAATGTGCCGATTGGCCTCAAAGGCATCGCTGCTGAAACAGAGACGGGGAATCACCCGCCGGTCCTGTGAACATCTGCTCGGCCATTTAGCTAGCTAATAGAGAGAGAGAGGGGGAGAGGGAGAGGGGGGAGAGAGAGACAGAAAGAGAGAAAGAGAGAGAGAGATGCAGGTGTTCCTTCCCGACCAGAGCCAGAACACATCAAACCCAGATCTCGGTCCAGATCCAGCCAAGCAGCTTCATGACTCACAGCCTCTCACAGATAATAAAGCAGGCGTAAAGTTAGCTTCAGGTGCAGGTGGGGGTCCTGTGGGGGGGGGGGGGGGGGGGGCAGGCGGCGGCTCTGTGCAGGCAGAGAGGTAATTGGACGCATATGGGAGGAGGTAAATGAAAGAAGTTTGGGAATATCTCTGTGGAATACCTAATGGGGACGGGACAGAAAAGGAAATTAAAAATTATTCAAAGCAGATGGACTGTTGTTGGAGTTTTTCACCGAAATTTATTAGTGGTGTGAAAGAAACGTGTCTGTTTACTCCAAAGCAGCGGGCCGGCGAGTCGCGCCTGTGTTAGTTTATGACTGCGAGGCCATTACTCATCATTTGGAGCACATTTGTTATCGATTCGTGATTTAGTGTGATTTATTGGCGCTTGTCAGGTTTCATTCAAAACTCCACCAGTTTAGTTTCGGCAGCAAGCCGGGAGTTTATGAAAAATACAAACAAGAAAGTTGGACGATGTGCGGATACAGTTTCATTTGTACCTCATTACGTAACAGCAGTGGCTGAGCGGGAGTCGCGTCGCACTGTAATTCATTTGTGCCTTGTTGTTTCCTTATTGCCAACAACAATAAAATGAAACGTTCTCGAATACAATATCAGCCGGGGAAGCACTTTGCAATGGAAATGTGGAAAAACGTGGAGAGGCTTCACAAGTTCAGACGCTGTTTAAAGTTCAGCGGTCAGGTGGCGACATAATATCAATAAGTGATCAGGAACAGCAGTTGTGCATTATGAGCCAATTCCATGAGGATTTGTTAGAAAGCTGTTTGCTTCCTGCAGAGAGCGTCATTAAATTTACCGACTCTGGACTTGTGGGAACATAAAGGTTAGCGCCGATATTAACCCAACATATGGTTCATATTCCTGAGAAATACATCAAGATTAAAAGTCTTGCAGAATAAGAGGGTTAGCTCAATCTGCTGTAATTGTTTACGTTCTGTTGTAAATTCAGGCGTATTTATAAGTTAATATATTATTTCCCCCTACGTGGCTGTTATGCCGTTTTTAGCATATTTACTGTCACGTAAATTCAGCTTTGTTGCACTCGTGAACGTTAAGAGTAATGGGGTTTGCTTGGAGATAGTTGTTTACTATAAAATGAAATTATGATGTTCAACCCTTGAAGGACTCACACTGTTATACACTATTTATGTTTTTTTTCTGGAGAACCTGCATTCAAAGTCACAACACTGCAAGACAGAAACCTCGGACAAACAAACTCTGACCTAACTTTGATAATTATAAATATATATGTTCCCCTCTGGACTTACTAAAGTATGTTCAGATGAAGACTGAGACCTTCGTCTGCACTGCGGTGATGATGATGATGATGATGATGATGAAGGTAAAAACACGGTGTAAGGGATAGAAATGGATTGAATACGATTCCATCATTCGCCGATATGTTTGTTTGTTTACGCTGATGGATTTACAGTAGCATCAACTCAGAGTGCACCAATGTGGATTTAAGGCATCATTTTATGGTTTTACATGATGAAATACGATTTTAGTTGTTAGTTGTTAGTCGGAGTTCATGTAAGCCACTCGTGTAAATCTACTTTGTTGTATTTGTAAATCACATCTAGTGCCCCCTAGTGTTTCAACGGTCTGCGACCACAGCTACAACAGCTTAACTGATCATGTCTTTGACCTAGTTTAGACGTAAATTACCTGAAAATCATGAATTTTGTAAAAATCGCTGTAGCATCATCGTAAGATAACAGCAAGGTTTGGAATCCCAGGGTGAGTCCCGACACACACCTTTACTAGATACACCAATAAGACCCTTCAAATGTCTTCACAGATCAAATAGACTGAGCACACACACACACAAACAAAAGGAGACGTGGAGAGACTTCCTGTCCCCTGACTCTCTCTCCTCCTCTTCATCGGCGCCCTTCAGAGCTGCAGGCCAGAGGAGGGAGAGATGTTGTGAGAATTGTGAGAACAAAAACAATTCTCACCTTGAGATAAACAAGAGGCGTCGCCGGGGATCTGCTCCGTTCCCGCTGCGCCCGGCCAACACGTCCACGCAGGACAAGGCGGGATTGGACGGTGGAGTTCACGCGGTGACGAGGCGCCGTCTAATGGGATGAGGTGTCTGTGGGCGTAGATGAAGACAGAGAGGTACAATCAATAGAGCAAATGAAAGACAGTAGGAGTGAAATCAAAGAAAGGGAGATGTTAGAAAGTTGTTTGCATGGCCGAAGGGAATCTTCATCCTCTGGTTAACGCGGCAAAGCCATTGATGTTTTCTGCCGTAGGTTGGATGAGGCACTTAATGTCACGCTGCTTCAGATTTCTTAGTGTTTCAGGATCTAACTGAATCCTCTGGAGGCCAAAGTAATTTTTACCCTTTTCCTTTTCATTGAATTTTTCTTTCACTCTTTTCACTCAGACACGATGACGAATTTGTGCTTCTGAAAGTCTTGACGTTTCCGTCCCGTTCTCGATCCAAACCTCAGAACCTTTCAAGTGTCCGTCTGACACCACTGACGGGAGCAAACCAAACCTCACCTGACAGCTCAAAGGCCTTTTGTGCTTCTGCCCGAGGGTCGCGGCGCTACACGAGCCTACACGCCGCACGGGAAACAATTGCTTCATTAGCGAGAGGTGAAGGAGCCTGAAGAAGAGCTTGTTCGCTGTGCTGAGAGGGAATTAATCAGCTCCAGATTGCTGCTTCGACTGAAGTAAATTAAGTTCATGGCTGACAAAATCATGCGGTGATGGAGCTGCCTGTCTGCATTTGATAGGTCTGAAAAGGGCAGCAACCATTATGAGCCCAACGGCCGCCATTACGAGGTAAAATAATGAAAATCAGTTTAATCGAGGGGAAAATGCGGGGGAGGTGAAATATAAATCTGATCACTATAATCGCAAATGATCATTTTGGCATTAAATTTGACATAATTATCATAATGTTGCGTCTTTATAATAATCACAGCTGTAGTAGTGAGTTTATTTACCAAAGTATTTTTCAGCGCCAGTGTAGTTCTTGGACCTATCTTGAGTGTCTGAGTACTACTCTACTCTACTACTCTATCAGAGATCTGCGCCACTTGACCATTTCGTATTTACCACCATCCGATGAGCACTTGAACGCAGCATGGCCTGTGTCTCGCCCCCCCACACAGTTACTGTTGGAGTTTTTACTTTGCAGATAAAGCATCAAACATCAAATTTTACTCCTCACGCATAAAAACATTGTGTCTCATTCTGCACATTAGATGTTCAGCTCGTGCCCCCGACTATATAAGAATATAAAAACAATGGAAAAAAGCTAAATATGTCTTTATATTTTTAAAATGAAGGATCTTTATTGTGATTTTACTGCTTTTACCTCAGGCTTCCACCTCTACTTCCAACACTGACAATAATTAGCCGCTAATGCCGATAGAGTCTAAATCTGTCTGAACCTGTTAATCATAATATATAGCCACCATTAAAAATCATGGATGCACATTAAATTCACGTCAATTGGCAACTAGGTCTGATTTATCAGCAAGTAAGTTGCATATTTGTTCGACATTCTGTACTTTCAATTAAAGTAGATGGGGGGAGGGGGTTGGGGGGTCAAGTTGAGGTCACTCGTCAATAACTGGAGACTTTGCGTGTAAAGGTCCAGCTGTTGAAACGCGGCGATTCAGACGTGGGAAAGTTGGACTCCGTGGAGAAGACAGCAAATATGAGTTCAACTGTTAAAATCCTATCAGGAAGGTTACAATTAGTTACACTGTGTGCCATTTACACCCCCCCGCCCCCCCTCCTCCTCTTCCTCTTCCTCCACCGCCCTCCCGCCATAGTCATAATGAATGAGAAGGCTTGCTGGAGTTGAATTGGCATGTCAGCGGGGAGTGCGGGGCTTTGTCGTTCTAATGGATGCCAACATACTTAACCCCTCCATTTTAGACATTAGCTTCCACCACTGGAACTCTGGAGCCCAATAGTTTCTGGAAGCACTCCTTTTTTTATGTTCCCGCTTATAGCCTCTCACTCTCTCACTCACACGCACACACACACACACACACTCTCTCTCTCTCTCTTTTTCGAGGACAGACCTTATGATTATAGCAGCTTTTGTTTCACACTCACCGTGCCTGGATGGGTTTTAGTTTTCTAAGAAGTTCAAGATGTGTCGGGCCGAGAGAGAGGGGGGGGTGCAGGGTAATAAAGGTGAGAGGGGGGAGAGAGAGAGAGGGGCGGAGGGCGAGGGAACCGTTTGAACCCAGAGTCTAATGTAGTCAGGATGGAATCTGTCACTCAGCTTATTGCATGTTGATGACTCAGGGTAGTTTCAGCTGTAAGCAGCTCCTGATTTATGGACAGTCAGTGAACTCCTGCGGGCAGCAAGGTGGGGAGGGGAGGGAGGGGGGGGGGGGGGGGGGATCACAGCCCCACACCCGCAACAGGGCCTCCTTTTTTCATGAGAGAGAGAGAGAGAGAGAGAGAGAGAGAGAGAGAGAGAGAGAGAGAGAGAGAGAGAGAGAGAGAGAGAGAGAGAGAGAGAGAGAGAGAGAGAGAGAGAGAGAGAGAGAGAGAGAGAGAGAGAGAGAGAGAGAGAGAGAGGCATTTTTCCCCATCATGCCAAACTGCTTTGCACGGCAATTAGCTGTGTCCTCATTTAGTCTGCCCCGTCCCAAAGGGTAATGAAAGTCATACATCATCTTCAGGGCCTGCTAATTATCCAGCTCAGTTGCAGGTAAGCTTTGTAACCATGAGAAGGCCCTGTCGCCCAGATATTTATTGGTCTTCCAATAAGCGGGTAAAAAATACTCTCTTGAAAGGTTGCCTGTACTCGGCGCTCACATCCTTGACATACCTTTTTTGCAAATGTGCTAGTCAAAGGGGAAATGTCTTCATTCCACATAAATCATCTCTCCTGGTGCGGTGAAACGAAATGCTCGACCGGAGCCGCGCGCAAGTGCTGGAAACTGGAGAACATAAACATTTTGGGGGTCAGCTTGTCTGTGTTGATTTACATTTGAACGCCTAATGGAGGAAACACAAGTGAAACAGTGTACGGGGACTGAGAACAGGCCGGACCGCTCCTGCTGTTTCACTTCCTATTATCGAGCCGCCGCGCATGTTTGGAAAGTCAAACTGTGTGTGTTGAGTTATCGGACACATCGGCTGTGAAATGCGTTGAGGTTTTTGTTTGCTTTAACAGCCGTCATTCTAAATTTTATTAATAAATTAAAGAAACGCCGCGGGATACATTTGAAATTGACCTAAGTTGACTAAAGCCCCGATCAATACATCAACAGGTCCGGACTGTGTGCCAGCTGTAAAGATATATAGTCTGAGGAAATGCAAGCTAAAGCTCTAAACCACTGAAATGATTTACAGGCTGTATTTTTGTTTGTATGAAGTCCTTATTTTACTCTATTTTTGTGATATTTTGTGCAAATATAATTAATTAATTTCCGGTGAATTTGCTAAATTTTCAGATCAAAATTTATGACAATTCACTGATCTGAACTGAAGTCCAATTAGCAAATGTTTTGTATGTGAAAAAAAAAAAAAAAGTATCATGATTAATAATAATAGAGAAAAATTATTAGCACAAACTATAATTTCTTTTTTATGTAAATGTACAGAGTTATATATTGTGACATAGTGGCTTGTTGTGGCTTGTTGTGGCTTGTAAATAGCTTGTTGTGGCTTGTAAGTAGCTTGTTGTGGCTTGTAAGTAGCTTGTTGTGGCTTGTTGTGGCTTGTTGTGGCTTATAAGTAGCTTGTTGTGGCTTGTTGTGGCTTGTACAGAGCCACTGGACTCAGGTTTGTTCAGGCTGACCTCTATCATGTGGGGTTCTCTGTATATGCATGAGCACCCACAGCACAGCAGGGTCGAGCTCAGTGCAGACAGCAGTGAGGATGAAGTGGATGGAAATTGAAGGGAAGGCCGAGATTCCCTTTCCATCCCGGGCTCAGACGACACCATTAATCCCATGTGATGCCCTGACGCGTTTAGATGTTTGGACCCACATCCGCTGTCACCGCCGTACACGTCTCGGTCCAGCGATCGCGGCCCTCGTTCCTCTCCTCTTCTTTCCTTCCCGGCTGTCATCCTCTCTGAGCGCCGTCCGCCCTGAGCCTGGCAGCCAGTGCAGTCTGGGTATTGGAGTCTGGAGAGCGGCGGGGTGAGAGCTGGAGGCAGAGAGGAGACTAATTGTCAAGGTTATGCCTCGGAAGATGATTGATGCCAGGCTGGGCTTTCCTGTCAGCCTGTCAGGAGGCAGGAATGTTTAATGTTCTCATTATTGGTTACGCTGTTGTGTATATTTCTCTGTCAGCGCCGCCGAGCCATCTGAACTGCCAAAGCACTTCAAAGGCCTGCAGGTCATTTATCTTCCCCTGACGCTCCCAATGCTCAGCCTCAGCTGAGTGCCAGTGATTTGTTATGACTTGAGAGCTGGCTGACAGACAGGTCCTCTGTAAGGAGAGGGAAAAAAGGAATCCTTTTTGTCACACTGTGAAAACATCAATGTTCCCGTAATGGGCTACAACTGTCAGCGGAGGCCAGCACCTGACAGTTGTGTGGCCTCACTAATTTGCAGTCCTGGTGACTTGCACTCTTCCCGGTTTAGATTCGGTTGTGGTGTTACATACAAACAGGCCGCCATCTGTTGTTCCGTCGCCGCAGGGAGGGAGGAGGAGTGAAGGGAAGGTGGAGGAGTGGAGGGGAGGTGGAGGAGTTGAGGGGAGGTGGAGGAGCGGAGGGAAGGCGGAGGAGCGGAGGGAAGGTGGAGGAGCGGAGGGAAGGCGGAGGAGTGGAGGGAAGGTGGAGGAGCGGAGAGGAAGGCAGAGGAGCGGAGGGAAGGCTACGCTAATTGAAGACGCCTCGTCATTTCATATTAATCATCAAACTTCCGTATCCTTTGTTTTGAAGTCGGGATGAGATAAGGGGGGGGAATAGAAGTTACGCGGATAGAGACGAAGTGGGGGAGGGGTGGGAGGAAGGAAGATAGTAGGGAGGCTCGGGACCGCCGTCCAGAACACCGGTGGAAAAAGAGCTAGAGGAGAGAGAGAAAGAGAGAGAGAGGATAAGAGAGAGATAGAGGAAGGAGGTAGGGAGGGGCAGGTCTCGCCAAGGGGGGGGCAGAGAGAGAGAGAGAGAGAGGGAGAGAGAGAGAGAGAATCAGATCTTTGTTTCCTTTCCCAGGCCGTGACATGATTAATCGTTTTCTTCTGATCTAATTTTGGAACATGAAAAACAGCACATTTGTCTTGAAGAAAAATGATCCGCCGCACAGTGCAGATGGAAATTTCAAGCCCTGAGAAAGATTAAAGTGAAATTCCACTCCTTAGACCTAATCATGAGTTGTAGATTATACTGTCGTCTTAACCAGATGGTGGGTTTGATTCGCCGGCCCCTTCCTCATATTAATGAATGCTCCACTGTTAGATTTGACTTTGGTAAGTGAAATGTCTATCAGAGCTAATGGACTGCCAGCCAAACTAACACAGGCTGCAGCTCTTTCTGCTCTTCCTGCATTTTTCACGCCTCAGCCCTGCCGCTCTATGTAGAGCATTGTGCTTCCCCGCCGCCGCTCCATTTCTCACCGAGTTGTCGCCCGCCCTGCTCGCTAAATATTTTCACACAGAGGGTGGGGAACAAGAACAAACTTGTGTCCACAGCTAATTTCCTTCTATAGGTTAGGGCCATAACTCTGGACTTACAAGCGTCACCTGGGGCAACCGGGGACAGGAACTCGATCGTAATGTGATTAAGCTCCCGGTCAATATGACTGCATACACGGCAGTATGTTAACCAACCTAATTATGAACCGGGTGATAAAAGGAGAGGGAGCGGGGGGCCGGGGTGGTCTCATCTCAGCCCGCGCCCAGCTGCCCTGTGGCACTGTCCTTCCCCACCTCACACAAACTTACACACACACACCATATTTTATTTCAAGAACAGCCCATTTTTCACTTGCCACCACAAATTGGGTTGCACGATTAGTCGCCGGCTGCAAAGCTGCCGTTTGTCCCTAATGTTAGTCTTGCGTTTTTAGAGGAGGAATGGTTGCATCTGTTGCGTAACATATTGTTATGACATTATATCCCCATCAGAGCAGGATGATGACAGTGCAGCGTATTTATTAAGTAACAGTGACTAAACTAATTTCGGTTTCTGTGGGACTCTGAGCTCAACTGCAAAACAACTGACATCAGCTTTATTTAATGTTGCTCTCCATTATTCTCCGGCTCCATCTGTTTACCTTGGGGGGACGGTCCCGCCCCGTGAAAGCGCCGAGACAAGGCTTTGGATGCCGGCGCGGGTTTGTTTGGCTGCTGGTGCAGAGCTCGGGGGCCTTTTCATCCTTTTCATGCCTAAGCTAATTCAGCTTAAAGTTTGTGTCTTTGTGTAAATCCAGAGTAATGCTGTCCGCTTCCTGGCGCAGCTCTGCCTTTGCTGTCTCACAGTTGGACGGGGCAGAACTGTAAAATTTGGTGCTTGATGAATTCTGGTGGCCGACTGCCACCGTCCTTGTTCGCTAATATAGCAAATGCAAATGTTTGGAAGAAAATCTACCGAGAGGGAAAAGACGGAGGGAGCAGCAGGGAGGGAGCCAGCACAAAACTTTATTCATGAATATGCCAGGCGCAGATTCAAAACAACAGCCCCCTGAAACTTGGACGCCGCCGCAAACCACGAACATGAACGCAGGGAGACAGAGAGAGCACAATGCCAATATGTCACACGCTAAATAGTTTTAAATTAGAGCCTGTATACGCCTGTTGGAGACTACATTCATCATACTCAACGTTGGTCTGTTTCTTGCAACCCTGGCAGTAAGAGCTTCCACATGCCAGTGTCGGCGCTGGGGAGAAACAGAATCGGGTTATCAGCAGAAGTTTACTTGTCTTTAATCAGCCTGTAGCTAATTACCAGGCTTCCACACAGTGCGGCCATAAGTCATTAATCATACAGGGCGTCTGGGAGCTCTCAGCTTTGTCCCGGACCGCTGCAGCAGACAGGAGCTCCCTTTTCCAATGATGGAGCTCCTTTCCCTCTCTCGCCGTCTCTCCCTTGTAGCGCCGCTGCCTCTCGCGGCAACGGCGTCGCCCATTAGGGTGTAAATTACAGGCCTTGTTGTGCTAAAGCCAAACAAAGACCCTCTGTTTTAACTTCCTGTTTCCCCCCAGTCTCTGTTTCCGTGCCTGCTTTACCAAAGATGACTTCACCGTTAGTTACACACCGTTAGTTGGTCTTTGTCTTCGTCTTTCTTCGCGTGCGTGTCTACGTGTTGACGCTGCAGCTCAGCACCACGGCCAGTTTTTTGGAGCGGCGAAACTCGCTCGCTAGTTAGCTCGACCGACGTTGGCTTCCATCAACGGATCGATCAATCGCCATGGAGAAAAGTGTGCGGGTGATATTTTGAGGTGAAAGTGGAGGTGAGAAATAAAATTGTCATTTATCCGGACCAGGTGATACATCATTCTGTCGGCGGGGCGACGCCCTCGCTCACTGGTGACTAAATGGGCCGAGGCTGTTTTCAAATTACAACACAGAGGTGCTGAGGTCTCCTACAAGGATCCATCTGTGGAGCTCTGACGGGGACATTTTGAATCTGCTGTCCAAACAGGTGAAAGGCTCATCTGGGTGACAGCCAGAGACAGATTATAGTGTGGAGACGTTTCCATTGGTTACATCCAAACCAGCCGACGCCGCGTATGAAACAAGCACTTGAAAAGAAGGAGGGCGAGGGAGATGAAGGATGTGGAGAGATAAGATTGAAGATAACCGGAGACCTTTCACTGTCCTTCATCACTCTTGGACGAGGGATGACTCTGCTTCCGTGCTGGACTGCAAACAAAACTGAAGCTAAACGAAACGCTGTTCCATACAGGCTGTGAAACTCTATTTCTGGGTTAGGGCATCAGTAATCGCCCTTTATTTAGCTACAGTGCCACCCAGTGGACAGTCTACAGGCTTTATTTCAAGGAACCTGGAATTCCCCTCAATCATCAGGTTGTTTTTTTTCTCTTTATAGTGATCGTTTGTATTTTAGACCCGTCGGAAAATTCTGAACGGTTCAAAAACCCCGGTCGTAGGTCGGTTCATGAACGCCACACGAGCACAAGGTTGCGAAGACGGACGGCGCGTCACGTAAAAGTAAAAGACTGGCATCAAATGAAAGATTGTTTAAAGTCAGAGCTGCCAAAGTTTTATGCCCATCATTTATCTTGTTACCAATAGATCAAATCCACTTCATGGCAGAGTCATAAAAATGTATGAGAATGTAAATGGCGGAGTGACCCATTCATCTTGTTTAAAGTGGCAAATGTAACATGCTTCTCATCCCGGGTGATAAACTCATACTTCACTCTTTTCATGAAGGATTCATTGTTGATGGTGGAATGTCCTGAATTTCATTATGGCGGCAGGTAGAGTGGCTGTGCCAAGGCGCCGCCGCCACCGCCGCGTAAATCACTTACGCTGCCGGCGAGGACGGACCAGCGGGCTGTTTTTACGTCCAAGGAAAAGTCCCACTTCGGGTTTTTACGTTTTGTTGAAGCGTGCAGTATTTTATCCAAAAGTAAAAAAAAAAAAAAGAATCTCGGCTGCCTTAAGAAAAAATCGGTTCTGCTAATGACGTTCTTTGACTTCACGTGTTTACCTTTTAATGCCGCTTCCAGAAAAATAACATCAATCATCGCCGTTTCCTCCCTGGAAGAAAAGTACGTGTGACTGACTCCCTCATGGCGTCGCCGGCCTGAGAAGTTGTACCTCAGAGGACAAAAAAAAATGCAATCATGCCACTAAAGCTCAATATTTCTGCTGGACACAGTGAGTGCTGAGTGAATCAAAGGGCAGGTTTTTCCCTCACACACACACAGCAAGACCTCACTAATGCACACACACACACACACACACGCGTGCTCCGAGACAGAAACATACACACATTAGTCGACAGGGTAGTACACTGAGGTGGTTTATGCTTCTTGTCAGTTGGAGGGCGTGATGAAGTAATGATTAATATGGGGGATGTTTGGAAATGTAAATCTGTGCTGCCGCACAAATAAACCAGGGGGGTTTCTGGGGATGATTAAATGGACATTTCACAGTTGATTGAGCGTGCAAAAAGTCATCCATTTCCCTCTAACTCTGTAAACAGCAACGGCAACCCCCCCGCCGCCCCTCCACCCCCCCCCTTCCTGTGAAGTATATGATGGTCGTTGCGGTTTTATACGCACACACAGGCCATTGAAGACGAATGAGTGCCTCAATTTATATAACCACTGGGATCTCCTGATTAGGTAATTTATATGGGGGACAGGTTTATAACTGCTAACTTACCGTCATGTCCCGCAACAATTATTTCTGAAATCCGGCTGTAAAAGCAGACAGTAAATTCTGCATTTTTCTTTCCCTGTCATCAGGGCCCATAACCTGGGATCTGATTTTCAATAAATCTCCTTTTATGAAATGGAGGGGCAATTACATCAAGGAGGGAGAGGAAGGAGAGGGGGAGAGGAAGAGATGGGGAGAGGGAGAGAGGAAGAGAGGGAGAAAGGGACAGAGAGAAAGATACCAAATTGGTTTAACTAGTGCTGTGTATGCGTGATGTCCACCTTTTAGATGGAGGATGACCTTGGTGAAGGTGACAGAGAGATCATGTAGAAGTAACTAAGAACATTTTCTGATCATTTATGCTGATTTCCATGATGTCACTGACTTAAAATATTTGATTTGAGATGCGAAAGTGTGAAACTAGACATTTTGTTATGATTTTAGTGCTAAGTAGGATTACTGCTGATTGTCCTGTAGTAACCCCACATCTCCCCTGGTCTGCATGCTGTCACACACCCTGAGTCCATCCTGGTGTAATCCCTCTCTCTTTCTCTCTCTCTCTCTCTGAGGGCGAGCGGTGACTGTGGGCCAGTTTGTTCTGCTGGTGACCCGTCGACAGAGTTGCTGTTGACTTTGGGTGACATCCGCTCGCAAAGTGCTGCCAACCGAGACCATTAAGGGTTCTTTTCTTTAATTAAGGTCGTCCATGATTTGACTCTATAAAGATTCATGTCGCTGACGGGGAAATGACTTTAGACGTTTGACTGTAAGTAAACAATGAAGTCAGCTTTCCTGGTGGAGAATCACAACGTGTTGGCCGAAGCACCAAGTGGAATTTCCTGCTCTTAAAATGTACTGTTTTAGGCAAGAAAACCGCTTGGCTAAGATTACATATATTTTTACGCTTTAAAAAAAATTGTAATTGTACATTTTTGTGCTTTTGAGCTGGATTATCTGTGTTTTCCCGTGAATCATTCTGTGGTTCCTCTTTTATGTTTATTTTCTTTTACAATAAGCTAGGAACATAGTATAATTGTTTTGTTTTCCTACACAACTACTGTATAATTACCAGTAACAGTAATTACATGCTGCTTCTCTGCTTCTTTCTACAGCACTATGAAATGACACTGGATACAAAAAATACCCAAAAACCTGTGAGTTACACCTAAAAATAAGTCCTTGAATCTCAAACATGGTGGTCTGGGCTCGGTAGTAAATTGGTCTGGACGTCTCTCTCTGTGTTGCTGCTGGTTTGTGTTCTGGTGAGAAGTGGATGTGAGCCGTTAACAAGTCCTCCGGTCGGGGTCCCACCCCAGCATGGCTGCTCTCTTATGGAGACGGATCGACCGCTGGTTAGGGCCGCGATGGAAAGGGACACAGCTAGAGTTCATAAATATAAGCAGAGGAAGAGACGCTGACCATGTGATGCTCATAGTCTTGTGGTGCCGCAGAGCTGGACAGCAGCTTTAATGCAAAACCGTTAAATAACACAGAAAATACTCGGTAAAGCTGCGACCTTTACTGAGGTTTGCCTGCTGGAGTCTTAAGTCTTATTGTAATTTTCTGAAATGAGCCGAACATTTCTTCAAGATATCAATTTTCTTTTACTGATTTTTGTTGATTTTTCTAGGAATTTCTAGAAACAATAACAGAATATTTTCCAGTTGTCGATAATTTTCTTTGAATGTAAAAAGTAAAAAGTAAATACAAATATAAGGAGTTCAATCAAAGACTAGATACTAAAGATTATAAATTGCAGCAAATACACATTCTTCAAACATTAAATATCTACTAAGGAGGGGATTGTAACATTCTTGTGGTAACAGTGGATGAGGATGTTTTCCTCTTTTAATGACTATACCACGCACACAGTGACCAGTGATGAATGATGTCATTATAACTTTCCCTAATTGAGAGCACTTTTCTGCTTGTCTCCATGGCTGAGACGTCGCCTGCAGTGTCTCGGTCCGAGCATGGGACCGTCTCAAGCTCCTTGCCAACAAGCCCACAGACAGTGTGGCAGCTCGTGAATCAAATCAGCAATTACAGCTTTGAACTACAACAGATTTATCGACAAAGACACAAGAATACAAAAACAAACTTTGCATCTCACATGCTCGACTTCGCCGCGTTCTTGGTATTTGTTCACAGCTGTCACATAGATTCTCTTCCTTTTCGGCGACGGGAGAACAAGGAGATATTGTTCTGGTGGTTTCAGAGTGAAAGCATGCGAGCACTCAACCTGTCGAATCCCTGCTGGGGTGTGTGAGGCTCTGAACTGGAACACGCCGCCTGCCTCCCTGCAGCTTTGGACCGTCTGAAGCTGTTCGACTCCAAACATTTTCATGTCACAGACCCCTAAGTAGAGACTCGGGCCGGTGGAAACCCCTCACAGCCTTTGTTGTGGATTTAAATGGAACAGATTTCGCTTTTTTTGTTATTTCCCTATTTTTTATAACGTAATAAAGTCGGCAGTATGTGCTGAAGACTGTCAAAGTTGCAAAAACTTGAGGTTCAAGCTCACCTCAGGTTGTGTACTGCTAAGACTCTTTGTTTTGGATTCGTCCTTTATTTTGGACACGGCTTAGCTGGATCAGACACACGTGGAAAGTAACAGTTAGCCAGCATGTTTGGCCCACGTGTGTAATCACATTGTTTAGAACCCAGTGGAATCATTTCAAGAACCCAGAGAGTAAAATCTTCTTTCATGTCGCCACAGTTCTGCCAAAATATATACAGTATATTGCACCTCCTTTGTGGGCTTCCACATGTTCCAGCTAGACCCTTTTTCATGTTTGGAGAAGGGAAAAATCTGAGCTTTTTGTAGAACCCAGAGGACCTTGACTACTTCAGGAACCTAGACTTTACGATCACTCACCTGAATACTACGACAACAAATCTGACAGCCCTGGCTCTTTTCATTACCTGAGAGGCTCAGAACTTATCAATCAACCTTTGTGCGTAAAGCCGATGACATTAGGCGGTGTATGAAAGGCCAGAGCTCATCAGCAGGTGTTCCGCATGGTAAACACTCTGGTGATTAATAATTGTTGGCATATGGAGCCTGGTTTTCCAGATTAATATGCTCGATATCCAATGAAGTGCTGGATTACATATTAACAGAGAATAAGGCAGAGCGAGCGGCGCCTTTTGATCGCTGGCGTCGATGAAATGAAGTTGTAATGAGTAATGTTCTTTGCTTGTTCCTTTATACTGACAAATACAAACTTAACTATCCATCTTCCACAATAGCGCCCCCATGTGAGCACCAATCGTAAACCATGAGTCAAAATTGTAAAATAAGACGTATTTTTCATGCAGACTCCCTCAGATCAATTGCGTCACATTGAGCTCGGGCGGCGCTACCCGATTAGCGCCTTTCACAACACGTTGTTTTGCTGCGCCGCTTATTAATCACATCCGTCCTAGCAGCATATGGCCGCTTGCTTGCAAAAACGTTTCAAAGGCACGTGGGTCCATACAGCAGCACGCATTAAAACCAGCAGAGCCACATCCTGTAAATAATTCAGTCAGGAGAGCTCAGTACATCTACCCAACGTGAGATTATGAGACCCAATGAGACGCTGTATTCATTCGTCTGAGATGTTGTGTAAATTTGGCGTCACGGGGAAGGAGCGGATAGGTCAAATTTACAGTACAGATTACATATACTGTATATATTAGTGTCGCTCTTGAGGCTTAGATTGGTCCGGTGTTTTGATGAAGTACCATATACCAGAACCACACTTTATAATTTAGGTTGTAAAAAACAGACTGTAAACAGACCGCCATGGCCGTCTTGCACTTTTTACTTATTTTGTATGCTGGTTTTGTTTTCTCCCTGCCTACTTTCTGACTCTGGTCCACCTGGACCTCCATCCGGCGCTCGCTAAATGTCATCGTATCTAAAAATGCTCCGGTGTTCTGTAAAGTTCCTCACCTGGGAGTCTGGCTGCACTCTGGGTTCAGGTTCCAGCAATCAGCCACAGTCTTTCTGCTCCACTGGCATGTAACATAAGCTGTGTGTGTGTGTTTGTGTGTGTGTGTGTTGTAGTAGTGTGTTTTTTACTTCACCTTGCATTGTTGTCGGGGACAGTAATATAATGTAAACAACACAATGCTCAGCTCCAAAAATGCCACACGAAAGCTTTGTTAAATTTGTATCTATTTATTTTGCAGTCGCGCCCTAATCAGTTTTGCTTTCCGCTGCTCTTCAAATATTCCATTTGTAATTTGTTGGCGTGGAGTTATTCCTGAGCGTCAGCCGTTTGAGACGGGGCTCGTCGACAGGCTTCAGCGTGACTGACACACTCATCAAACTGAGAATCCTCCTCGCCTGGGGGAACTGTGATACCTGTCAAACACTGGATATCTTTTAATGTTCCTGTCTCAAATGCGTGTCAGAGCAAATGCCAAGCCATAACATCAGTTATTACCTGGATGTTCGCCGTCTGATTCGTCTTATTTACCCAAGGATTCAAAAGATCCCCTCACTCCACGCCGGCTCTCTTTCTCTCTGCTGACAATCGTCTCCATGACACTTTTCCATCTTTGACTTTTTAGTGGATTTCATCTGCTTAAGAATTGATTGACTGCGAGTGTGCTGAGCTTATGACAACTGCACCGTCCCATCTTAAAGACAATTAACTACAGACAGACTTCTACATCAGAGATGCTCTGTGTCACACACACACACACACACACACACACACACACTTAAACACAGTCTTTGTCTGTAGAGTGATTCAGTGTGTGTGTCTGTCACAAATCTAGAAAGTTGCCGATTTTTTTCATACTTGATTTTGTTCTATTGAGCTATTCTGACATGTATGTAGAAGCTGTAATTCTCATTTCTGGCCAACAGGGGGAGGAAGAAGAATTTAGCGGCGATAGTGAGGAAGCAAATTTCGAGGATATTTAGGATTAAATCTGATTTATCTTTGATTTGTCATTTTATCCAAGATGCAGTACGTTAGCCGATATGCAAACAGATTATAAATAATTTACAGGCTGTGTTTCGTATGTATATTTACTTGCTATTTTTTTTTTGTATTTTCTGGGCATTTATATTTTGCCCCTTTAGTTTGGGTCAGGCTTTATCTTTGTGAATTAAGAGTTTATGGGTGAGGTTAATTTTGGAGTGTGGACCATTTTTTTAGTAGACATTTATTAAAATACATTTGGCCTTTTTAAAGACTTGAAGACTCGAATTTAAGATTCGTGAATAAGGACACCCCAAATTTGGTCACAATTACACCTAATCTGAGCTCAGAAAGGCTCACACACACACACACGCAAGCATGCAGTGTATCGAAAGTGTTTACATACACGCTGAGTGTGTATGAAGCTTTGTTTAAGTGTTTTCCGTGTACTCTGACACAGTTTGTACGTCTGCACCGACTGATTACAACCAAATGAAGTCAAAAAGCCAAACGATGATGAGAAGTCTTCTTGACAAAGCAGCTCTTCCCAGTCAAACTCACTCCATGAAGTGTTTAGTGTGTCCACTGCCACGGACAATAAGGGCTCACAGGCGAACGGCGCCGCATGTGGCGTGCAGCTGTGGAGGGCCGCGTCTGTCTGTCTGTCAGACAGACACACTGCAGCACAGCTCGTCTTCATCTGTCACTGGACGTTTGGAAGGACTTGGAGGAAAACACTGTCCACACACACACACAGGCTGTGACATCATGACACCTCATGTGTGTGTGGGGGACTCAGGTGTGTGTGACTTCACTTTGACTCTGCGCTCTGTTGCACTATTTATAATATTTAATGAGGAACACACATTAATGACGAGATCCATTACTGTCAAAAAACCATCACAGTGAAATCACAAATGATGATTTTATTTCCCCTCTTTTAATCTCTTCCAGTCTCTGGCAGCTGCATGCAGGGCAGAATGCTGAGGACTGAAACACATCACGCAAGATTCAACACATGGAGACTCAGGCAGTGTGAGTACATGAGCGTTAACACTTTGATTATACTGTGACTGAAGGAAGGAATCGTTTTCCTCAAACATCGTGACTACACAGTAATCTAATTATCTAGAATGCGTAATTGTAAATTAAATTATTGGAGTGCGCCACCACACACTCGCCTCTTAGTGCCATCTCACTCTGAGAGGCTGAGGCCTACTGAGTCTGTACTTAGAACAAACACAGAGTATGGAGAGCATGTAAACATCTGGGACGTTCTGAGTTCAAAGCACCCCAGACCATAATTGCTCCAAATATCACACTGGTAAGGAGCCGAGGCTGGCAGAGTTCCACTTTTGTTTTTGTTCATTGGCTAAACTCTGCATTAGTTAAATAAACAGAGAAAAAGAAAGCAAAGGGAAGCAACATTTGTCCCTTTGTTGTTTCCTCTTACATCATTTGAAGTAAATCCCCTCCTTGCAGTGCTGAGAGGCCAAATGCGTGTTGAGGCAGGTCACCGATGTTTACGTGCGTCTGTAACGTGTTTGTCACTCTGAGTCAGAAAACTTCCCTTTGTGTGGATTTCAATGGCAGTGACGTTTGAACAGATCTACTTATTGACTTAATCAGAGAGTAAATGAAGTCTTAATCTGCATGTAAACATACTGTCGGGATCAAATACATTCCAATAAAAATTTCCTTTTAACTGTAAACTATTTGAGTGAGGAACCAAGAGTTTAAGATGGTAAAAAAGCAGCAGTTTACTTATTTTTTCATATCTTTTTATCACCACATAATGTCCCTGTCAGCCTATCACCAAACAGCTTCTGCTTAGGCTTAGACAGAACTTTGACACAGTAACTTCGCCTCCTAACTGTAACTAAGCAAGTTGTCCCAAAAGCAAAACAGAGAAACTTTGCTTGTTCAGCACCCGGGTGCTTCAGACGGTTTCACTCCATCGTCTGCACCTGGTGGAAGGCGACAAAAAGAGGAAGAGAGGAAGAAGAAAACCCAAAACAAATGGGATGGGAGGTGATGTGAGGTTCACTTTCACAGTTAACACTAAAAAGCTTTAAAGCAATAAAAAGGATGCGAGCCCCCCGTATTTCCTGGGGCTGCGTCTCCGCGCGTCTGGCCCAATTTGTCTCCCAGTCAGGCCCATTAGTCTCCTGCGCTCCCTTCTTAATACGCTCCGCTCCCCCAAACGCCTCAGATCAATGTGGGATACAGCGCCGCATCATCACTTACCGCATGTGGATGAGTTGAGAAATGTCCCACCGTCCCCTCCGCTCCCCTCATCTCCTCCTTATTTCCACTGAGAAGTCTCTATTGGTCGTCAGGCGGGGGAGGCGCCGCAGTTTGGAGTTTTGGGCCTGGCAAAGTCGAAAGCAGGGAATTGTTTCTTCCGCTGACACGAATGAATAGCCAGAGTAATGTGGAGGCTGGTAATAGTTGAATAGTTTATATCAATGTGATAAATATAGCTCTCATAAATCACATAAGTGTTATATATTGCTGTTTTTCACACTTGGCTCCGAGCAGGAAACTCTGGAGAGTATCACAACGGAGTGCACACTTCCTCTGCTCTGTATACGGAAAGTTCTGGGCCTTTGCTGGCTCCATAAATTTGATGATGGCGCTATAAGGTGGAGACAGAACATAAAGAAGCGTCAAAGTTCTTGCATTTCTTTGAAGGTTTGTCTTTTATTAGCTATCTCAGAAAATAAAAAATGCTGAGTCATGATGGGATGGATGAGACTCTGAAACACGAAGTTGAAGCAAAGAAACGAGTCCAGAAAGGTTAGTTTCTGAAATGAACGTGATCCAAGAGTTCTGAACCAACCGCAAGACAGGAACACATCATGTGTTCTCATGGTGAAGTCAAAGTGGTTTTCCAAATGCTACATTCAGATTCTTCCCAAATGATGTCTAGGATGAGGAATGTGTGCCAATGCTGTCGTGAAGTCCAAACGTTCCCAGTCTCTGTCTCTTCCCAGCAGCACGTTTCAGTTGTTACAGCGCTTTGTTTTGGAAACTCAGACGTATGTTTCCTGTTACGTAAAGACGGCGGTGTTCATGAAAGCATCAGTCTGTGAGATTAGCGGTTTGGGTGGAATCGTGGAGAAAATGTGAGCAACTCCTTCCTACTTTTCCACCAAATCAGATTCCATCAGAGGGGGGCGCTAGAGAGACATGAAGCTCTAGGAACATTTGTCTAAATGTCAAAGAAAATGGACAAAGACTAAATAATCATTGATCAATTGTCGATGGTACCTAAATCCAAAGCTCAAAGTCGAGCATTTTGTATCCAGCCAATTGTTATATATCGCTCTTTCACTGGGCCAAGTTGAACCTTTTGGTGTCCTCAGTTTGTCAAAGTGGATAGAAAAAGGCAAAAGGACCACGAATCAGAGAACACCATCAACATCAGAGAAACACTTTGATGAAGTTGTGTAATGTAACTCTGAGTCCTCTTTGCCTCTTGTTCGTCTTTCTTTGAGCAAGTCCTCAGAGGTCACGTCTGAATTCGCTGCATCCAGCCATTAGTCTGCTGTGTAGGAGGATCAAGCGATGGCGGCGGCTTTGGTTTGAGCTTTTTCTAGACCCGACAAAGTCAAGAAACCCAAAGTGTCGTGGCCTTTACGTCGAAGCACCAGCGCGTCTGTCTCGAGGCGCCGTGTCTCTGCAGATCGCTGAGGCTACTTTCAGGGGCACCGACGTGATCCCGACCTTACACACGATGGATTCCTCACTAACAATGCTGCAAAATGGACTCCAGAATAGAAGCTACAACACACACACTTAGATTGTAATGAGCCAGGGGTTAGGTTCAAGGTAACGTCATGTTCTGCTAAACCGAATGGCGTTGTTACTTTCTGTCTCTTGTTGCTGTCGCTTCTTTTTCGTTGATTAGGTTATTTATTTCTTTAGACAGAGGTTTCTTGACTTTATCGTTAATTGTGAGCTTATATTTGATTAATTTCATTGTCTTGAAGTGAATGTTTGATGTGCTGAATTTAGTCTGTGTTTCCGTAGAAATTTCGATGACAGTAAGTAAGGAAAGTAGCATTAAAGTACAAAAATAGTTGGAGTTTTGCTGCGTTTTTACAATCTTAAGCACACATTTCATCATTCTAGCAGAATTCAGGTGAGATATGATCCTTGTTTTGCTGGTCCAAAGCGATTGTCCTTCAGTGATAAACCTATAGACTGTAGACTTCACCGGTAGGCAGCAATCTCATATAGGTTCCATAAATTAACTGACTGCTTCTGTTTTATGTGACACGATGAGTTATAAATAATCGATGTGCTGTTTTCATTCCTGTGACCCGTACGAGCGATCAAAGGCAGAATAAATTCATCCGGCGTCTTTTCTCAATACTCACCAATGATGGTATCTCTGTTCAAAGATCTCGGTTTTACGCATTAAGCGAGCATGTGAGTCATGGTAATTGGCGGCCCACACCCATGGAAATGACATCATATTCTGTCATGTAAGGCCAGTGACACGCCATCAGGATTCACTCATAGCTGGGAGAGAGCAGCACAAGACGGCAATTATGTGGTCGGCTGAAACCTCAACCTGTCAAAGACACTCGGGGAGAAAATGCCTTTATCTCAAATTAAGCAGGATGACTCCGTCGCCGAGCATCCACTGGGCGGCTACACACAGACACGCACGCCTTCTAACAATTAGGATAACCTTGCGATTGGCGCGGCCTCCGCATGCCGCATTTTGGAAAGCAGAAATTCCACCAGAGCCTCGCCCGTCGGTGACATTTCCCTCCGATATTTACATTTATCAACGCCACTGCAACAACCTCGTCATCCTCGCTCGCTACTCCAGCGTTCTCCATTAAGGTGCCGGGGAGTAAGGGTGCATTTCCATAAAATATTCTTTGTCGGAATATCAGAAAATGGGCAAATTATCTGAGCACTAAAACACCCCGGAGCGGCGTCGGATCCCAAAGCAGACAGAAACAATCTCAATTAGACCGTCTAAGCAGAAGAACGCTCCAGGTTTGAGTGGTGCAGTGGAAATGGACGCCGCCGCCACTGTTTCTCCTCTCTGCCGTCACCTGGATGAGCACTTTACATTTGTAAATCAATGAGGGAGGGAAGCCACGTGGGGGAGCGGCGAGGATTTCATGTCTAGCACAGATCAGGAGACTGAATTCTGGGATCAATCCCATCGAGGCAAAGCGGTCTGCTTTAGCATTGGCGGATACGATGGCGACCAATAGCTTGATTTGTTCTAATCTACGGGATAATGGGCGGATTCAGTCGCCCAAGGCAGCCGATCTGTTTATGACCTCAGACTCGCGCTTTGTTTAACACTGCTGACTTTTACGGCTTCATTACTACGATCACAAAAGCAGCGGACACCTCAAATGTGGAAGAGAGGGGGGGCTATAGGGGGGCACGTTGCCCGTAAATCCTGCTGCGCTCTGAGATAATGGCGGCCAGGGTGTGGTTTTTCTTTTAAAGCGAACGTGACGCCTTTTTAACGCGACAAGGAGAGCTGGAAGGTTTCACCGCCGCCACCGCGGAGGCCCCCACGTCCTCTGAGGCGTCGACGCTGTAATTTGGAAAAGCAGCCGAGTGTACTTGTAAAACATAATTGCGAGTACAAGTGTACATAAAACACGGGAGGCAAACAAAGCTGTTATTGATACGTCTCTTTTTCCCACCACGCCGAGCTTCTACATTATCATCCTACCGACCAAGCAATCATAAAAGATAATAATTGTTCTTTGACTTATGTCTGGCATGGGGTTGAACATTATAGCTGCTTCCCCTTATTGACACAGCTGTTACCCAAACTATAGACGTGCCGCTGCAGACAAACGGCGTTCCTTTATGTTGTGCCACACACCCACTAATGACAGCTTTAGTGGCAGTAATTCAGTAGGGTTGAATATGGGGTTAGGTGTGTGTGTGTGTGTGTGTGTGTGTGTGTGTGTGAGTCACGTCCTCGGCTCCCCCCCCCCCCTCCGCCTCCTCGCGCCTCCACCACCCCACCGTTGCCAGATGTCCCGCCAGGTTTCCTCCTGCAGTCGGTGTCTCTTTCCGAGTAAATCCCGAGAATCTAAGATGGCCGCTAGATCTTCATCAGGGAAGCTACGTTGCGGAATGTGTAGAAGAAGAATTTGGTGAGAAGTGTATCTCGGGTTGCATCTCGGGAAAGCTTTGCAGGCATATTTGAGACCTTAAAACCAGTTTGGTGACGTCATTCTGAGCATAACTGTCTTGTGTCTGTCTGTACTTACACACACTCTCTTCACGTTTTCTGCCTGTGAAGCGTCGGATCTGCAGAGACATTGAAGCTTCAGCGTCTGTCTCCCGTCTCTCTGCGCCGTGTTTACGGTTCCGGCTTCGGCTCGATTTTCCTGTGGCGAGGCCTTGATCCCGTGTCAGAGCTGCCTCTTGACCTTACATTGTTAATGTTTACTGCACGGGCCAGATTATGGGCTACACACCTCACTAGAACTTCATCTGGTTGACCTGTGTCTCTCCTTGACCCTTACCTCTACATTTGTCGGCGATAAGATACATTTTATGTCCAATTTTGCCCTACTGTGCTCATTTGTGCTTTATAATCTCAATCTGTTGAGCTCGGCGTACTTTGAGGCCCTTTGGCGGACAAAGTGAACACACACTCTAATGCTCCTAACGTGCTCTAATCCCCCATGTTCTCTCCTCGCCGTGTCAAACCTCCACAGAGAGAGTCAGAGAGCGAGGAGGGAGGGCCGGGGAAGGTGGGAGGGTTGGTAATTCATGCACACATGTGCCTGCCTGTTCCTCTGGTGACAGGACCAGGGGGAGGGGCACATGATAAATTGCCTTCCACCGGGGACCTCCGAGCACAGCCACCATGATGTGGGTAAAAATGGAAATTGCTCCCTTTCACCGTCATTACATCAGTTTAGGACGCGTGTGGGCCTTACACACACACACACACACACACAGAGTGAGAGAGGAGTTTGTTTCTTCTGACTGAGCCGCCGGGCCACAGAGAACAGGACAGCACAGCAGAGGACACAGTCTAAATAAAGTTTAAGAATAAAGACTTCACTTCAGAGCTCGGAGCAAATGTAACTGTTGCTCAGATTCCATGAGAACAAGGATGGATAGTGTACATGTAGATACAGCATGAAGCTTAAAGTGTGTTTGTAGGTTTGAATTATCCGCCCGTGCGCTTCCATTTGCAAACTTTCTTATGGATCAAAACTGTTAAACTATTTGAACAGCGTAAGAAACATCAGTTGTTATTTTAAAAAGACAACAAATATTATCTGCTATAAGGATAAATGAGAAAACATTCTATTTGACAAACTATATAGAATAAATATAGATACAGTATATATTTAAGGGACGCTTATCGGAAACTCTGATTTTAAGAAGAGACTCAAAGAAGAAAGATTTGTTTTTGTATTACATGAAAATTATACGCATTCAAATTATGAATTTACATTTACTTTGTGATCTATGTTACATTTCTGTACATTATTACAGGCAGATCAGATTATGGAGTGCAAATCAATACCATCAAAATCGGCCTCAAACCCGTTTTAATTTAAAAAAAAATTCACTTCATGTCCTGTCCATGTTCTTTCCTGCACACTTTAATTTCAATACACTAAAATCATTAATAACACACCGACTGTAATCATTTGATAAATTCTTACTAAATTACTTAAAGACAATAACATTTTCTATTTGTTTTCTGACCTCAAAGAACCTTGAAATTTAATTCTGCTGTGTTTTTTTACGCTTAAAACACTCACACACACTTCTGCTCTGTATTAAAATAAAGTTAAGTTTAATTTGTTTACACTACAGACCAAACATTTATTCTTCTGACAAAACGCCACCTGTCAGTAAATTATATAAATATATTCTTATTCAAATGTCATTTATAAGCTAATTCAACTACACACACACCAATTCCCCCTCAATTAAATTTGCATTTAATTCAAACTTTATAACCCTTGTGCTCTGAAAAATGAGTTGTTTTTATTTTAAAGCTAATCAATTATTTGGTTTATGTTAGAAAGAAAGAAGAAAATAATTACTCTTATTTTGAAATTAAACGCAGCTGAAAATTCCACAGTATGGCGGGAGTTAATTCAACAGACTAATGGTTTAAAAACGTCAGTAGAAGAAGAAATAACTTGATTAATATCTGAGTGAATGATGTTTGTAAAGTTCATAAAATGAGGCACACGGAGATACGGAACAGAATTGTTTCTTATTTTTCAGAATACATACAAAAAAATACCAATTCTCTTTCCATGGTGTACACCTGAAAAATAACGGCAATTTAAAATGTGGACAATTTGGAATTTAAGAAACAAACATGCATGTAAATTATCTTCCTTCTCAATGAGACATTAAATAAGAACAAATACAATCATAGCAATTGCAAATTAACATCGAAATGCAGATTCCCTACATGAGTTAGTACTCTAACATGTGTGTGTTTGTCACGTTTACCTATAGAGTTCAGTTTCGACATAATGCACTTTTGAGTTGCTCAGATATTTTCCATTTGCAGCTATAATCGTCTGCTTTTAAGCCGACATATAAATAAATACAGTTGAAGTCCACGGATCCCGTCCATAAGTTTAGCGCTGTTAATATAAAAGTCTTTATATTTGCATTCTTAGTATTATAAACCTTTCCGAGTCTCTGTCTGTCCCCTCACTGGTATCCAAGCGCGGACGCTGTGGTGAGTCTCTGGCCGTACAGTGCGTAAGGGGAGTAGTAAGGACCGGTGGCCGCCGGGACCGGAACCGGCCCGCCTGGGGTCGGCAGGGGGCTTTTGGAGTACGGGTGGTAGCGGCTGGTGAGTCCTAACGCGTGGTGCGGGCTCCTCAGGGCCAAAGTCCCGGGGCTGCCCGGGGGTCCTGACGGGGGCATGTGCATGTGGCAGGCCATGGCCGCCGCTGCGGCGCTGGCTAACGAAGAAGACCCGGGATACCCGGACATCAGTTTCTCAGCCCCGGTAAAGGCAGTGTGTGTCCTCAGGTGGTTCAGCAGCTCTTCCGAGGAGGAGAAGCGCTTGTCACACGGTCCGTTAGCCGACACCCAGTTACAAACATGAGGGAGAGGGTCGTTGGGGAGCATGAAGCCGTACGGGTACAGGGGGTGTCCGGTGAATGACGGCGCCGTGGTGTGGACGGTGTGGATGGGGTGTGTCGGGTACATGAGTGGGTAGCTGGATTTGAGGGCGTTCGCAGCGGCGGCGGCTGCGGATTCGTGCGTGCAGGTGGCACCGGCAGAGCCCGCTAAGTGGCTGGCACAGTGGTAGCTGAGGCAGTAAGGGTCTCTGCACAGGCTGGCCGACATGATGGACGGAGGAGAGGCTCCGGCCAGCGGGCTGGACCCCGCCTTGCTGCAGCCCAGAGAGCTGGCCAGCTGCGCGTTCACCAAGCTCCCTCCGTGGGGCAGGAAGTGCTGAGGGTACCCGGCGTAGGCCCCGGCAAGACTCCCTGGGTAGGCCATACCGGCGGGAGGCAGAGGGAAAACTGTCTGCCCCGGTTTGTAAGGAGAGACCGGCGCCACAAGTCCTGAACCGAGAACTGACGCGGAAGATACAGAAGTCACAGAGGGAGAGTCCGAGGAGGAGGAGGATTTGGAGCCGGGCGTCGTCTCCTGGTGCTGGTTGACCTCTACGTTAATTCCACCACAGCTCACGCTTATCCTGCTGTGACTCGTGGTTCCGGATCCGTCAGAGGAGCCGCCTTTGTTACACTCGGAGTCTTTCTTGTCGTCCCTGTCCCCGCACTTCCCCTCTGACGGCATGGGGGAGGCGGAGGTGCTGGAGTTCGGGCTGCCTGTCCGCGGCGTGAACGGCTGGCAGGTGGCGCTCGGCACTCGGAAACCAGACTTCTCTCCACCAGAGCCGCCTGAAGACGAGTCCTTCTTGTCTGAAGGCTTCGCGTATGGTTTGAAGCTCGATTTGTCGTCCACACCGATGTCACTCAATTTCAAAGGACCGGATTTAGATTCCTTGTCGCTAGATCCATTGGACGTAACGGAGGAGAGTTTGGAGGAGGGCGGCGGGTCCGGTTTACCGATCTGGGAGCAGGTCTGAGCCAGCAGAGCCAGAGGACTTTTCTTGGCATCTAGCTGCAAGACAACAACATAACGTTTAATTAAATCTCTTAGAGCGAATATGGACGACTTTATAGTTAATTACGTCATACATTTGATTACAAACACGAACATACAACATTTCCTGCCTTTTTTACTCGGTCAATCATTGCAGTGATTACGCACGGCGGACGAAACAACACTCGACCCCGTTTTTTAAAACAAAATTCGCGTGTTTACTGCTTCAGAAACTGTCTTTCAACACAACAATCCTAATAGAAAATGATACCTAACAGGAAATCAGCGAAAACGTCATTGTTACCCAACAGTAAACGCATTAATCTAAACATTTAACCTATAAAAGTGCTCTAAATGCGCCTCTTACCTCGATCGGACTGACCGGGGTAGAAGGTAAAGGCTGCAGGTACTCCGGGTGCAAAATGTGTCCCGATCGTGCGCTGAGCATTTTCAAAACCTTGATGGGGATTCGGTTCGCTTGCCGTAGTGGATCCGACGGAGGTGCGGAGTGGAGAAAGGGCTTGTTGATGCTCGCCGAGCTGCTACTCCGAGACCCGCTGCGTTCCCAGGCTGCGCGAAGATCACTATTATTCAGGGAGGAAGCCGAGGGCGATGTGATCATGTCCCAATTGTCAGGAAGTTAAACGGCGATGCTTTCGGCAGATTCATTAAGAAAATCGTAAAAACCAAGAAACAGGGGAAAAAGAAAGAAATACAGAAGAAGAAGCGTAAAAATAAGGTTAAATAGCGAGTAATCCTGCTTGTGGGCGGCTGGATGGAGAGACAGTGCGGACGATAATCGCAGATCCGCGGCTGCGTCTTGCAACCGTGAGCGCTGCGCCTTCGTGTGCGTGTTGTCTGTGTGCAGGTCCGCGCTCCGCACTCCCGAAGTACGAACTGGGAGAAATTTTCACTTCAAAAGCAGCTGAATTAGTCCGAGATTAAAGCCTTTGCCGCCTTCCAATCAAATGGGACCCCGAGGTGATTGGAGGGTCAAGGGGATGTGACGTCCTCCTCTCTGTACGCGCCCCTGTGTTGACAGCTCGGGGGAGGAGACACGGAGCAATGTTTGGGTTGACGTGAACGCCCGCGCCATTATTTTTTTTTAGGTGCCTTTTTAATACTCCGTGAACGCGTCTCTGGATACATTTATGATATGGATCTGGATCCTTACATATAATCTGAACAAATCATACTCTGTAATAACAAAATGCAACATTTACGGGCAAGTTTGAGCCAAAAATGGCAAATTAAAGCGACTTCAGAGACGGCTAACAACGCGTTTTGTGTCTTTCTTGAGGACAAACCACCCTCGTCTACCGTTTTAATCCTTACTTATTCACGTTTTTCGCATAAATAACCTCAATGCACATCGCTACACATCACATCTATTAACGTGACTACCGATTTCTCTCTTATATCGATTTCTCGCGATACTGTTACAACTTTAAGACCGACTCAACGACTCCGTCACCGATTATCAAACAAACAACCATGAGTTTTTGTCTCAAATCACAACTTTATCTTACGCAGAAATGCTTTTCAACGCGTAACTCGCCGCAGACGTATATATCCTATACGCGCTTTTTACGCACGTCTACCAGTGGGACTTTTATTTTTCTTTCTCCTCCCCAACCGGCAAACATAAAACCAAGCAGCTCGGCTTGAATTCCCCAAACAGACAAGCGTTGACAGGAATAGACCAATGTAGTGATGGAGGGATGTGAATGTCACATGTTTTCAGTATAATATACACCGCCCTTCTATTTCTATCTCCACCCCTCCGTCAAGTGTCAATTCTGCTCCGCCGCAATCAATCAGTTATTTGTCAGACGCTGTCAATCCGCCGCTTGATTTATGTCAGCTATTGTGGCTGATTACATGCCAGCGTGACTGCGGGGAAAGAGCGGAAAAAGGACAAATGGGAACAGAGACAGCCGGGATGAGACGCCACATTTTAAGGGAAATAAATCATTCCCGAGTTAAGATTTATTTTTTAAATTTTTTTAAGGCGCTGCAACAATAGGGAGAGATCCTCTGCTGCACACGCACTTTGCACGCACACACACACACACACACACACACACACACACACACACACACACACACACACACACACAGTCGAGGAGGTGAGATAAATGCTGAAGGACTCGTAGACTTTTCTCAAGCTTTTATTATATATAAGAACAAAATCTAACTTTTTTTCAAACTTCAGATGTGGCAAAAACAGAAAGTACAATTTTATCCTTTTACTCTGACGATTCTTGTGTTCAGTAGAAGTTTTGGAAAAACTCAATAAGCAGGGGAAAAAAGGAAAATACAGACAGAAAAATCTTGATAATATATTTTTTCTCTTATAAATAAAATATATTTAAATGTATTTTGGTTTTAAATATCTGAACCCATGCAAATATTATAATGTCTGACAACTCTGGCCTCTCAAAACAACCCTGTCCACTTAGTTTTGTCACAACCTATAGTGTGTGTATGTGCTGTCACCTGCCCTCAGGCACAAAGAGCGAGGACAAAACTGACAAAACACACTCTTCTTCTCCTTCTCCTCCTTTTTATACCGACGTCAGGCCGATTTTATTTACATACAATGAAAATGATTTATTTCCTTCAAGAGGAGGGGCTGGAGAAAGCGGGACTGGCACGGAAGAAAAGAAGAGAAATGGCGTGTCAGGCCGCGGAGAAAAGAAGTTTAAGATGCCTTGAACTCTTCACCGCTGAGATGGCTAATCAGTATTGAGGCTCCGGGGGCAATCGGGCAGCTTCTCAATGCGCTGCTCCCTTTCATCTCAATCGGGGATGGAGGCGCTCAATTAAAAGCCTATCAGTTTGTAAGTAAATCAACGCCTATCAAAGTTGTCACATCAAACAAAACGATTATTATTGCAACCCGCCTCTGCCATTAATCTCCCTCTGCGGTAATCTGGATGACAGGTCAGGCCGGAGAGAGCAAGAAAACCTGGAGTGGACGGTCACGAACAGAGGGCAAAGAAAAAGAGCGAGTAACATTTAAAATAAAAAGATTGACTACATTTGGAGTGGATGAGCTTTTATATTAAATAAAGTTAATATTTAAGTCTCATAAGGGTAAAATATTTGCCCCATAACCTGAGCATATATAGTGAGGTATAAAATGCACTACTACGCAATAAAACTCACAAATACGTTCCAGAGTTAAATCCAGGACTCATAAATTTAAAAAGCAATTAAACAACAACCCCAAAATTTGCCAGTATTTCCATTTAATTCCACTTTCTCACTTCTTTAAATGAAAATGAGTGAAAACCCTTTCTTTAAATGTTTTGTGTGTGTGTTTTTGGGGGTCTGGCAGAGGGGGGGCGTCTCACAATATGCAGAGATGTGTGATTGATAACAGGCTTGCTGTTTTCTGCAAGGGGCTGTCAGTCCATGACACAATATGTGAGTTATTAGGGCAAAGAAGGGCAACCATAAATTTTCACTGTCAGCCAGAAACCCTCTTTATTGTCCGCATGACGAATGGGCTCCTGCAGCACACACACGCGCACACACACACACACACACACACACACACACACACACACACACACACACACACACACACCAAAACACTTGGCATTCCCCTTTAAATGGGAACACATTTTGGTGAGCATAATTCACCATATTTAAATAGAAAGTTTAATATCCTCGTTATATTTCATCACGGTGGCATGTTTATATGTTTATGATCGCTCCCCGCATGCAAATCTCAGTGTTTACATCCAGCGAGGAGACAAATTCAGACTTCCAGGTTTGATTCATTTAAATGATTGTAAATAGAATTATATAACTCATATTAAAAATTTATTTTCATGATGGTTTTATAAATTTAGGGAGCTCGCAAGATCTGAGCATAAAGTTTTGAATTTGCTCTCTAACCTTTACGTCACTTTAAAGCGAGATTTGAGCCGCTTTACGCACCAAATCTTACGTATGTTAACAGACAGCGTGCGCTAAGCGACAAATACGCCAAATAAACACACAAACACACAAAGACACACACAAAGACACACACACACACACTCCGAGCAGGGAAGAAGAGCTTTACGGCAAAGTCCGGGAGGCACGACGTTACCTGGAATCACCGCTTAATAAAGCTCCGATGTAAAAAGAAAAAAAAAAAGATAAAAAGAAGATAGAAGAATAAAAATAATAATTGTATAAGCGTATTCCTCGCGCTTATTATGAAGTCGTTTTATTGCACAAACCAGCCGCACATTCAGTCACATGTGGAGGAGTGAAGCACCGTGAAGCGCACAGAGCAGACTGAGACCATGCGCTCTTTCTCTCTCTCCCCTCCCTCTCTCTCTCTCTCCCTCTGTGTGTGTGTGTGTGTGTGTGTGTGAGGGAGAGCAGGAGAGCCTTTCCGCGTATGGGAGGTCCCACGTGACGTCACAGCACAGACAGTTTCGTGCTTGTTGGCTTCCTGAAAACTTCCTCATGTGTGTGACCTCAGGGGTCTCTCAGTGTGTAGTGTGTGTGTGTGTGTGTGTGTGTGTGTGTGTGTGTGTGTGTGTGTGTGGGTATCTGCTCACACACCTCAAACAGCCCCAGACACACAGATATGATCATATATAGGACACCATGTGATCACTTACAGGAGGCCGAGCTGAGCCCAAAGCTTCAACATGGCTGATATGTTCCTGGCTCATTGAGGCTCCAAAGCAGATGATTGAACCGGAGATCAGGTCCGGATAGAATAGCACCATGAACGGCCATTAATACACTTCCTTCCCATGTTGGTATATATATAGGAGGCAGTAGCTCAGTGGGTAGAGCTTCCTCTTGGGAACCGGAGGGTCGCCGGTTCGAGTTCCTGCCGAGGTGCCACTGAGCAAGGCACCAAACCCTCAATTGCTCTCCCCTCTGCGAAGGGTGGTAGTGTAATGCAATGTAAGTCGCTTTGGATAAAGGGGCCTGCCAAACGATCGTAATGTAATGTAATATATCAAGAGCTGTTTGTTGACTATATCACAACACTTACAGAGTATTTGTCCCCCCCTGTAAAACTACTACTTAGTGTGCTTTATTTATCTCCATATAAGGACATGACTTCTATTCTGTTTGTGTTTTGCATCCAGGCATTATGTTCTGGAACTCCCATCTGTTAATCAAACCAATTATGACATAACATCTTATTATTACAACAAAGGAGATCATGAGTTTGCGTTTGTGTCTGATGGTTTGTTTCTTTGTTTGCAGAGCTGCAGGAATGTTCTTCATGGTACTTCATCATATCTGACCATTTCTCAGATTCATTTCCCCAAGACTCAATGAAACAAATGGGCACTTTTATACCATAATAGCTCAGGATGGATTTAAAACTACTGTTGCTTCAAAGCCGCAAGGTTGTGGGTTCGAACCCCGAGTTCCACCAAATCCATTCAGTGTGATGTACTGGTCAATCTGGGTCAAATGGAGAAGACGCAATAATCCACAACGAAAGTGTTTATCAAAACACACATTTTTAATAGATGTGACAAACATTTGAGTCGTTCTGCCTAATTACATATACATTTAGTCTTGGGCAACGTGTGTGTGTGTGTGATTTGCTAAATGAAGTGAAACGCGCTTATTCGTCCCTCACATGAATACACACACACACACACACTTTATCAACAACACACACATCTCGTCCACGTGCTTCCGCACAGACGCGGTCAGCTGACGCGCGGCGCAACGCGGAAACCGTAAAGTCAATTGGAAACGCGCCACCAGACGATCTCCAGAGGAACCGGGTCAGAAGGACAGGAAGTTACTTCTAACGCTTACCGCACCGTGGTCTCTGCCGGGATCGATACTCCGGCTTTGATTTGTGATCGGTTGTCGATTAAGTCGATACACTTGGCGCTGTCACCGCTCAGAGTGAAGTGGAAGTGGAAGTCATGGCCGGTAACGAGTCGCTGGTCGCCACAAACGGCACGCAGGTGAGTTTGTGTTCCTGTCTCGGTCGAACTCTTTGCAGTATGAGGCGTAAAGTGTCGTAGAAGTGCAGTTTAGCGCCGGCAGATGAAGTTTGGCAGCCTGATCTCCGCTCACGCTGGAGTCATGTGACCCGCTGGAGCTCCAGTCAGGACTCCAGCCTTCACACACACAGCAGCAGAGAGGCTCTAATGTTCTCTCATGTTAGACACTAACTGCTTTACTTTCTATTACTTACTTACTTATTACTTACTATTTCACTGTTCTTAAACTCTCTTGTTGAGGCTGCACGTGTAAAATGTGTTTTAAAGGAGCTTCAGCTGGTTTGATGTGATGTTGTTGCTCTCTGATTTGTTATTTTGGTGCAATTGTGCAACAATAAATCTAAATAACCACACAGCAAACCTGCATACAACCTTTTATTTCATCATGCAAACATGTAAAGATGAAAACGCTCCTTAATATGCAGGAAGATTAAGCTTTGTGTTATCTGTTACAATACGTGTGTGTGTATATTTGTGTACATATTAGCTTGATTTCTTTAGTATTAAAGTCCTGACTTTTCATTTTAGGATCAAGATCTGTTGCGCAATCCTACTTTCATTTTGATTTTCAAAAAGAGATACAAGCTACTTTGTTCTACTCTAATGTTTATTGTATCTCTTTACATTTCCATTTCATGATGTCATTTTCCAGTCAAGCATCACATCGTCATTGATCACATGTCGTTACGCTCTTAGGTTTCCTTCATGGGACACGACTGTGGGGACATTCCGGAGTTCCTCGGACACACGTACGGCCGATTCGCCAGGAGGCTGGATCTCAGCTTCAATCAGCTCAGGTAAGAAGACAGGAAGTGACGATCAATGTTCCTACGCCACTGTGCTGATGGATCTCTCACACAAATGCAAACCCCAGACTGCGGACGGTTCATCTTTAGGATGAACCAGCGAGCAGATTACTCGGCACGTCACAAATGGCGAGATGCTGTTGTTGTTTCTGTGCTTGTGTGCAGCTTCATCACATATTGGAAAAGAACAGACTTTCACAACGGTTCATCCATGCGTCCTCTTAAATATCTAAAGAATCCATCCATCCATCCGTCCGTATTACTGCGAGACCGATGCATGCGGTGCAATCGAACGTTGACCCAGTGTCCTCGTATGGGGTCACGGGGGTGTCATCAGAGGGATCAAAGCGTTGGTAGGACAAGCCGGGACGCCCACCGCCGCCACGCTGGGCGCAGGATAAAAGGAGCAATCGATACGTGTGACGTGCTAATTCAGGGGCAAATAGAAAATAAAGATTGTGCTGTCAGGACGTGAAGGAAGGAGCACAGCTGACCCGGCGAGTCAAAGAGAAGCAGACATGACGGTTTGTAAGGGAAGTGCTTTTTCTTCTCCCCCCTCAGTTTCACTCTGAGGCAGGTTGGATTCCTCGGTTTGACTCATTTTCCCGGTGTGTTTGTGTTTAATCCCTGAGCCTGATGTGCATAAATACCTGCTCATCAACACAGGGAAGGAAAATTCACTCTTCACAACCTGATTGTCGTAAATGTTGTCACCGAGCCCGTTAATTATGTTTTCACACTCTGCTTTTGACTTTTTGAAGCTGATCTAAACACTCAGTGAGATGCAGATGTATGACGTCGCCTGTTGGAGCCACAGAACTCGAGCTCATTCTTGTTACCTAAAAACAAGTTATCACAGTTACGCATCCTAACGAAATTAAAGTTGTTCCGTCTTTTGACCGATTGCTTGTCTCTGGTTTTCGAGGCGTAAACAAACAGGTGCTGCAGTCGTTCTTGAAGCTACGTTGGCGTTTGCGTGCTGCGTAATCCTCCGATGGAGCAGCAGCAGCGAGCCCCGGTGCGTTTTCACTCACGGCTTCACGAGAACCTACGGCTACAAGCCCGGTCTGTGTTGGTTCGGGTGGAGATCAAGGCTGCCATTATGTTCCTCGCCCTTGAACCCGTCACATTAAGGACGTTCCACTATGAAATATTCATCTCGCCCACATTACTAATTCATTATTAATTTTCAATTCGGTTAAGGGCGAATCTTGGGCGTCGGATATCGTGAGCCAACTTCAAAGGGCGCCGCCGGCAGAGGAGCTACGCCGCAGTTATGACGTGATACACGAGGCATATCGGGTCATTATTGATCCCTGATTGGCTCACTTGTCGTTCTCTCGTCGTCTTTCTCAGACGTCGACCGTGAGCTCATGAGCCGAGGTACTTTTGTATGAGTACTTTGAGAGAGAATACCATCTGTTGTGATTGGACTCCTGGACATTCCCAGGGATGTCACAAATGAGTCATAGTTCAAGTATATTCCTGCTGAAACATACCTATAGATTGAAATCTTACATTCTCTCTCTCTCTCTCTGCCCCTCTCTCTCTCTCTCTGCCCCTCTCTCTCTCTCGCTCTCTCTCCCTCTCATGGCGTCGGCTCATGCCAAACAAAGTGTAAACTGATTCACGCTGGGGACAAACAGAGGCGACTCCCTTCAGCGAGATGTACTTGTTCATGTTGGAATCGCAGACACTTGCCAGAGTTTGTCGTGGCTAATATGCTTATTTCTGTCAACCCAATTGACAGCACTCATCCACCAACCTGACAGGAAGTCACAATAAGAGGCGAGCTACTGCATCACCTTTAACTGACTTCTGGGTGTCGCGTGTCTCTGGGTCTGGAATGTGTGTTTGTGTGTGTTTGTGTGTGTGTGTGTGTGTGTGTGCAGGTACGCTGGTGTGTCTTGTTTGTCTTTGTGAGCGAGTGCGTGTGGCTGAGCAGGTAATGGCACATTGAAATTATGGTAGCATCCTGTCACACCCACACCTTCCTGCTCTGCGTCGCCGTGTCAGCCCGTCTCATCAATGTGTTGAAAAGTGCGGCTCTACGCTGAGATTTCTGTCGCAGCGCCGGCTTGGATATTGTCGTGTCGTCCACTTTGTTTCAGGTCAGGTGTGTGTGTGTGAGGCAGTGAGTGGCAGTGTGCTGTGTTGACATGATTCCCCTCTGAGACTGCGGTGTTCTTGCATCTATTACACGCAGTGTTATCACACCGGACACGAGGGGTTTGAGGAGCTCACGTCTGTGAGTCACCGGCAGAGAACAGATCTGCCTTTCCTCTGTCATTTCACACGGCGTCTGGATAAACAAATCACAGCTGTGGAATGCCAGGAGCCCCTCTCCCCTCTGCTTAGATATGCTTCACCTCCTCACTCTGACCCTCAGACGGATCACTGCACCTGGAATGTAAACATGTTTACTATCAGAGCGTTTAGTGGGAAAGTGAGATCAGTCGCCACGTTTACATGTGTGTCAAAACCTTCATTCTTAACTGATTAAGCCATTCAGTTCAGGTTTAACGCCTCCAAGTAACTTCTTCTCCTTGGAGCAGATGAAGCGATGACTCAGGTGTGATTAGTAAATGGATTTGCTGGAGTGAAGGAACAGATGCTGCAATCATCATAAACGCTCCTCTGACACACACTTTAAAACTTATTGGTCCATTTAAAGCAATCATTTGTCTGTTTTTTTCAATTTCTAGATGCTAACTCCAAGTACTTTATTCTAGATGAGGTGATTGTAGACATAATGTCCAGGCCATCCCCAAGAAAACTCGCTGAACATCACAAGCAATCGTCTTTCTGTCTTGAATGCCAGTAAGCAAACATACTTGGTGTGCATGTTAACATACTGTGTGATGGAAATCTCAAATCATGAGACACCAGTGTGTGTATAAACATGCTTAGGGGGAGTTGATCCAAAAAGAGGGAGAGGGTTCTCAGTGGTTGGCAGCAGTGTTGCGTTGGAGCCAGGAGGTTGTGGTTTTGCACCTTCCCGGCTGGGTTCCCTCTCTTCGCACTTGGGCGAGTCTGCCTGGGTCTCTCCTCTGGGCGCTCCGGCTTCCCCTCACAGTTCAAAGACTAAATGTCCGAGAGGTTCTCTGCCGCGCGGCTCGGAGCGCCGGTATTCCAGAACGACCTCCCTCCCTCCCTCCCCAATGCTTCTGGCCTAAGTGCATGCTGGGAAAGTGTTCCAAACGCTCCTGCAAAGGGAAGTGGGTGTAGAAATGGAGTGATAGCCGGATTAATCAAATCAACCTTGAAAGACGTCGCTGGGAAGTGTTATCCTCTTAAACTAGTGCCACTGCAGTGTGAATAACTTGTTTACAAGCTCTCAGCAGCGTCTGCCACACACTCACTCACACCTGATGTTCCAGTCTGAGTCCACTAATGTTTATCCCCCTAAACCGCTGTGTAGAAAGAATAAGAAGCTTTCGCCATTCATGCTGATAAACAGTGGAACAATTAACCATCAGCTGTCAGACTCATCAGAATATTCAGTCCAGGTAAAAAAACAATGATTTAAATTTAGCTTTTAATTAACACTGAATTTTGAGGTCAATACAAATCATTGCAAGTGGAAGTTTTTCATTCTGAATTATTCTGATGGCTTTATTATTACTGCAGATGATGGATTATTATTGAATTAATTTGTATTATTTTTCGCAAAATATTAATTATTTGTAAATTGTAAAAAAAGTTATTTTCAAATTTTTAGTAAAAAAATGTATTGATCCATTTATTTTAAATATGTATATAATGATTTGATTCACATATGATTATTATTGCGTCCTGATTGGTCGTTGATATGGTGATCAGACGTATCCATAACTCTTAACTCCGTACTGGAGTCATTCGCTCGCTTTACATTACAACCATCTTCCGACTTTTCTGCTAAAATTCCTGCACCCACTTTGACAGAGGGGTCCATGTAAGACGTTTGCATTGCAGATGAACCTCATACTTGTGTGTGTCTGTGTGTGAATGTGTGTGTATCTGCAGCTTTGTGCACACTCGGGCTACGGCGGCGATGGCAGGCGTTTTGCATTTTAATGACAAATCAAGTATGCTAACTCGCGTTTTTAGAAGGAAAGTGCTCTAAATGTCGCCCGGCTGTCAAAATGAGATGTAAGTAGTCTGATGAAAAGAGAACAAAGAAGACAAAGTAGGGAGGCCTGGTACACTGAGAAATGAAATAAAACCTTGTATGGCCTGTCAGCTGTGTCGTTTTATATTCATATCTAAAGCACATTATAGCATTACTGCGCCGCTCATGCCTCACTCATCTGTCGCTCCTAATTCGTCACAGGCGCCGCTCTGTCTTTCAAGTCGCTCTATGTCAACACGGGAAGAGGCCTGCTAATTGACAAATGAGTGTCACATACATCAAGTGCTCCTCTCTCCCATCCCGGGCTAGGTAAAGGGGGGGGTGGGGGGGTGGTGTTATTGGCAGGAGCCCAGTAAAGCGGCATTAGAACCGGCCCTGGAATGAGAAGTGACAACGGGAAGAGAGGCTGTCATTGTCCCGCCTAAGTGTTCAATCTGCAGAGATGCTGGTATGCAGATAAAGTGTCAGTTAGGAGGAGAGGATATGAAACATTGGCAGTATGAAGTCCTCAAATCACTTGACTGGTAGAGTGTGTGTGTGTAGGTGTGTGTGTAGGTGTGTGTGTGTGTGTGCTAATGGTGGCGGTGCACTGAGTTCTGCTAAGGAAATACATTCCATATTCCATCTATCAGGCCTGTTTAGGTTGATATTCGGGGATAACCTGATCTGCATCTCATAAATTAAGGCGGGCGCAGAGCTGGCCCCCCCTCCCTCGCCCCCCCGCCTGCCCTAACAGGCCTAAAGCAGAGAGAGGAGAGGGACACGGTTCAGCAGGAAATAACATATTCATATCTGGAACTTTGATATTTTAAATCATCCCAAGGTGCGGAAAACCAAACAACCTTTTTAATTTTCATGCGCCGCTTCTTCTTTTTTTTCTTCTTCATAAGTGAGCTGCTTCTCCTGGGGAAGTGGTGGGATGACGGAGCGTTTAGGAAAATGGAGATGTTAGGCTTAATGGATGGGTTGTCTTTTCCCTCCATCTCTCCAATTTGGAGTTTATATCAGGATTTCCTTTTATGTGATTGCTGCGAACCGTTCCCCCTCTGTGGACGCCCGGGAGATCTTTCCTTCCTTTCGGTTAACGGAATCCTCCGAGGGAACTTTTGGAGGCAGAAATGATTCCATTACCTCGGCTAAATTTGCCTGAAAGGAATCTCTGTGTTTGCAGATGAATTACGTCTTTTAATCCTTTCCACTGCGTCTCATCAAGTGTGTGTGCATGAGGCCGAGGATCAGCTCCTGTAGGGTCTCACTGCCGAACTCTACGATATCACATTACACCATTCTTACATTTCATGCCTTGATTGCACTTCCATAAGTATGCAGATGTAGAAATAAGAATGCGTCCCGGTATGGAAACTGTCACCATCGCTCTTCACATTTGTACTTCGCCTCTTAACCAGCATCGGACGTCCGACGCCTTCAGCCGCCCTCCTTCCATCTGAGCCCGTCGTCTGAGCGAAACAGAACATCTTCATCCTCCTCTCCTCCACATTATATACATATATGTGCCGGGCAGCGCTGGCATTCCTTTTGACGACTGCGTCACTTTGTCTTGTATATCTGGAGATGGATGTCGTGCCGCCGACACACACGGGATTTACAGGCCTTCAGCTCACAGTGGCAGAGCTTTAGAAGGGCCTGCTGACATCCCGCCAACAGTGAAGAGGAGGAGAATAAAAGCTGACATTTTATTGGCTGAGTGAGAGAGAGTGAGAGAGAGAGAGAGAGGGGGCGAGGACAGAAAGGAAGGAGAAGAGATTCCGTTTCCTTACTTTGTGTTATCCAGCGTTACCAGCTGTCATGGCGACCTCAATTCAAAGCCGATTTATTGGGTATTATTTAAAAACTTGTCAGCGGTAATGACTTCAGCTATGATTTCAATTATCACCCACTAAATAGATCCTAATTCTCCGCCTGGCTGCGTGTAACCGGCCGCCCATGACATCATTAGTCAAGAATTCGATACCGTTCCTATTTTAATATTTTCTGTCGACCGGCGGTTTCATCTTCCTCCCCTGTGCTCGGTTTGTGGCACGGTCCTCACTCCCTCACGGTCCTCACTCCCTCACGGTCCTCACTCCCTCACGGTCCTCACTCCCTCACGTGCACTCGGACGTTTTCGGGAGCGATGGGGTTCAAAGCCGTTCCCGGGATATATATTTTTTCCCATTGACAGAAATCAATTAGTTTTAGTACACAGTCTGGCTGAATATAAAACAAAATGGGCTTTAAAATGTACAATCTGTTTCCGTAGCCTTTTAGCAGCAGAAGAAGAGGAAGGAGAAGAGGAAGAAGAAGCAGCAGTCTGTGATGGAGCGTTATGGTTTGACCTGACGGGGCCCAAGTGGACAAACTCCCTTTTTTCCTATTTTGGCAAGTGAAAAACAAACCGTCCACACGTCTTAACCCGTTTTGATGGGGTAGCGGGGGAACGCCTGTAAACACACTCGCCCCGCCGCCCAAACCCCCCGGCAACCGTCTTAACTCTGGTGCATATTTAAAAACGCTAAATACAAGCGCGAACACGGAATTCTGTCAAAACAAGCGTGTAGATGCGAGAGAGAGGGAGCATGTCAGATGTATAATTCATCACCGACATGTCTTGCGAGTTGATGGTTTGAGAGTTAGTGCGAGGGTTAAGCGGGCAGACGAGTCGGTTCAGGGTGCGCTCGCCGTCGCCATCTCCAAGCTATGAAAGTCGACGATAGGGGTGAATTCCCATCCTCTTTCTTTCTCCCTCTCTCTTAAGGGAGCTGACGTTCCGTTTGAGACGCGACCCCGTGTCTCTTTCAGGTCCCATAACTCCGCCGTTGTTTACGTTCACCCCATCACACTTCGCCATCTCCCAGATTGATGATGTAAGCAACTGGAAGGCATGGAACATATTAGACAAGAGCACAGAGAAGGGCGGCCATACTTCTACTTCCCTTGGCTCTAGTCCCATATGGAAAAAGAGAGGGGGGGGGATAAAGGTTTGGAGCCCCGGTTTTGGACGAGGAACAAAGCGTCTTCCTTTGGTTCGCTCTGTGCAGCTCGGTCGCTCCGTGGCTCTTCAATCTCCCGCAGTTTCTCCTAGAGGGCCCAGGGGTGAAAAGTGAAGACAGATACAGCAGTTTATTTGTGCCAAGATTTTACAGGATGATTGCAGCTTCTTCTTCTTCTTCTTCTTCCTTTTTTTTGCCCTGTTTTGGATTTGAGGCAATGATTTTTTTTCTTCCTTTTTTAAAAGAGGCCTGCGTGATAAACGTTGTCAGTAGACGTATAAATCCTGTGACGGCGAGTTGGACGGCGTTATTAGAGCCCATCGCCCATCAGAGGGCCTGGCGGTTATTAGAGAATTTGCTGGCGAGTCCTGGCCAAAGAGACGCACGCTTCGCCGCCCTCGCAGTGATAAACTACGAGCGCGGCCGTCCGATTTGCTTGCTCGACAGTTTCGACCCCTCCACCCCACCCGCCTCCTGTCCCCCCCCCTTTTTTTTGTGGGCGAGTTCTGCTTTTCTTGCACTCCTGTAGAATGCCTAAAGTATCTCCGGCCCTGCGGACAGCTGTGCCACATTCTCGGCACAGCTGTAACTCATTTCCTGTTTCCATTTCAGATAAACTCGCTCACGTCTTTCACAGCTTTCGTTTATAAAAACCACAGACTGTCCTTCCAAGCCACCATCCCATGAACTCCCGCGCTGGTCACCAGATACCGGACAGGAAGATTTATGGCAGATAAGCCTCGGCGTACGCTCTCCTTCTCCCGCTTTCTTCTGTTGTTTCACCTCGTTTGCTGTCCGCGGCGGCTGGTCGCGGCGGCGAAGCGTGGCGAATAAGTCGAGAAAACTGCACGAACGAGCCGGGGAATCAAGGGCGAGCTGTGTTCTTTCTTTTTTTTGGAGGCTACATCTGACATCCATCAGCATGGAAATATGTTTTAATGGTCAGGCAGCCTGCAAGACATCAGTAAGCTGTTGCCTCACTTTTCCACCCAGGGACATATTGAGATAAGAACCAGTGACAGCATGTTTCATGTCCGTGCTGCTGACACGTCCGCGCTGGAAAACTACAAGAAACAACTCTTCCATTCTGGGGCCGGCGCTCTATTCTTATTCTCTGTTTTCTCTCATAAAACAGTCTTTCCATTAGGGTAAACGCGTTGACGGCCATCACAGCGGCTCCTCGGCGAGCGGCCGCCTGCGCCATTAGCTGACAGCGTGATTATGGTCCAACAACAGACCAAACAGTCGTCTGATCTTCTCTCTCTGTCCAGACGTTTTGGTGATGTTTAAGAGTTTCTCCCCCAGCGGTAATGGTGAGATAGCTTTTGTACCGGGGGCGCAGTCGAGTTTCTTTATTTTCTCCCTCTGTCTGGATCCGGGGGGCCCCTGGGTCCTCGAGAAGAGCTCAGAAACATGTCTGCAAAAAACACCAAACAGTGGAGGAGGAGGAGGAGGAGGGAGACGACGGAGGAGGAAGGAGAAGACAAGATAAAGGCGAGATGAAGGGAAATGGGAGGAGGGTGAGGAATTCTCGTAGGGGGAAGGAGCGCTCATGTACGCTCGGGCCAGGCAGGCAGGCCCAACAGGGTCTGCAGACGTGTGATCTGAGGGCCGTTTGTGTGTCAGATCAAAGAGTGGAGAAGAGCAGGAGAGATCCCTTCACCTTCTCTGGCTGTGGCAGAATGAGGGGAGGGGGAGGAGGGGGGTGAAGTGGCTGCCATTGTTTTGTAATAACACAGTAGTTTGTGTCATTTGTGTTGGAGCTGAATCAAACATCTCCACTAAACTCTCTGGAGGTTCAGGTCGCTTGATCGTCGTCAGCTTGTTAACAGGTTAACGTGAAAGTTTGGCCGACGAGCAAACAGCTGATTAGATTCCAGATCTGGATGAGTCGACGCATGACAACAGTTTGGCTTCTGACTCCTGAATCACGAGGTGCAGAAGCTGAATCCTGTCATGATCTTTGTTACCCAACATGCTCATTTTCACTCGAGAGGGAAAATCTTATTTGTGTGTCGTTTATATTTTCATCCTCCTGGAGTTTGAGGACATTTTGTACTTTGGACATTTGAGACTTTCTTCAGTTATTGCAGTTTCATATTACAGACAGAGACGTCCTGTGAAAGTCCAGGAACATGGAAGTGTGTTTGACTGACTAGATAATATGTTTTGGAAATTATCTTGACAGTTCAAGCTTGAGAAGAGAAAACGGTTACAATGATTTTTACTTCATTTAAATCTTCCTCGTGTGTGTGTGTGTGTGTGTGTGTGTGTGTGTGTGTGTGTGTGTGTGTGTGTGTGTGTGTGTGTGTGTGTGTGTGTGTGTGTGTGTGTGTGTGTGTGTGTGTGTGTGTGTGTGTGTGTGTGTGTGTGTGTGTGTGTGTGTGTGTGCGCGTGTGTGCGTGTGCGTGTGTAGGCCTGACGACGCTCCCACGTTGACATTCATAGCTCCGTCTCAGCTACACGTCGTATCTCAACAACATCTCTGTAATCCCAACCTTTCGTTGGACTTTCAGGAGGATGAATGCAGCAGAAATAAGGTTCTCCGTGTTCCTGTCACCTAAGATTATCAGCTAAGCGCCTCCCCATCAACCTCCGAGACATCTAACTGAACCCAAACACACACATTCACCTCACCTACAAGCAGATATTCATTTATAGTTGAAACCTTTTAGTGTAAATGCGCGGCGGTGGCTGGACCTGCGGCAAATGCGGCGCTGCAACTCAAGGTAATCGCCAAAATGAGAACCGCCACAAGGTGAATCCGCCACAAGGTGAACATACAGCAGAGCCTACATACTGTATATATACACACACACACACACAACCACAGCTGTTCCTTTCATGGAGTTCCAGACAGTCCGTCACTCATCCTCAACCCCCTTCCATGCTGGGAACGTTGGTAGTGAGCGTATCCTTCCACGGACTCGGCTGTTTAAATTAATTATTAGTTTTATAGCGAACCCCGAGGCCCTGCACAGGCAGCTAATCCCTGCAGAGGGCTAATCCGACCCCGTGTTACAGAAAATCAATGCCGGCCTTTGGTGTTGGCATGCCATCAGGGCACGGGGACACATGTCAGACAGGCCTCCTGATTTTTTCATGAGGTGTGTGTTTTGAAGTGCTACAGCCAGTGGAGGATGCTCCAGGTACCCAGGAATTGAAAAGAATATCCGGAAGCGAGGAAAGGGGAAGGGAGAGGGAATGGGGGGGGGGTTTAGTGTTTGCAGGACCGGTTTTCTCATGAGGCGCGTGTGTGTGTGTGTGTGTGTGTGTGTGTGTGTGTGATGCAAGTGTAAGGTTTGTGGAGCTTTGTTTCACCAGAGGAGACATCTTGGGAAAGACAGAAGTTGTTGTCGTACAGGAAAGTGCACGTATAAAGTTTGGGATATTTTTCACAGATTTGCTCCGTAACACCTCCTTCCTCCCACCCTCTCTCCCTCCTACCCCCCTCCCTCCCTCTATCCCTCTCCCTCCCTCGCCCCATATCTTACAGTGGTAATAATCAATTTCTCGGATGTTGGATAAGACGAGCGACTTTTATATTTGAACCATGCGTGACCTACTGGCAACCTCTGCGATGATGGATGTGTGCTGGAGCAGCAGCCAGCAGTCATCAAGGATTTGAGAGGATTTCGCTCGGCGTGATTGACCGCAGATCAAGTCATTTGAGCCGCGGCACACTGGCTATTTTCAATGGCGCTAAATGCCAGTTTGGTGAAAAGAAAAGATCGGCGCCGTCATTTTTGAAAATGTCAATTTGTGCCTTTTGAGCAATAAATCTTTCTTTTTTTCCCCCCTTCAGAAGATGGCAGTGATACAGACAGTCTGTGTTTGGAGATCGGTTTAATACCTTGTCAGAGTTGATCCATTTTCAGAATTAAAACCACGTTCTGCTTTCCTTTATTTTGTC